>NC_081856.1:47045724-47369474 GCF_963259705.1 Myotis daubentonii
TTATATCAAGTACATTTTGATTTAACTCACATAAATAATTCATTTTTATGTTTTCTTTCTTTCAAAATAAACCTTTTTGACACCTGCTGTGCTAAAAATAATGCTAGCGTGGTTGTAATAAAAAAAGTATTAAAGCTCATGGCAATGACATCATCTGGTACACAAGCAGATACTAAATTGTCAGCACATAGTAAAGTAAGACTTGGCATTACTTATTATTTATTTAGTGCCTTAAAAACACACCATGCTTAGTGGAAAGTGAAGCACCTGGCTGAATTTGAACATAGAGTTTGTCTCAAGAAAAGCCAAATATTAAAAGTCTCATAAAGACACACAGGAAAATATATGAGAGAGACATAAGATACTGAATTCCATTTTTTCCATTGAGCATAAGAACTAAGCTGAGAGATGAGAGTGAATGAGCTTAAGCAAAGACCCTGAGAAATGTTAGAGTTCTTTTTTTTTTTTTCCTGCTGAGAATCAAATAAGTGATTTGGGCTATGAGGAAGCAAGAAACGCCCAATCAGAACAGCAAAAAGAAAACAAAATCCAGAAATATGAAGATAGTGTAAGGAGACTCTGGGACAACTTCAAGCATACCAACATTTGCATCGTTGGGGATGCTGGAAGGAGAAGAAATAGAGTAAGAAATTGAAAACCTATTTGGACAGGAAACTTCCTTTACTTGGTGGAAGAATTAGACGTACAAGTCCAGGAAGAACAGAGAGTCCCAAACAAGATGAACCCAAAGAGGCCCTGCTCAAGGGACAGACTCAGTGAGCACCAAAGCCCCACTGAAGCAAGTCCTTCTCCACAGGGGCGTCTCCTGCACAGCAGCTCTTCTGTTGTAGTCACAGCTGGTCCATGCAGCTAATAGGCCTGGGAGTCGTTCCTTCCCAGTGAAGCCAACAGCAGTCAAGGCTCAACTACAACAAGGCAATGCGCACAGCCCACACAGGACCACACCTAGAGCGCCCAGCTCAGATGATTGGAGAGGCTGAGCCACTCTATCCTACAGGATACCTACTACATAAGGCCACTCTGTCAACTCAAGGGGACATAGCAGCTCTACCTAATGCATAGAAACAAACACGGAAAAGCAGCCAAAATGTGGAGACAAAGAAACATGTCACCAATGAAAGAAATGGAAGCAAGCAAACTACTGGATATAGAGTTCAAAACAATGGTTATAAGGATGCTCAAGGAAGTTAATGAGAACTTCAAGGAACTTAGTGAGAACATCAACAACATAAAAAAGGACCATTCAGAAATGAAGGATACACTAACTGAAATGAAGAATAATTTACAGGGAATCAACCTAGAGTCCTTTTAAAATGGGAAGGGAGAGATATATGCAAGAAGGTCATAGTTAACAACTACATATGATCACGACATCATTCTAAAACAGAATCCCCCCCCCAATAAATAAATAAAATAAAACAAAAATTCCTTTCCTAGCCAGTTTTCTAAGTGGTTAGAGCTCAGCCTGTGCACTAAAGGTTTGAAGGTTTGATTCCAGTCAAGGGCACCCACCTCAGTTGCAAGCTTGATCCTTGGCCCCTATGGGGTATGTGCAAGAGGCATCCAATCAATGTGTCTCCCTCACATGGATGTTTCTCTCTCTGTGTGTCTCCCCCTCACTTCCAATCTCTCTCTAAAAAAAAAAAAAAAAATCAATGGAAAAAATATCCTCAGGTGAGGATTAACAAATAAAATAAAGTAAAATAATAAAATAAATAAGCAATTCTCAAAGTAGGAGACACATACCACTGGAAGCACAAGGGATATTGCTGGGTGATTGACAGGCATGGTATTGAAGAGCAGTGAATCACATTGTTAAAAAATTATCCCCTTTTCATCCACTTTCAATATTTCTGGGTAAGTGTAGGAGGAAGTAGTAAATTAGGGCTATTCAACCCTTACTTTCCTATAACCCCATTCTATCTCTTTTTACAAAGATACAAGCAGCCTTTATGGACATTATCATGTCCATGAGGACCTGGTACTGGCGCACAGTTTCCTGTACTGTATTAGTTCGGCTGAAAGAGAATGACCAGAATTAGGGCCACAGACACACTGCAGATATTTTTTTTTCCCCCTTCTGTGCTCCTGAAAGAGGCCTGAGAAGAAATGAGCATTGGGGAAAGTGTGGGAGCATCATATTTTAAGCAGTGCTGGGCTTAAAAATATTTTTTTTTTAAAAAAAGGATACATTTATTATTTAAGATAACTTTCCTTCACATTTGCAAAATTAATGCATATTTTTTAAACTTGCAAACTATAAGAGAGCAGAAGCAAGTGAACTATAATTCCACTAGTCAAAGGAAAGCATTGTTAATATTTTGTTATGTATTTTCAGATGAGATTGTCTTTCCATCTTCCCTGTACAACTTTATAACAGCCTATTTTTTTAAAATCTCACATCAATTAATATTCTTCCTTAGCAGTAGTTAACTGTGAACCATGTTTAGGCAGTGGATGTAGGAGGCATAGGATTTCACATAAGATTTCATTTTGTTTTAAAAAATGAGAATATGTTTTCTGTGATCATGGTTTTCATGGCTTCATAATTTCCATGATTTAACCCATTCTCTACTTTTAAATTGTGGGTGTTCTAGGTTTTTACTATTATAGATAAAAACTTAAATAAACATCTCCTCTATAAATATTTTGGAATATAAATGCTACATTGAAATGAGATTTCTTAGAGAGTATGATGTACTAAGGTTAATTTTCTTAGAACTGAAATATCAATGTTCTTTCCTACTAGCAGCATGTGTGTATTTACTAGTTAATATTCATTGACTATTGTTTGTTAAATCTTTCATTTACATTTTAAAATAAGAAATGTTCTAATTATTTGTGTTGAAATGTGAGTAAGAACAATCACAAACAACTTTAAAGGAGCTTAATATGATGCATTAATTAATGCTCACCCTTGAATGGGATCTGAAGAGCAAAATTACAATGATGGAGAAGTCATGCTTTCCTAGTTAGTACTTCTGCTCCATTATGTACGGTTGTTTATATAATGCCTTCTTTTGGATTATAAAGTAAATGTTCAAATTGGCATTCCATTCTCCGATACATACGCCAAAAGTAAAACACAATGTATTCAGCATCAGCCATCAAGAAGTTAGTGGATTACACATTGTCTACAGATCTCCACACAAGCTAATGAGTGTTTACATAATGAAATCATTCTGTCTTCATTAGTGACCAGAATTAATTACCCTCCCCACAAATAATTCTTCCTTAGTTCTTATATTTCTACAATAATATTGATGACATTCTGCTTTGCTGTATAGTTCCTTGTGAACATGACTTATCGCTTCTTAAAAATCCTATCTAATTTACTTGTGAATCTCTCACAAGTACAAATTTGATTGATGTTTAAGTAAACTCATTTATTTACTCAATACATATTTACTGAGCACCTACTATATACCAGAATTATGATAGTCACTTTTTAGTCACAGCAACAAATCAAAGGAATTCGGCTCCTACCATTGTGGGCTTTCAGTACTGTGGAACAAATACATATTAATTCACCATATAAATATTTATAGAATTCCAGTGGACTCAGTGTTACAAAAGTACCAGCTGCAATGAAAATATAGAAGAGGGAGAAACCAAGATGGCGGCATAGGTAAAGACTGGAAATTGCTGCCTCCCACAACAACTTCAAAAATACAACTAAAAGACAAAACGGACATTATCCAGAACTACAGGAAGGCTGGCTGAGTGGAAATTCTATAACTAGAAGAAAAGAGAAAAGCATACTGAGACTCAGAGGAGGTGCGGAAGTAAAGTGCAGAGTTATGGAGGCGCACACGGCAAGGGCTGGCAACTGAGGACATGGCTGTCTTTTTGAATCAGGAGGGAGTCACAAGCCCCTGACTGCTCTGAACTCCAATTCCGGGAAGTCTCTGGGGACCCAGACTCATACGGGGAGAAACTGGACTGTGGCAGCGGACAGAACTCTGAACTTGAGGGCGGCTTTCTCTCAGAGGTGCTTGCAGTGATTACCAGGACCCTGAGATGCAGGGCCCCTTAGGACAGGGCTGTTTACTCCGCCCTGTTGATTCCCTGAGACCCCACCCCACCCAAGCTGTGGCAGAGGTTTTTGCATATGAATGCCCTGGCCCTTTGCAATCTGAAAATTACCTAACAAACTGCAGCTGGGCCAGACAGACCCAGAACTTACAAGAGAAGGCCCAAGGCCCCACAGCAGCTTGCATTGCTTCACAGCTGGGCCTCATCTGGGCACCTCCAAACCCCAAACAAGGAAGGGGAATCTGCAGATTTCTTCGTAGCTCCTGCTGGGTAGCCTCAGGCAGTGGCTAAATTAGCACCTTTTTAGATCCAAGAGCCAGTGGACCCAGTGGTCAGAGTGGGACCATCCAGATTACAACTCCTCAGATCCATAATGGACACACTAAGGGGGCAGACTTAGTGAGCACCAAAGCCCCACTGAAGCAAGTCTTGCCTCATAAGGGTGTCTTCAGCACAGAAGTTCTCCCACCTAGACACAGCTGATTCTCACAGCCAATTGGCCTGGGGACCAATTCCTCCCAGTGATGCCTACAACAATCAAGGCTTAACTACAACAAGACTGTGCACAAAGCCCACAAAGGGGAGCACCAAGAGTATCCACCTCAGGTAATTGTGGCGGCTGAGCCACTGGGCCCTATAGGACACCTAGCACACAAAGCCACTCTACCAACACAGGGAAGCATAAAAAATGTGGAGACAAAGAAACAGGTCGCAAATGACAGAAATGGAGGAAAGCAAACTACTGGATATAGAGTTCAAAACCACGGTTATAAGGTTTTTCAAGAATTTTCTAGAAACCCCCGGTAAATTTAGTGACACCCTAGAGGATATGAAAAAAGACCAACTAGAAATTAAGCATACACTGACTGAAATAAAGAATAATATACAGAGATCCAACAGCAGACAAGAGGATCCCAAGAATCAAGTCAAAGATTTGAAATACGAAGAAACAAAAAATACCCAACCAGAAAAGCAAAAAGAAAAAAGAATCCAAAAATATGAAGATAGTGTAAGGAGCCTCTGGGACAACTTCGAGCGCACCCCTATAATTCTGGCACCCCTATAATTCAACTTCTGAATTATAGGGGTGCCAGAAGAAGAGAGAGAACAAGATATTGAAAACCTATTTGAAGAAATAATGACAGAAAACTTCCCCTACCTGGTGAACGAAATAGACTTACAAGTCCAGGATGCACAGAGAACCCCAAACAAAAGGAATCCAAAGAGGACCACACCAAGACACATCATAATTAAAGTGCCAAGGGCAAAAGACAAAGAGAGAATCTTAAAAGCAGCAAGAGAAAAACAGTTACCTACAAGGGAGTGCCCATACGACTGTCAGCTGATTTTTCAACAGAAACTTTGCAGGCCAGAAGGGAGTGGCAAGAAATATTCAAAGTGATGAATGCCAAGAACCTACAACCGAGATTACTTTATCCAGCAAAGCTATCATTCAGAATTGAAGGTCAGATAAAGAGCTTCACAGATAAGAAAAAGCTAAAGGAGTTCATCACCACCAAACCAGTATTATATAAAATGCTGAAAGGTATTCTTTAAGAAGAGGAAGAAGAAAAAGGTAAAGATAAAAATTATGAACAGCAAATACATATCTACCAACAAGTGAATCTAAAAATCAAGTGAATAAAAAATCTGATGAACAGAGTAAACTGGTGAATATAATAGAACCAGGGGCATAGAAAGGGAGTAGACTGACAATTCTTGGGGGGAAAGGGGTGTGGGGGTACAGGAAGAGATGGGACAAAAATCGTACCCCTATGGATGAGGACAGTGGGAGGGGTAAGGGCAGAGGGTGGGGTGGGAACTGGGTGGAGGAGAGCTATGGGGGGAAAAAAGAGGAACAACTGTAATGATCTGAACAATAAAGATATAATTTTAAAAAAAAAGAAAGAAAGTATAGAAGAGGGCAGGCGTGGTGGTAGCAGCAGCTATGTGGTTATGGGCAGCCAGAAAGGGGAAAAGACATGTGTGAAGGCTGTTGTTGAGTTTTGTTTTTTTTTTAAAGCAGTGGCATTGAAACAAGGAAAGTAATTAAATTTGCTAGCCTCTCTATATGAGCAGACAAATAAATATGTGCATTGAAACAGAATTATCAATGAAGTAGAGTTACCTGGTTTTCTTTTCATTAATATCATTTGACTAGTATATAAATTCTAATTGTACAGTACTCGTTATGTATGAAGAACTTTGGCACACATGCACGCACACACAGAATTACTCTTCAAAGCCCTAGTCAGCTAGGCAGATGGCTCTGTTTTTCCAGGAATGGGAGCCCATCCCCAGAAGTATTCTCTGGATTCAGAGATCTCTCCAGATACTAACTGCATTCTCCTGGTGAATGAGAATGGCGGATGATCAGATGGCCCCATTTTGTTGGGAGTCTTCAATTAACATTCCCACGCAGATCAGAATCTTTGAGTGGGGCGGGGACTGGACACTGGACCATCCCCAGAGCTCCTCTTGGGCTTTATTATTTACTCCTTGGCAGTTTCAAACTGAAACACAACTCCGAACTGTGTGCTAGAATGGACTGGTATTTCCCCCAGCTCCTTCCCACTCAGCTAACAAAATGACTACCCCGGACTAAGTAGCACACATTTTATTTGCACCAATTTCATCACGCCATTCTGGTTCCAAACAACTTCGGCCTTCACGCCCTAATTGTGCCTTCTGAACCTCTCAGCATCATTCTGTGACGTGTTCTCTGTCTTTGCTTTGGACATAAACCTTGTCCTGAATTAATGGATGGAAGGAAATGGGGAGATTTGAAATAACATAATTCTGATATTTGAGAGAGATGATTCCTCACACAGGTTTCTATGTTATATTTTTAGGTTATTGCTAGATGTATTTTTTTCTTCACAAAGTAAAACATGTATTTATTAAAATTGTGTGCAGAATATACCTTTGCCCTACAGCTTTATGCATGTTTATTTTATTGTATGACCTGTTTTCTCAGGGAAACACAATGGGGGGACCACTACATTGGGATATTAGCTTTTATGAAGTTCATTAAATGACTGTGAGTAGAGAATTAGGAGAGAGAAAAATTGGCAGACTTCTAACTACAGAGACTGAAGTTGCTGTCAGGTTCTACAGAGAGTCTTGCTAGCAGTTAATTTTGTCTTGAGAAATATATTGTTCACTGGCTGGACAATCTTATTTTTCCTTCATCACCAATGCATTAAAGCAGTATATTTACATATCAATACATCATTGCATTTTTTTTGCAGGGGAAATGTCTGTCAGGTCATTATATATTACCACTGATATATGTCAGGCAACAGACATATATAGATTAATCTTTACTCTCTGACTAGAAATTGTATACTTATCAATATATCATAGCAAATAAAAAAAGTAGTTCTTCAAACTTCAATCCTTTATTGAAGATGTTTCATTTCAGGCATTTTTGCATGCATATAGTATGTCATTTAAAATTAATTTCAACTATTAGTAAGAGAAAAATTTAATATAGCAATACCTTTATTAGTATTACAATTTATTTTTTCTTTTTCAGTGACTTTAAAATTATACAACATTCGAAGTACTGTCATTTTTATTTTCTTCCTTGAGTCCTGGAACAGTTGAGGAACTATGTGAGGAGACAGTGGAGTGAGTATGAGTTCACAGTCCCTCAGTTGTACAATAAAGATATTTTTGATGCGTATTTGACTAAACCTTATGCTACCATTCTTGGTCAAAGTGATTTCAAAAGAAGCCCTGCCCCCTGGATATTATTGATATTAACATATATGGAAAGGCTGGTAAACTGCAGCTAGTCCTATCTCTAAAGGCAGTGAAGTAGAAAGAGGAGAAAGAGCCTAGCCAGGGGTGGCAAACTTTTTGACTCGAGGGCCACAATGGGTTCTTAAACTGGACCGGAGGGCCGGAACAAAAGCATGGATGGAGTGTTTGTGTGAACTAATATAAATTCCAAGTGAACATCATTACATAAAAGGGTACGGCCTTTTTTTTTTTTAGTTTTATTCATTTCAAATGGGCCGGATGCGGCCCACGGGCCGTAGTTTGCCCACGGCTGGCTAGACACAGGAGACATGCTATTCTTTTGCCGTGTGACCATGGACAGGTTACTTAACCACTCTGACCTTTAGCTCACAGGATTACCTTCATCTGATGAGATAATGTCTGTGAATGAAGCTAGCAAGTGCTTGGCAGTAGAAGGCATTCGCTAGCAGATTATTATTATTCAAATGAGGCTAATTAGATTCTAACTAAAGAAGTTAAGGCAGCGGTTCTCAACCTGTGGGTCGTGACCCCTTTGGCAGTCGAAGGACCCTTTCACAGGGGTCGCCTAAGACCATCCTGCATATCAGATATTTACATTAAGATTCATAACAGTAGCAACATTACAGTTACGAAGAAGCAACGAAAATAATTTTATGGTTGGGTCACAACATGAGGAACTGTATTTAAAGGGCCAGAAGGTTGAGAACCACTGAGTTAAGGGATTCCAGATGTAGCCAGGGTAATAGCAGAAAGTTGATCTATGAACCAGGAATTCACCGTTAGATTCCTGGTCAGGCCACATGCCCAGGTTGAAGGCTCAATCCCCAGAGTGGGGCGTGCAGGAGGCAGCTGATCAATGATTCTCTCATCATTGATGTTTCTATCTCACTCTTCCTCTCCCTTCCTCTCTGAAATCAATAAAAATATATTTTTTAAAATGAGGGGAATAAATGTTGTTGTTGCTGTTACAGTTTTTTTATGTTTCTGTCCCTATGTTTAACATTCTTCCTGTGCTCTACCCAGTGCTCATCTCTGCAACCTCTTCTCCCACCACTTTGGGCCTTTTCTACTATTTTCCAGGCATTTTGACTTCTTTGAATTTTAACTTGTCCTGCTCTCTCTGAATTATAAGTCTTTTTAAACAAGCTGTACAATCTATAAGAGTTGTCTCTCAACCCTGACCCTCCCCCATTTTCTTTCTCCTATCTAGCTTCTACTATCTTTCAGTATTTAGCTTTCATGTCACCTCTCCTGAAATATACTTCCTGGTAACTCCCAGAATATGCCAGATTTTTTTTTCCTTTATCACCTGAGGCTATGTTTATTGATTTTAGAGTGAGGGGAGATAATGCTCCAACCACCTGAGCCACCTGCGAAGGGCTATGCCAGACTGCTTAAATGATAAGATGTCACCCTTTGTCAATACCTGGATTCTGGTTTTGCGCAAGGCCTATATCTGTTTGTGCATCATTAATATCCTTAGTGCCACCTCAGCACCAGATACTTATGGGGTGCTCATTACCTATTAGTGAATGAATGAATTGCCATTGGGCATCTGTCTGAGGGGGAATAAAGCTCTGCTTCTCCCAACTAAACCAATAGTAGTTTGTTTCTTAATTTATTTACGTCATTCAGTTTACTTACTTGGGTTTGTTTCTTAATTTATCTCTGTCAATCAGTTTACTTTTATTTCACTTTTTAAAGATTTTGGAACCTTTTAGTATATAAAATTAGATTAATCATATCTTTGTCTCATTTTGATTTACTTAGAGAAATTCTGGCAAGCATTTTTTTTTCCTAGAACAAGTTCTAGCTGAACATTTTCCAAGTATGTGCCCATTTAAATATTTACTTGGAAGTGTCTTTTGTTTTTAAGAGACTTATTTGGAAATTCTGAGTGCAAATTATGGCTCTGTAATTTATTTGGACAAAAGCAAGCTGGTTGCCAGGTTACCGTTTTAAATGGTCTTATAAAATAGTGCTAGGTTATACCACTTTAAACCGGTGTTTACTGTACCTGGCAACTGTCCTGGTCATATGCTTCAAAAGTATTTAGATTGGATGTGGTTTCTAATGACCAAGAAACCATCACCACTGAGTAAATAGGATTAGAAGCAAGACTAAGGTATCTTGCTGCTCATAACATGCATTTAAGTCTAGGAGAGTTAAATCTAGCCAGCTAGAGGAGGTTTCCTTCCATAGATGAGTGCTGGTCTTGCCTGGAATATTTTATTTATCAGAATCATATAAAGGGTACTTAACACTTTTGGAAACGCTGTCATATTTGGTTCTGCTTTTTATAACTTTCAGGATAGAGGACCAGAAACATGACAAGAAAACCACCAGGTGCTCTGCTCAGCGTGCAGGTGGTTGACAGTCATGCGCTGCTCTCCCAGCTGTGTCTCACTGGCAGGCGTGGAGGGCGCCTCAGCTGTGCTCAGAACCTAAAAATACACACTTTTCCTTTACTTCCTTTCCCGACTCACCTCAGATATAATGAGATTTCCCACTTATAAAAATTGCAGCTTGCTTTATTTTTATGCTCACAAAATCGCTTGGTAACATGAACATATTAACATGCAAAGGAATCAATGCAGAAAGTGTGATTTCTTCTTCGCCGGACCCCACACCCTTGGCCCGTGTGCCCATTCCACGCCACGTGGCTTTGTTGTTGTTTGCTTGCGTGCTTGTTGAGTCTGAGTCTTCTCTGAGTCTCCCTCTGAAAGAAATAGCTCTCCTTCCTCAGTCCTTTAAAAAGAAAAGAGTTGAAGGGAGTGTCCGCCTGCAAAAGTTTTGAAGTCGTTTTGTGAAGTAAGAAAGACCAGTTCCTTTATGACTTGCCCTCATAGCAGAGTCTGCCTAGTTAGGCATCAGCTGCTTGCGTTTTCCTCGGGCACACGGCTAGGCCACTGGTGGCAGCCTGTGTCGTGGTCACGAGTGGCGGTGGGATTGCATTCTGGCCAGTACAAGGTGGGCAGAAGCGACGTGTACCACTTCCAGGCCAATAAAACCCCTTGCTTGGCCCTCTGTACTGTGCCCTGCGTGCAGGGAAGGTGTGTGGGGTCTCCACGGCTTTCAACAGGAGGAGCCTGAGTACAGGGTCCTGCTGGACTCTGACAGGAGCAAGGAATCGACTTGCATTGTGTAAAGCCACTGAGGGTCAGAGTGGTTGTCGGGGTAGTTAACCAAACCTGACAATTGCCGCGCTCATTAACCCCTGTCACCTTTACACACTCATGAAAATGGCCACCATAAAAGAAAAGCAAAAGTCCACAGTGACGTTAACATGCAACCTTAATGGGAGGGAGAGCTGAACCAGAGAAACTGACTCCCGCTAGCCCGGCCCCTTTGAAATGGCTGTGGTCAAACCCGAAGAAAGTCCGCGTGGCCTTCCTCAGACTCTGTTTTGTAAATGCGGCGTGGGTCTCTTCAAAACGTTCTCACAAACCGATTTACCCTTTAAAAACCACATACAGCCCTAGCCGGTTTGGCTCGGTGGATAGAGCATTGGCCCAAGGACTGAAGGGTCCATGGTTCGATTCTGGTTGAGGGCACATACCTTGGTTGCAGGTTTGATCACCAGCCCTGATCAGGGCACATTCAGGAGGCAACCAATCGATGTTTCTCTTTCTGTCTCTTCCCCTCTCTTCCATTCTCTCTAAAAATCAATGGGAAATATCCTCAGGTGAGGATTAACAACAACAACAAAAAACAATAACAACACACACAACCACATACACACTGAAAATGCTGACTTGTACTACGGGCAAAATTCTGCTCATGTTCCTCTCTTCCTCCCTTTTATAGAAGAGCATTTTCTTAAAACTGAAAGTAAGTATATTTGGCTCCAGGACCTCAGGATTTTCACGGGCTTTGGGGGTCACAAAGTATGTTTGCAAATTTTGTGTATTCATTGGAGGGGCTTATGATTCTTCTGCTTAAGCTTAGAAATATGTCCGAGAAACAAAGCAATCAAGCGTAGATCTGGCAACAATGTAGTGAATATGATCACTATAGCTAGAGAAACCAGGTAAGTCAAGCTGAAAAAGAAAATTCACTCAGATGAGGCATTTTCAGCAGGGGCCACAATGGAATACCTGCCAGCTTGTAGGCTGTCAAGTTTTTGAAGAGGCGTTTTATTTTCTTGGGAAGTACAAGTGTAGAAGTATCCCCGTACTCGAAATAACCTTTTCTCTCCCCAGATACCCTGGGGCGATCGGGGCCCGAAAAGGAGGTAGACATTTTCACTCTGAGAAGACATGGCTTTAACTTCTAGCAGTTAAGTTTTCTCTCAGGGAGATTAAAAAGTCTTTATTTTTCCTCCCAGCTACAGTACAGCCCTAAAAATATATCAGCCACATTAGAATAGGCTGTCTTTTAGCACCTGCATTGGTGAATCTCCCAAGGCCTCTAAATTCAATTTTTAAAAAATTGACTGTGAAATTTTCAAAGGGCTCTGGGATGGGGAAATGGAAGATTAGACTCCAAACGGGCCTGTGGAGGGAACAGTGGAAATTTAAACTGCCTTCTGTGTGCACAGCTGCCCTGTTAATAACGCTCTTGCCCAGGAACATCTGCCGAGGGCCTCGCCGCACCCAGCGTGCAGGCCGAGGCTGCGTAACGCACCGTGATACAGGATTATCCTGTGAGCACCCTTCCTGGAACCGCAGCTGGGTCCGCATGGGACTGTTGGTGAACCAGAAACCAAGTAGACTCCCTTCCAGGAAGCTGTAGGAAGGAGATTAAGAAACTCTGGAGGCTCCCTAGCTGGTTTGGTTCAGTGGATAGTGTTGTTGGCCTGCAGACCAAAGGGTCCCAGGTTCCATTCCAGTCAAGGGCACGTATCTTGGTTGCAGGCTCCTCCCTGGCCTGGCCCCTGGTTAGGGCTCATGCAGGAGGCAACCAGTCGATGTGTTTCTCTCACATCTCACATCAGTGTTTCTCTCTGTCTTTCCATCGCTCTTCCACTCTCCCTAAAAATCAATGCAAAAATATCCCTAAAAATCAATGGAAAAATATCCTCTGGTGAGGAGGAAAAAAAAAAAGATAGAAAGAAATACACAGGTATTATTCTTCCCATTTTGCCTGTGGCCACTAAGAACTGAAGAAGTAAAGTTGCTTGTTCAAAGGAACAAGCCTGATGAGGGGAAGAATTAGGAATGTAAACCACACTTTCTAACTTCTGGGCTGTGCTCTTTCTGCTATGCCACGTTCACGTTTCCTCCCAGCTGTGTTCGTGCAGTGAGCTAGCGTGACTGTCTGAACCACCTATGGAATTTGGCCTGTGTCTTTAACTAAACAGCTTAAAACAAATATTCTACTTGCTTACATTCTCATTCACTCCTCTACTTAAAAATAACAAAATATTTTAAAAGTCAAGTCTTAAATATCCATATTATTTCATCTTTCAGTAGGAAGTTAGCCTGTGCATATTCACGGAAGACAATGTAAGAAACTGGGCAATTCATTCCTTCTCAGCCCTGAATGTGCATGCCTTTCTACTCCTGCTCCTTTTTCAGTAAATCCTTCAGCCAGTGTTTCCGTGATAGTAAAGGAGTTGAACTCCTGTGATGACTGATACTATATCACTTTAAAACAAACATAAACCTATACATCCATCACCATGACCAGTCAGATTTTTTTCTTTTTGAGTTACCAGTAAGGAGAGGTAATCATATGACAACACCAAAGAGGGAGAAAAATTACTGTAGTGCCCAATCCTATAGGATAAACCCATAGATAAGAGAGTTCATGGGGCAGAATTTATTTCTAATCCCTCTGACTGCTTTATAGGTCACAGATTTGCACTCAACATCGTTCTGCTTTATATTCTTCATCTTAACTCCCATGATACTATTTATTAAGGGAGATGTCAGGGATCTGCCCGTCTCCTTCAAAGAGAAGAACATTTTAGAAATGACCCCATGCACATAAGTATCCAAACAAAGCAAGTTTCTCTTGTCTGGAATAATTATGCTATCCACTAGCAATCCTAATTGTACTTTCTGTAAATCAGACTACAAATACCGGTGTGAGGTGAGGTTTTTAACAGAAATGACAGGAAAGCATATTAATTTTAGATGAGGGAGTTTGAGGTCACATCCCTTTCCAATGAAAAATGAGGCAGAGATAATACCAAGTTTTGATGAGTTTTCAGCAGTGCCGATCACGACCTAATGCAAGTGAAGTTGATTCTCAAAATTCACTGTGGTCCGATTTTACTTGTCCTCAAGGATAGTCATTAGCTTGAGCTCACACGATTGGAATTTGGTTTTCAGCACAGGGCAAAGTTTTCCTGCCATAATTGCTTCCATCTGCTACATGAACACATGTGTTCCTGCAATAAAATTTTCTAAAACTCTCCAAACTCCACATGTGCTTTTTTGACTGGGCTCTCGCTGTATTGATGTTTCACCTGCATTCCGCCTGGGTGGGACTCTGCCTTGCAGCTGGCTGCTGCGTGGAAGGTGGGGTAGACGGGGGAAGTATGATGTTTGCCTTGAGACCCCAGTGGCAAATCCAACACAGACATTTGCCTTGAAAACAAAAGGTCGTGGTCATGTGTGTTATAGTACACACCCTGCTCATGTCTCATTTCATTCTGATTATTTTTTGTTTTTACTCTGTTTTCATTTATTTGTGTTAAGGACACAACTAATGCATGAATATATTGTTATTGTAAAAATTTTCTATTGGAAGAGACAAAAAGAAAGTTCTCCTTCTTCCACCCCATGGAATAAGTGAGATGTTTTCTAAGGAGTTGAAATTTCCTCTCCATAAAAAAATAAATTAGTCTTATATCTGTTTGTCAGCAGGTTTTCAAAGACCTCCAAAACTTTTCCAAATGAAAAAAATAAAATAACTTCATTAAGTTACCCTAAATCACAAAATGAAAATACCGTACAAGAAGCTGTATATTAATGTACATTGCCATGGAGGAGGGTGTGGGGAGGGAGAATATTGGATTGGTTTGATGAGCCTAAGAAGTTCAGTGTGAAGATACTTGTGTACCTGAACTTCAAATTATTTTGAAGTACAAGTGCTCTAAGTGAGAAGCACATGGCTGATTTCAGATTCTGAAGTTCCCTCCTGTGTTTGTAGTGAAATGAAGCTGGCAGCATCTGGGGCATCCCTGGGAACTGGGGGTCTGGGTCGTTGGCTTCCTTGGCCAAGATACTGCTGAGGTACCACCAAGAGATTAGCAATACAGATATTATCACTTTGTTTAAAACTATGGTTAGTAGTTTTAGGATCTTGTTTAGAAATTGCTTTTCGTGTATATCTTTGTGTGTGCGTATAATATGCATATTTATACATTTAATCACATATATTTGCTGTGGTACATACATTTCTTAAATCTTTTGCTGATAAAGGCATCGCACAGGTTCTTTAACGTAATAATGCATAGTATGAATATGCTTTGCATGTACTCTCTTTAGTCCCTGGGGACACTCACATTCCTTCAAGAAAGTGAACAGTTCAAAGTCCAGGGTTAGTAATTTACTTTGTTAGATTTATATGCTGCCTCTAATGCATGTTTTGTCCAAGTAAGAGGTATTCATTCACTTGAAAATAGAATGCCTGTCTCCTGGCTGACTCATAAGGTAGACAGGCAAGGGGTGACACCATGCTGTTGCAAAGGCCTGAGAAAGGACAAGACGGAAAGACCAAGGACCATATGCTAAAGAGGATCACAGAGGTCATTTAACGTAGCTCTTGAACATCAGTCTTTGAACAACAAGACCATTCCTAAGCCCAGAAGACATATATAATGGTCAAACCCACACTCAAGTGTCTCAGGAGACATAACTTCCCACTGTAGCTCGTTCAGAGTCCAAAATTCCTGCCAGAAAGTTCTTGAATTCTCTCCCCTGTCATCTATTATTTCATGGAAATTAAAAAGGGTGTGTTAGCATCTACCACAATTGACTCTCAGGTTTCAAAACTTTGAACTACCGAAGGATTATTGTTAAACCTTTTTTTCTTTAGATTGCATTATGTTTGATATATACATAACATATTTGGTTAAATTGTGAGGAACTTAAATAAGAAAAAATAAATATACATAAACTTATTACCTGAAAAAGAACATCATAGGAACACTAATGAGAGAAAAACATCGTCAGTCAGCTGCCTTCTGCATGCCCCTACTGGGAATTGAGCCCACAACCCCAGCACATTCTCTGACCAAAAATCAAACCTGTGATCTCCTGGTTCCTGGGTCGGTTGACCCTCAACCACTGAGTCACAACAGCTGGGCTAAATTATATTTTTGTTTCTTTAAACTCTTTATGTGCAATCTTCCTATCTAATAAAAGAGTAATATGCAAATTGACCATCACTCCAACACACAAGATGGCCACCCCCATGTGGTCAAAGATGGCCACCACAAGATGGCCTGCAGTGGAGGGCAGTTGGGGGGGACCAGGCCTGCAGGGGAGGGCAGTTGGGGGCAATCAGGCCTGCAGGGGAGGGCAGTTGGTGGGGGGAGCAGGCCTGCAGGGGAGGGCAGTTGGGAGGAACCAGGCCTGCAGGGGAGGGCAGTTGGGGGCAACCAGGCCAGCAGGGGAGAGCAGTTAGGGGGTGACCAGGCTAGCAGGGGAGGGCAGTTAGGTGCAATTGGGCCAGCAGGGGAGCAGTTAGGCGTCGATCAGGCTGGCAGGGGAGTGGTTAAAGGGTGATCAGGCTGGCAGGCAGAAGCAGTTAGGGAAAATCAGGCAGGCAGGCGGGCTAGTGGTTGGGAGCCAGCAGTCCTGGATTGTGAAAGGGATGTCCGACTGGCCGTTTAGGCCCGATCCCCACTGGAATCTGGCCTAAACGAGCAGTCAGACATCCCTCGAGGGGTCCCAGATTGGAGAGGGTCAGGCTGGGATGAGGGACACCTTGCCCCCATGCATGAATTTCATGCGCCAGGCCTCAAGTTATACTATATTTGATTCTTATAATATCTAAAGTGCCTGAAGATCTAATCTGCTATTTATTGTTTCTGCCCACTTTCAATTATGGTAGCTTGCTTTCTTCTGCCATTGCTTTGTTTGTGTTATTCCTTCTTTTAGGTTGTGAACACACATTGCATATAACTTTAGGTTTGTTTTAACTTCTAGGCATATAAATAGCATATCACATAATTCTCTAAACATTCTGAGGGCCTCAATAGAGAATGCTTTCATCTAGTGAAAATTTCTGTTTTCTTTACTTGTGCTCTAGGGCTGCCACCAACCTCAGGACCATCTTAGGTGGTCCCTCTCCCTCTCAGGGTTCAGCTCCCCTTCATTGTGGAGCCCAGAATGATTCCTGATTCTAGCTGGTATCTGCATTTCCCTGAGCACATTACTTTCGCATCACTATTCATTGCTTTTCCCAAGCTGTTTTTGTTTATTTTCTTTTTAAAACATGTGTATTGTAAATTATTGTGTGAGGAACTTCCTAGGTCAAGTATGCTGTGTAAAAGATGCATAGTAGGATACAATTTTCTTCCTGTCTTCCACCATTGCTACCTTCCTTCTTGGTACAATTAATAGAAGTAGAAAGATGTACCATGTTTCACTATACCTTCTATTTCACACAGAATAATGACAACTCAGAGTTGAATCTCTTATTTATTTTACTAAGCATGAGTTAGTTAAAAACTGTTGGGAGTTGTTTAAAATGTGGCTCTCAGATTTAGAAATATAGTCCAAATTTATAGATCAGTTCTGTTCATTCATCATCAACTATGACTTCCTTTTAAAAATAAAAGATGTGGCTTCTTAGGACAGCTCTAAAGTCTTCTTGGCATAATATTACTCTTAAAAGAGATTTGTCAAGTTAAGTTTAAGAGAATCAGAACATAAGATTACACATTTATTAAAACACACACATGGGGTGTGAAATGACAGAAAAATGTGTTTGGCAAAACTTATTTGGCAACTTTCCAAAACCAAAACATTTAAAAACTAGTATTTAATTACTTTCTAAACCCAGAACACGGCCAGCTTTTTCAGGACATAGGAATAATATTCCGTGATATACTTATTTTTATGGCAGAGAATAACCCAGACTAAGTTTAAATAGTCATGTTATAAATATTAAAAGTAAAATACTGGCTATCAGGTCTTCCTGCATTGACTCTTCAATAAATTCCAAATTTCAAAGTGAGCAGGGTGACAAAAGACTAAGTAAGACCTCACATGACTTTTTATTTTACACATGGAAGAATGCCTGTGTTCAAAGGCAACTCACCACATACACAAACAACTTAGCAACAATCAAATTCCAAATTTTAGTGCTATTTTTTATTTTCTAATTAATTTACCAAAAAAAGAGCAGGGGGGCATTTTGAAAAGACTTGATTTTCACTTTAATTTTAGGGAATTAGCATTGTCTTCTGAGTTCTTGGATTCAAGCCATCATTTTCACATTCATGTGAATCAACAATACTAGTTGCAAATGGGACTATTAGACCATGTGAGATTCATTTAATTGAGAAAATTAGGTTTACTTTCCACGTGCCTAATGTAGGTGTGTTACAATTTATTCGGGTTCTTTAGGGTATTAACTTCACTTTGACTTTAATGTGATTAAGATTCGAATCTAGCATATTGATGGAAAATTAGTTTCCCCCAAAGGGTAGAAGTTTTAGTCCTCTTATCAATTTCTTCTTTGCAAGGAGTACCCAGTCATCTGAAAATTAGAAAATTATCCTTTCCTTCCTACATTAAATGAGGCAAAAAAATTTATTGATTGATTTTAAAGAGAGGGAGACAAAGGGGAGACAGAGGAAGGGAGGGAGGGAGGGAGGGAGGGAGAGAGAGAGAGAGAGAGAGAGAGAGAAACATAAATTTTTGTTGTTTCACTTATTTATGCATTCATTGGTTGATTCTTGTATGTGTCCTGATTAGGGATCGAACCTGCAACCTTGGCATCTTGGGATGACGCTCTAACCAACTGAGCTACCCAGCCAGGGACAATGAGACTTTTCTTGAGTTTAAGGCTCAGAGGGCATCATCAGTAGCTCTGTGAGACTTGTGAAGGTAACCACGTCCTAACCTCTTTAAGCACCACCAGAGGCACCCTCTCTAACCCTGATAGCAGTTATCGATTGAACATCCATGCACAAAGAACTGCATTATCTACCCTCATAGCAACCATGAGGTAGAGTCCATTGCCCTGGTTGCACAGACGTAAATTGAAGCTAATATTGATAAATTAGAATGGAGATTCAGCACTACCTTTGTCCTTCAATGCAGAGAGCAGTCTGCTTCTATGTTCTTTCTCTGCTAGATCTTCTGTGTATCCTCAGCCTCTCCATCCTTGAGTCTCCAAAACCAGGGCAGCCCAGTAACCTGGTTGAGATGGAGAATATTCATAGGCAGCCTGAAATATTCTGGGAATACATTCTTGATTCTCATATTCCTTAGCTCATAATGCAATAACATTTACAGAATACAACTCAATTTGGTTCCCTATGCCCTCCCTCCCCCCCATCCCTACAAACCAAACCACCACTGTCCTCTGACTCTGAGCAATTCAGTGATAGGTATCTTTGTGGTCACATCCTGCTTTGCCTCCCAAAGTTGGGACCAGCTCTCTCCTCTCCCCCCCCCCCCCACCCTGAGTTACTGATTCATTACCCAAGACAGATCAAGGCTTGGAGGCCCTTCTCAGGTAAGCCTCAGACTCCAACCTTTTCACAGGTAGTAATGCCGCAGTTTCCAATTTTCCCTCAGGTCACTTCATTTCCACAGTTCACGAGCAGATGTAGCCCTGTGCTCTAATTATCTCCTAGAATCTATAAAAGCAATCCTGAAAAACATTTCAGAGATCTCATCTTAGGTTTTCCAGAGAGTATAGTGAATGTGAAGTTATTCTTCCCAAGGAGAGGCAATTACTCTTCAACTACATGTCTGCTGTTCTCTTGGGCGTGTACGTTAGTAACAACTACAAAGCTGATTTGTAATGTGGATCCAGAAGGAAGTGCTCTCACTGTCCTTGGGCCTTACAGTCTTGGCAGGAAACAGACACGACTAGGATGATACTGCACATCAGAAAACCGGCATCTCCTTAAAGGCAGGAGCCTCCTATTAGACAGTACAAAAAGGGGAACTAGATGGAAAATAGGTATTTCGTTTTATTTCAAGTTATATGTATAGATACATAAACATTAAGCCATTGTATGAAATACTTTGAAAAAAAAATGTGTTAGTGGTTTCGGTCACAGCGGGATGCCAGACATACATTTAGAATATTATGAATATTACTAGGGGCCCGGTGCACGAAATTCGTGCACTGGGTGTGTGTGGCGGGGAGTGTCCCTCAGCCCAGCCTGCCCCCTCTCACATACTGGGAGCCCTCAGGCGTTGACCCCCATCACCCTCCAATCGCAGGATCGGCCCCTTGCCCAGGCCTGATGCCTCTGGCCTAGGCGTCCGGCCCGGGCAGCGGGGACCTGCAGTGGCAGCGGGGGGGCGCCGCGATCGCGCGGGCTCCGCCCCTGCCCCTGCAGGACGCCTCTGGCTGAGGCGTCCGGCCCGGGCAGCGGGGACCCGCAGCTGCAGCAGCCCCGCAATTGTGGGCTTCGCTTTAGGCCCAGGCAAGGGGCCCCTAGTTCCCGGGACTGCCAGCTTCAACCGTGCCCAGCTCCCATCGCTGGCTCCACCCCTACTTCCTGCTATCACTGGCCAGGGCGGAAAAGGCACCTGATTCTCCGATCATGGCTGGGGCCCTGCCCCCCAGCTCTTAGCTCCCCCCTGGGTTTCCGATCACTGTCAGTGGCAGGGGGCTTCTTCCTGCTTTCCCTTTCACCTCCCTGCATTGTGCCTACATATGCAAATTAACCACCATCTTGTTGGCAGTTAACTGCCAATCTTAGTTGGCAGTTAATTTGCATATAGCCCTGATTAGCCAATGAAAAGGGTAGCTCGTACGCCAATTACCATTTTTCTCTTTTATTAGTGTTGATGTGTATTCATTAATAGTAGCATCAGCATCAGATTCTATATATAGGGCTAATTTTTCAAAGTTATTGCAGTTATGTTGTGGAAGTTTGTTTGGGCATAGGGACTGATTCAGAAAAAAACTGTAAAAATCTGCTTTTATTGCTCTTAAGATTTTACTCATAAGACTTAGAGAACTGTAAACTTAGAGCAATAAAAATTAGGACCTGAAAAGCTTAAAGTGAAGCTAATACAGTTTTGATGATTAAAGGGCAAATTATGTAGGAGAAAAAAATCACACAGGAAATGATAATTCACAGTTCTAGATAAAGATGGTTTTGCTCTCTTTTTATTTTTTTTTTATTTTCAAATTCCTGGTTTTATTTGCATCTGTAACACCAGCAGAGGTCCGAAACAGACTGACATTATGGGTAAAGTTTAAACATAACAAAGAAAGATTTGGATTATGTACACTGAGAAGGAGGGGTTTTCATATCGACCTTTTCCTATTTTGTAGTTTCTGACAGTAGAAACTTAACACCCCCACAATTTAATGTAGAAGCACAGCTTTCACGATCAGTCGTTTGTCCTAAAATGTAAAGCAGGGCTTGGGCTGCGTGGTCATCCCGGCTCCTGGAGGCTGTAATGTCAGGTCACAGGAGACGCTCCCATGCAGCCCGGAAGAAACGCGATGGCAACCACGTCCGGTCGGAGGGCAGACACGGCACAGCCCCCGTGGGAACCATGTCCTGCCTCCTCACCTCCAAGTAGAACATTATTCCTTTCATTCAAACTGACTAATTGGAAGTGAGCCGAACAGCTACAAAGGCAGAATGAAGAATAAAACTTCCACAGAAGAGGGACACTCCTTCAGCCCCGTTAAAGTGAACTGTGCCCAGTCCCTGCTCCTTCCAGGGAACTGAAGGCCAGTTATTGCTGCAAAGCTGGGGCCTCTCCCCCGGCTGACGCTCCACATGCAGAGGCTGCTGTCTGGCTTGAGGCCTGTGGGGAGGGTGGGGAGGTGGGGCAGGCTGGCACTCCCGTCACCCCTCAGCCCTGTGCGTTAGGAGCAGTGCTGCCACCTGGAAACCAGAGGCTCCTACGCCTGCAGAGTGGGCAGGGGGTGTTATCTGCCCCTTGGTGAGGAGAGGCCACCGAACTTTGCCAACCAGAACTGCAGAGGGCCACAGTCCAGATGGCCAGAGGACCAGCTTCTGAAATGGTGGGTTGGTGGGGTGGTGAGAAGGCCAAGGCAGGACCCAGCTCGTCAGGTGGGCCACGCTCTGAGACACAGGGTGGCTGCGGCTTGGGCAACAGCTGGACAGGGGCTGATAAGGCCACAAATACTGCACCGCCTTCCGGTGTCCATACTTGAGGAGACCGTGGGCAGCGGGGACTGAGGACCAGCGGGCATATGGTGACGAGGACGGATTTTATCAGAAAGGAGCGGACACCGAGTACAGGCCTGCCCTGTGTACCGTAACTGGCCCGCGCCAGGAGGGGAATTCTGGGGCCTGGTCAGTTCCTGAGAACGGGGTGACAGAACAGGGCGGGGCCTAAGGGACACTCACGGTGCTGCGTGTCCTGGGCTGCAAGGAGGCGGCGGTGGACGGGCTTTATTGCACGTTTCATCCTCAGAGGCCTGGGCATGGCCCTGCAGAAATCCCTGCCCGTCACTGCTAAGGTCGGGAAGGAGCCCAGTGGTTGGTCCTCCGGGGCTGTCGGCTCGGTCACTGTGCGGGCAGAGGCCGGGTGAGGTAGCATGCCCGCAGGAGCTGGGTGGACTGGCTCATGCCCTGACCAGGGCTGGCTCCCCGACAACACTGTGGGGGAAGCTGCGCACACCTCCTGCGCGGGGGAGCTTCTTGGCAAACGTGCAGTCCCGGAGAGGCTGGAACCTGCTTCTCAACTCGAAGGTGCTCAGCTCCTCGCCTGCCCTGGAACCAGGCTGCCAGGGGAGCAGGCCGCACCTGGCCGGCAGGGCTGTGGCTCCGGCTGAGGCATCAAGCTGGAGGTAACGAGAGGACCTCAGAGGGCTGGAAATAAGGAGGAGTCTACATATCAGGCCTTGGTTTAAAAGTCTTTTGAGCTCAGGAAATTGGAGGCAGAGAACCCACGAAGGCCGCATGAGCCCGCGGGGATGTCACTGTCCGTCCTTCTCCGAGGCAGCTCGCAGCGTATCAGATGTAAATGGGGTGATAGCGTTTGTGGCTCATCTTCTTCCTGCAGGTCGGGCAAGTGTTCGCGTTCTTGAGGGAATCTCGGAGGCACTGGCTGCAGAAGACGTGGCCACACTCTGTAGAGACAATGACACGCCCATTCTGCACAATCTCTGAGTATCCATCCATGCAGATCGGACAACTGACCGTGCCGGAGGGCCTGAGCCCCGGCGATGTCTCTTCCCTGGCGTTTCTGGGAGTGTGCGTGGTCACATACACGTCCCTGTCCCTGCTCAGCTCCTCGTCGTCGCTGCTCACCACACAGCTGTCAGCGTGGTCCTGGCGCTGCCTCCTAGTGTTCCTCCTGGGCCGCCTCCTTTCATCAATGATCACTACAGAGTCGTTGTGCGTCAGGTCCACCACCACGGGCTCCAAAGACTCACAGGTGAGGTCCACTATTTCATCGCCAGCGCTTTCTACGAGCTCTATGGGTTCTGTTTCCAAGGCCATCACCGGGGTGGGGGCTGCTTCCCGAGCTCGCTTCTGGGCTTGTCTGGAATTTGCTGCCCCTCCTCGACGCTTCCTCGTGCTCATGGTGCTTCCCGGCTGCACCCACAGAGAAGGAAGTGACTGAGCCAAGGCCTGCAGGGACGTCCAGCGTTCTCAGTCACTCATGCCTGCTGCTCACTCATCCTCTGGCTGCCACGGCATTCGGGGCCACACAGATGTCCTCCAAGTCCTGGGCTGCTCTGGGCTGGTAGGCGCCCCGCCGACGCACTCGAGCTAGGAAGCACCTTCGGAAGAGGCTGCGGAGAGGCACTCCAGCCAGACGCCACCACCTTTGCTCTCTTTTTAAATGTAAGAAATAATCGTAAATATCAATTTAAATTTTTATAGAACACTTCTATTGACTTTCACAGAAGTATAACTTTCATGGGAAAATCTTAAATAAAATGTCTTTATTTCCACCTCATAAACCATTCTTCCTGTGCATAATACAGGCTGGGGAAGAGTAGGCTTACAGTTGTTAATATGCAAAACAGAGTTTATTCTTAACATTATTATTTATTAAGTATTGGATTATTTCCTATAAGAACACCTGTAGACCCAATTTTGCCCCACCCTGCATATCCCTACCTAAGAAATGTGCATTAACTATCTCTTGAAACAATCAGCTAATATCATGACTTTCTCCCCCTACTTACTAGCTTTAAAAATTTTTGTTTTGTATCTGTGAATTCAAAACCCAATCTAATAAATATTTGTTTACAAGCAAAGGACAAAGAATTAAGTTGTGAAATAAAAGTTACAGATTAAAATTAAGAATGATACCCGTGTAGACAAAAAACATTTAATTGATATATACAGAACCTCAAGGCTTTCAAAGGACTCCAGTCAATCAGCATGCCACATATATAAGTTTTACAAACAATATTTCTTTTTATTTTATTACCTAGGAGCATTAGGATATACTTTCTTGACTTCAATAATTGATTGCAGTTAATTACAAATGAAACAGAGCACTGGTAATATTGGAGACTTGTACTCTGCATAAACCTGGGAATTACTGATATTACTCTTGGTTGCTAGAGAATTCGCGGTCTGAGATGCTAATTAGCAGTTCATGGTCCTCCTACTGAGGGAAATCACATTGCTGTACGAAACTGTCTTGCTAGCCAAACCTATTCATGGCACTCTGACCATTTTTGTTTGAATAATTATAAGGTCTAATGAAACTAAAGATTTACTTTTTATTGAGAAGGAAGCCATAGAGGCTCACCTACACGGTCTCATACATACTCACCACTTCAAGAAAAACAGCTCTACCACATGTTGAACTTCACAATCAGTGTGCAGGGACCCATTACAAACACAAAGACAAAGGTTTTAACCAACACAAGGCAGAAACAATAAGGTCTTCCACTAATACCTGTTCCCAATACAAAAAAATTAGAGAACGGGAGTGGGACGGAGCGAGATGAGCATGGTTCTACAACCTTTCCAGTGTGCAACTTATCCTCTGGTTATATATACGCACAAAACTAGTCTTGATAATATTTATACATATGTATAATCTTATAATTTTTATATGTGTGTACATATGTACATATTATACTTATATATGTAGTAATTATGGTCGTCTTTTAAAATATAGCCTGATCCATCAAAGCAGAACCATTTCTTAGACTTATTCTGGATCTTTTTTAAAGGGAACTTTGGGTGCTGTGATTTATTAAAATGTTTGCGTTCCCCTAATACATTTTTTTATTTTTATTTATTTATTTTTTTGCTAAGCACATAATCATTTGGAGAAAGGGCATATTCAAAGAAAGAAGAACATGTTAAAACTCCAACCTGAATTTAGTTATTCCTACTAAAGCAGCGGTTCTCAATCTGTGGGTCACGACCCCTTTGGCAGTCGAACGACCCTTTCACAGGGGTCGCCTAAGACCGTCCTGCATATCAGATATTTACATTATGATTCATAACAGTAGCAACATTACAGTTATAAAGTAGCAACGGAAATAATTTTATGGTTGGGTCACAACATGAGGAACTGTATTTAAAGGGCCAGAAGGTTGAGAACCACTGTACTAAAGCAAAATGACTTAGGTAATGCAGGAGTCCTGGTTGCTTAAATAAGGTTTTACATAATATATTTGTATTGAAAAAGAATGTCAAATCCCTTATGGTTCTATTCTGAGACACATATGTATATGTGCTCACATATATACACACAAACGCTAGAGGCCCCCACAATTCCTTAATGAGTGAGATTAAAAACAAAAAACAAAAAACAACCCTGGGAAGAAATCAGAGCCACGGGTATATATGGGTGACTTATGCTAAAGAAGGCATACTCATTTCTTCTCCGTGGAATAGATTATCCCCTTTTAAATTGGGCTCTTTACTTTTCCTAGAAATGGAACACCCATTTTCACCTGTAGAAGTAATATTAATTAAGGGAGAAATAACTTGTAAAAATTGGAAGAGTAAATCTTTCTTCTCTGTATAGTATCCGATGGTCCGCATGATACAAAATGCCTTTGCCCTCCTCCTAAGCTTTTGTCAAGCCTTAACGTGGACTAGAATCAGATATAAATGAACTTTGAGTTCATTAAGCAAAGGAGAGAAAAAGTTGGAGGTTTACTGAGAAACAGTGAGGAAAAAGGCAAAGTCTGGCCTGAAGCAGGAAAAGACAAGAGTTGGGAGGTAGAAAAGAGCTTACAGCGTCCCGTTTTAATCTACACACTTCAGTCTTACAGAAAGAGGATTACCTTCTTTGCTTTCTTGAACTGAATCAAATCTATATTATGGGCAATCTTCATTTCAGAAATTCTGACCCATTGCCTACATGACTTGTCTACATAATTTGTCAGACCATATGCTACAAATTTTATGTTTGAATATATATGTGTGTGGGTCAGCTATGTGTGTATCTATTGATAAAATAATGAAACATTGGTGTATCAACTTGTTTTATTTCATAGTAATACATGTTAATTGAAAAAAATCATTAGAAAATTCAGTAAGAAAGAAAATAGCTCAATTTCTATAACAGATTATTATGATATTTTGTTAACATTTTGATGTCTGTCTGCCTCTATCTATCTATCTATCTATCTATCTATCTATCTATCTATCTTTCTATTTTCTTTCTAAAAACAGCTATTGCAGCACCTTATCTTTCTAAAGTAATTTACAGTTCCAAGGCATTTTCAAATTTTGATCCTAAAAATAACTTGGGCAGGAAGAGCCTTGTAAAATTGTGTTTCAGGGTGTGTGTGTGTGTGTGTGTGTGTGTGTGTTATTTATCATCTAACTCAACTTACTGTCCCACCTGTTCCATCAAAAGCAAGTTAATTACATTTTTTGTGGAGCTGTCCAAAGGAAGGCTACTTTTCTCTCACTGGATTAAAACAAGAGTAAATTAGAGGTTTTTCAGGACTTCGGGGCTTTGATGGATGAATTCATTAATTCAACTTTTCAAAGTGAGGACTCACATTTTAAATATTTTATATACAATTTGCAAGTTGGCATTTTTAAGGGCTTTTAAAAAAATAGTGCTTAAGAGGAAGGTCAAGCTGGTCACCTTGGAGGCTGGGTGCCTTTGTAATGCAGAGTAAGAGGTAGCATCATCTTCCCTGTGTTTTTCTCTTCTGAAAAAAATAGTCCCTCTTGGGTATTTCCATGAACTCTTCCTATTAGAACTTTAGGACAAAATGATGTTTAGTGAGATTTTAGAGTTCCATTTCCCAAAGTGAGATGTTTTGTTGTGTCTGTGTCAGAGCAGATCTGAAGACGGTTCCACAGAGATTTGGTTCTTATTTCACCTCGAATATCAACATTAGCTAATCCATGGTCATGCCTTACCATTCTCCGTGTTGAGCTTTTCCATCCATGTTTCATGCACTTCCATGTATTCTACAGCCAGTTGTTGATGAGCAGGCATCTCCCTACACTCCCAAGACAATTGAGCACGTGCCTGTAACTCTGCTTGGGGCAGATTGAACAAATGATTTCTGATTTAAGGAAACATGCGTCATCCATATAGATCATGTGACACCAGAGAAACTGGAACCTATCGGCAGCATCATTGTTTTTTCTCTCATCAAAGCTTGCCCTGTTCCCCTACCCCCATAACACCCTTTTAACTGATTTTGGCTATTTTGAGAATTTGTGAAGAAATAAAGCAATTGCAAAAGATTTATTCTGTGCTCACCGCCCCCCCCCCCCCACACACACACACACCACCACCACCACCACAGTTGACCAAAACTAAGATTGACTTTTTTAAATATAAAGAGAGATGGACAATCAATATGATTGGAGAGTATGCAGAATGACTGTTGAGTCTTTTATCTATCATATAGGGCAGACAAAAGTGGGTATGCAGATACATATGTTGGCACAAATTGCAAGATAGGTCACATGAAGCAAGTTTTCTTTAATAAACATCTTCATATAAAAGAGGAGTCTTATTTTGAATGCCCCGCCTGCTTAAATCCACCTCAACCCACATCAGTTCACACATGCACACAGTTAAGCAAGGGTCCAGTGTAATGACTGCAGGTTTTCAAGATCTCAAAGAAAGAATCATTAGTGATATATGGGGTTTCGTCCTTATTAAAATCTGAGGCGATATTTCTCTCTCTCTCTCTCTCTCTCTCTCTCTCTCTCTCTCTCTCTCTCTCTCTCTTTGTCTCTCTCTCTCTCTGACTCTATGCGATTGCTACACAGAACAGCGTCTTCCTGGCCTCCTTCTCAGTCCTTAATTTGTACTTGAAAAATATGTACGTGTGGAGCCAGATGCTCCCAAAGCCTAAAGGAACGCTGTGATAAATCAGGCACTTGAGAAAACAGAGTTAACTCTTTCACTAGGAGCTCTGCCTAAGCCCACTCCACTTTGCATTAGGGCCATATCTGAGCGTCTATCTCTATCAAACAAGTATTAGAATTTACTAGTTTTACATTCAGTACAGTCTTTTGAATGCTCACAAAAATGCTTTCAGGAACAAAAACTTAATCACTCTTGAGGAATTTGTCTACTAGGTAAAGCTATATCTCTCTAAAATAAATGGTATCTTCTTGTGTCCTGGGGGGGAAAACAGCCTCATGTCCTTAATCCACCATGTTAGTATATAGAGGCGGCCTCAGGGGGCTGGTCGCTAATTGTCAATGGAATGTTTGGAGCAAAGTCTTACCTGCCTCTCCCACAGAGTCTATTTAACCTTAATTCAGAACATTTAAATTATTGTGCGACTGAAAATGTTTCACGTTTATTTTTCGTTCAAAGGCTGGATTTAGTCCTTCCTTTCTTTCATGTTCTCTTTTTCATCCAAACAACTGAATGTTCCCTGACAATATCAGTTCCATGAAGACTGAACATAAGCTGTTTATAATCTTCAGTGTGTTTAAGTCACACTTCTAATTTTTGGCAGGGTACCTCACAGGATTCCAAGGGTCAAAACAACACTGAACAAATCAGCAGTAATTCCAACACAATGCCTCTTACCGCACCGTATCACAGAGCGTCTCTAACACATCCTAATTAAACATCATTGGCTTACCCTTTTGCACCATGCGAGTTGTTTTTTGTTTTTTGTTTTTTATTTTGAGCAGAGCCATCTCTAGCCCTGACCATATGATTTCAAATACTCACGAAACCAAGTTCTTTCCTGTCCCAGCAAACTCACAGCAAAGTATACTACATCCCTTCACCTCCTGAACTTTACAATAGAAACTTCTGTCTCCTGGGTATACCAAAAACAGGCTTTACCGATTTAGCTAACCTTGTGTTGTTCCCTGAAAATGTGATGGAAATAAATATTGTGTCCGCATTCTAAGTGACTCTATGGCCTCGTTGAACTGCTGAGGAATCTTTAAGTTCTTCAAGTCTGACCACTGAGCTCGGTCCTACGTTTGTGCAGTCCTACGATTTCTTTTACGTCAGATGGGTTGAGGAGGTGAGTGAGAATGGAATCAGAAAAAGTATTTCATGAGATGTTGATATTTTGGCACAGAATTTTTTTTTACTTGACAAAATCTTGCCACTTGTCTTCCTGCCCTGTTTCCCTGATATACACCATCACCCTGCTTGCTCATTCATGTCAAGTTTTGATTTCTTATAGCACTCTGTAGGCTAATAACCATGTGTTGTATTTATTCCCGTATGCTCCCTTTTTGACGAAGTCTAATTTGTCCTCCTTTTGTTGTCATGAACATCTGCCCCCTCATTGACTATTGAATCCATTGAAAATAAGATAATCTGCCAAGTGCAAGTAAATACGTGCCACCACATACCCCCGGCAAAAATAAATGCGTTTCCCTCGTTTGTTTAACATTGTGGCTACCGTACAAAACACAGCTACAGTTTTTTTTAATCGGTTAGCAGCGGTTCTCAACCTGTGGGTCGCGACCCCTTTGGTGGTTGAACGACCTTTTCACAGGAGTCGCCTAAGACCGTCCTGCATATCAGATATTTACATTAAGATTCATAACAGTAGCAACATTACAGTTATGAAGTAGCAACGAAAATAATTTTATGGTTGGGGTCACAACATGAGGACTGCATTTAAAGGGCCAGAAGGTTGAGAACCACTGGGTTAGAGGGTGACAGGGTAGCAAGTTTTCAAAAGATAATTTTTCACGGCAGCCACATTTGCCTTATCTTGAAGTTTGTTTGCTTTTTTCTGTTCAGCATAAAACTGAATGTTCCAGAAAAGGAAACTGAATATTCTTTGGTACAAGATATAAACCAGACGTACATGTCTCCTCCACTTAAATACTCACCGTCCCACCGAGGATTTACTGTGTAACTAAGGAATGTAATTTTAGCATGGAGTCCTAAGACACAGGTTACAAATACAACTTGTAGCTAAGTAAATACATCTCATAGAATAGACATAATATAATGGATCTCCGAGTCAGAAGAAAATGTAAAATAAAACGTGTTTATTTAAGGCCCTGTTTCAACTATAGGTAGGTCGAATTAAAAATGAAAAACGTTTAACAACCATCCATTTAGGACGTTTTCAAATGGCCTTAGTAGTTGATTTTATCCATAGACAAGTAAGATGTGGTAAAAATGTCTCAAGGCTAGAAATGGCCCTTGGCCTGGCAGCACAGGGCTCAATGTAAATATCTGGGGTCTTCTGAATGTTAATTTCGACAATGGCAGGTGTTCATTACTAGGGGCAAGTCACATGACCAAAGGAGCCCACTGTTCCCATCAGCGAAATCGTGATGGTAATACCTGAGTGTCTGTGCACCCTCCTGCAGATACAGGGGTCTGATGCACACGAACAGGCTTTAAAACCACAGCAAAACTACACAAATAAGAGGATTATTGTTATTCAGCAATAAACATTAATGTGCAAATATGTATGTAGTGTTTATATTTCAATAACACCAACTCGAGGTTATTTAAACTTTATTTTATAATATTACCCTTTCACAACATTATGAAATGTTTTACTCAACATGAATTGCTTTCCAAATTGTATGCCTATTAAAAAGGAAAAGGTATGCCTGGAACCATATATTTAAAATATGGGGTGTTTTTTTGAAACCTGCAACTACATTCACAATTTTGGGTTTGTAGCTATAGTTTCTGTAGTTCTCAGCAGTAATGAAAATTATTGTTTTGACCTTTTATCTGATTGATATGTCTGGATACCAGAAGCCAAATCTATAGTTGAATTTCACTGTTTGCTGTGGTTACATGTTCTATAAAGTCACTGCAAACACTGAGTTAGCAAATATTTAACCATTGCTCTGCAAGCCTCTGCTAACAACATTTTCATCAGCTGATTAATACAGAACCTTCTTGCCCTAGCCGGTTTGGCTCAGTGGATAGAGTGTCAGCCTGCGGACTGAAGGGTCCCAGGTTTGATTCAAGTCAAGGGCACATGCCTGAGTTGCAGGCTCTGTCCCCAGTAGGAGGCATGCAGGAGGTAGCCGATCAATGATTCTCTCTCATCATTGACATTTCTATCTCTCTTTCCCTCTTCCTTCCTCTCTGAAATCAATAAAGATATATTTTTAAATATTTCTAAATATATATAACCTTGTCTTATGAGTTTCGGCTTAAAGACACCATGTATATTGTGTAATGTATATTGTTGATTCATCAACTCATGCCTGATTAAAGCTTTCTAAACATGTTTGTTTGTTTTTTTCTATAAGACACAACACAATCTTCTAGTGCATGGGAACAATAAACTCTTCAGCGCTAGGCTTGGGGTCCATTTTCTATAGAAAAATCACCAACAAAAAGCACAAAGTACAAAATGAAAAATGAAACTAGACCATGAGAAGAACTTGTATACAGTAGGAGAGCTGAAACGAGGAGGTAGCGTGTTGCCTTGTCTGCTTCTGCTGGGAATGTGCTCCAGGATCCACACACACTTCACACTGTGCTGCACACATCTGTGCGTGACCACAGGAGCCTGGTGCACATGGATCTGAGGGTGACAAATACATTTTAGCACGTAGGCATTTGGCACATGTGGACTATGCAAAGAATGAGGATCAACTGTATCTTGTAAGGAAATTTGAGATTGGGCTAAATTAGCAAATCATTAGTCCATCCTCCCTCTGTGAGCCGTCTCTTTGATAAAAGTATCTGGTACTTTTGAAGCAGAGCTCCAAAAGCCACTCTTCATGGCTTCAGATGTAATGTCGGGGGCCAGAGTAACTCAGTTGGCTAGTCTAGAGCATCCTCCCGTACGCCAAAAGGTGGTTTGTTCGATTCCCAGTCAGGACACATACCCAGGTTGCCGTCGGATCCCTGGTTGGGGCACATGCGAGGAACCTGATCAGTGTTTCTCTCCCACATCTCTCTCTCTCTCTACCCCATGCCTCTTTCTCCCTTTCTCTCTCTCTAAATATCAATAAAATTAATTTGAAAAAGATATAATGTTTGTCTTTTATCCCCCTTTAAAGAGCAATACTGCAAATACATTTGTTTACAAATTATTTGTATGAAACAGCTCAAATGATTATTTTTTAATCACAATTTAGGACATCTGGGAGCACGTTTGTACAACAAATTCCTTTGGCTCCCTCTCCCTCACTCCCAATCACAACAGCAACAGCATTTTATCATTTATAGTTCAAAAGACCATTTTATTTTATTTTTATTTTTTTAATTAAATCTTTATTGTTCAGATTATTACATTTGTTCCTCTTTTTTCCCCCCATAACTCCCCTCCTCCCAGTTCCCGCCCCACCCTCCGCCCTCACTCCCCAACCACTGTCCTCATCCATAGGTGCACGATATTTGTCCAGTCTCTTCCCGAATCTCCCACACCCCTTCCCCCCCGCCCCAAGAATAGTCAGTCCATTCCCTTTCTATGTCCCTGATTCTATCATGATCACCAGATTATTTATTCACTTGATTCTTAGATTCACTTGTTGATAGATGCATGTTTGTTGTTCATAATTTGTATCTTTACCTTTTTCTTCTTCTTCCTCTTCTTAAAGGATACCTTTCAGCATTTCATATAATACTGGTTTGGTGGTGATGAACTCCTTTAGCTTTTCCTTATCTGTGAAGCTCTTTATCTGACCTTAAGTTCTGAATGATAGCTTTGCTGGATAAAGTAATCCTGGTTGTAGGTTCTTGGTATTCATCACTTTGAATATTTCTTGCCATTCCCTTCTGGCCTGCAAAGTTTCTGTTGAGAAATCAGCTGACAGTCGTATAGGTATTCCTTTGTAGGTAACTGAGTTTCTTTCTCTTGCTGCTTGTAAGATTCTCCCTTTGTCTTTTGCTCTTGGCATTTTAATTATGATGTGTCTTGGTGTGGTCCTCTTTGGATTCCTTTTGTTTGGGGTTCTCTGCGCTTCCTGGACCTGTAAGTCTATTTCTTTCACCAGGTGGGGGAAGTTTTCTGTCATTATTTCTTCAAATAGGTTTTCAATATCTTGCTCTCTCTCATCTTCTGGCACCCCTATAATTCTGATGTTGGTACGCTTGAAGCTGTCCCAGAGGCTCCTTACACTATCTTCGTATTTTCGGATTCTTTTTTCATTTTGCTTTTCTGGTTGGGTGTTTTTTGCTTCTTCGCATTTCAAATCTTTGACTTGATTCTTGCGCTCCTCTGGTCTGCTGTTGGGAGTCTGTATAGTATTCGTTATTTCAGACCATGTATGCTTAATTTCTAGTTGGTTCTTTATCATAACATCGAGGGTCTCATTAGATTTCTTGAGGATCTCACTACATTTATCGGCGGCTTCTAGACAGTTCTTAAGAGACCTTAAAAGTGTGGTTCTGAACTCAATATCCTCCATTGACAGTTTTGTCCTGTTTCTTTGTCTCCGCATTTTTTATGCTTTCTTGGTGCACCCCCTAGTGGTCTTTGTGCGCAGTCTTGTTGTAGTTAAGCCTTGATTGTTGTCGCCAATACCGGGGGTGATTTGAACTCCAGGCTAACTGGCTATGAGAGTCCGCTGTGTCTCAAAAGACCATTTTAACCGAGTGGTATTAACCTAGCCAGGGTTGGCATTACCAGCTCAGCCATTGCCACGGCCTTTTGGGATAAGGATGACTCTGACCCACTCTGGCTTTCATCCTGGCAAACTGCAGTCATTACGAAGGAAAAGTTTGATTTTTTTTCTCTCGAGAAGTTATATTTCTTTTCTTTTTCTACCATCTCCACTGAGAACATTTCTGGGTTCAGTACTTCCCCAAGGACAATGGCTCTGAAGTGCTGGGGTCACTTCTTCCACCCGATCTCCACACGCAGATCAGTGAGAGAAGTGGACTACATAAATGTCCTGAATCCCAGGACAGATCCCATTCATTAAAAAGTCAATTAGAACCCTGACCAGTTTGGCTCAGTGGATGGAGCCTCAGCCATAAAACTAAAGGGTCCTGGGTTCAATTCCGGCAAAAGGATACCTTGGTTTCAAGCTCAGTCCCCAGTAGGGGATGTGCAGGAGGCAGCTGATCAATATTTCTCTCTCATCAATGTTTCTGACTCTCCCTTCCTTTCTGTAAAAAATCAATAAAGATATATTTTCAAAAAATACAAGTCAATTAGAAGCATTCCTGTTTAAGCCTGTTCTTAAGATTTCTGTTTCGTGTTTTATGAATTGATCTCTGAAGTTCCAGAAATATTCCACAGCATGATTATTCTCTAGATTCTAGCAGATATTCTGATATGATTTTTGGTCTCTAAAGCTAGGAGCTAGGACCCTGGGATGTAAGCTCTGCCTCTGTAAGAACTCATGAGTTTGGACAAATCAATCTTCTGAGCTTTGTTCTCCTCATCTGTTAAATACAGACAATAAGCATTCCCTCAGAGGGTACCGTATTTTTCCGTGTATAAGATGCTATTTTTTTCTAAAATCGTTAGACTAAAAATTGAGGGGTATCTTATACATGGAAGTCAGCTGAGGAGGGAGCAGTGCACGTGCATAGCTGCCCATACCTTGTCAAACAGGCTTCCTCCAGTCATGAGCCTTATTGTTACTGATGTCAGCTGATGCCATAATTGGAGATGGAGGTGGGGAGTGCGCAGATGCAACATGGACCAGAGTGTTCTGAGCCCATAAAGATGTCAAAAAATAAAAAGGTACTAAACACCGGTAAGCAATTGTCTTACTCTGCAAAATTCAAACTGAATGTAATTGGCTATGCAAAAAAGCATGGAAATAGAGCTGCAGAGAGACAATTTGGACCTCTTCCCACTAAGTGTATGATCAGACAATGGAGAAAACAGGAAGAACAACTTCTTAAGATGCCAAAAAAGAAGGAGGCCTTAAGAGGAAAACCAGCAAAATGTTTAAAATATTGATTTCTTAATTTCGGGTTGGAAAAGTGGGGGGCATCTTATACATAGGGGCATCCTATACACAGAAAAATACGGTAATTATGAGGGTTTAATGAGATAAGAGATGCAAAGGGGTTTTGTAAACAAAGACTATAGGAACAGGATCTTCCCAGCATAAGCCAAGTTAAATGTAGTGACCACATAGTAACAGCAATAGTTATAAGATAAGCTTTTTCAGTACAATAAGACCAGCAGCTTCTTCTGAGCCATAACCAATAATGTTGCTATTTTTATTTCATTTAAAAAAAGAAATGTTGTATACTGATGAGTGCCAGAACGCAGTAGAACCCTGGAGTCTATATTTGTAGAAAGTTCCATGTTCGTCTTATAGGGATAAATCACCCCATGCATTGCCTTCTATTTCCCTGAGCAACTCAGCCTTATACACTTGCTTCCAGGGCCTCAAAGCAGAAAGACGTGGGCACCACGCTGTTTCTGTGAGGTTTGTAAGTTGTGACTTTGTTGAACTGATAGCCACACCCTTAGAAGTGGGAGAGCAAGTGTGTGCTTAATTCAGTCACACAGAATGTAAACATTTGAAAGAGAAAGGAAAGGTGACGTGGCTCAATTCCAAAGTTACTCAGATATTTAATACTGATCAAAGTGACCAGGTAATTGCCAATCTCGCCCAATTTTTAAGTTACTTTTCTATTTTAATTGAGAAATCTGTTTCAGATTTAGGTTTGAACTATTTGTTTTGAATTATTTCTTCCTACCCGGGTTTTACCTCCTGTCTGCAAAACTCATCGATAGCTAGCATTTGAGACATTTCATCAAGCCACAGCTTACTTCGGAAACTTTCTCAGAAGGAGCTTCACAAATTCTTTTTCAGCAACTGTTTTCCCCTATGGTCTGCACTCAAGTCCATCATCTATAAATGAACTAAAATTTGATCAACATATGCTTGCTTACAATCTGTGGTTTTTATAATTGAATTTATTGGGGTTACATTGGTTAATAAAATTATATAGGTTTAAGGTATAAAATTCTATAATACATCACCTGTATATTGTATTATGTGTTCACCACCCCAAGTTTTTTGTTCCTTTGTTTGTTTTTATGAGTAATGCTAGGTCAGTTTTAGCTTGTAAACTCTGAATGGACTTGATCTATACCAGTGATGGCGAACCTATGACACGTGTGTCAGAGGTGACACGCGAACTCATTTTTTTGGATGATTTTTCTTTGTTAAATGGCATTTAAATATATAAAATAAATATCAAAAATATAAGTTTTTGTTTTACTATGGTTGCAAATATCAAAAAATTTCTATATGTGACACGGCACCAGAGTTAAGTTAGGGTTTTTCAAAATGTTGACACACCGAGCTCAAAAGGTTCGCCATCACTGGTCTATACTATGTTTGCTATATTGTGGCTTAGTTCAGTAAACATTTAACACAGCAGTTCTCAAGCTGTGGGTCACGATCCCTTTGGCGGTCGAACGACCCTTTCACAGGGGTCGCCTAAGACCATCCTGCATATATGATATTTACATTACGATTCATAACAGTAGCAACATTACAGTTATGAAGTAGCAACGAAAATAATTTTATGGTTGGGTCACAACATGAGGAACTGTATTTAAAGGGCCAGAGGTTGAGAACCACTGATTTAACAGCAATCAAATCATTGGACCAATTGACACATCAACTTTGTGGATTTAATAGATGATTGGTAACTTTAAGAATTCTTTCAAAGTAGAGTAGGTAAAGCATGAAGCATTTGCATTAACTGTCTCTGAATATTCTGGGTCTTAAGTGCTACAATAACCAACATACAATAAAAGGATCCAGCCAGCCGTCTATACACAATCAGGCGGACCTCTGCGGCTTAGTCATCTAACATCTTCTGCAGTAACCCTTACTTCAGTTAGGGCTGAGGGAGCTCTCTGGGTGAGAAATGGTTCTACTTTAATACTCAGTTTTAATGAAGTTAGTGTTGCTTTGATATTATTTTACCTAGAGAACTACCTTAAAATCCTATCAATTTTACCACTTTTAAGCTTCCTGTCCCAGTGGGCAGAGGCATTCCAGGCTCATAAATAGCTCAAGGTAAGGGATCATCATCACTGTTTGACAATAGACTCCTCATGCTCCACTGGTCATCCACAAGGAGATGAATTCCTTTCTGGGGAGAAAAGCAGGTCTCTGTGGAAGCAAGGTTTTATGCACGCAGGAGCCGTAGGAGATTTCACCAGAGTCCTTCATATTCAGGGCAGAGACCTTGCTAATTCCAAAAATCACCGTTGTCTCTCCTGAATTTGGTGGCACGCTTTGATTCTAATTTGTAAAATAGGACGGGATTGTGGAATGTCCCTTGACAATAGCAATGTGCCAGGTTCCCCCAAACAGACCTTCTGGCTACCAATTCATTGTGAAGGCCCTATGGCCTTGAGGAATGTTCTAGCTGTCCACCCGATGACACGTGGTTCGCCAGCAGGACACAAGTGAGGTCACTGTTGGATTTGTGGGGGTTTTTCGTTCTTTTCTTTGGCAAATCATCGGGTTCAATAGCAGGGAGAAACATTGGTATTAACACTCTGAGTATCAAAACGTGAGTTACCCTCTCCCCTTTTATGAATCAAACTTCTTTTCCTTTTACAAGTCAGAGAATGCAGCAACAAGGATTTAGGGAAGTTGACTTTGTGAGAGGCATGATGCATGTTTTCTAAGATTTGCACCATTTTAAAGATCCAGATTTCTTATTTGTCAAAGTCGAGACTTGCAGCTTAGGTTTAAGCTTTGACTTATTAAAATACTTAATTATATTATTTGATTAGTTAAAATAACTATCGGCAAATAACTATCAAATAACTATCAGCAAATATCTCTAAGTGCAGACTGCATACACTGTGCTATGCTGAGGGTTTTTGAAGATACAAAAACACTTAAAGACACACCCTCGGTGAGTTGGTGATGTAATTAGGGAAATAATGTGTGCACTGGAGGAAAAGTTAAGTGGCTATTTAAGAAATAAATAGCACACCAGGATACTGAGAGTGTTTGCTTTGGAAAATAAGGCCACCAAGTCAAACTTTATTATTATTTTTTTTAATATATTTTTATTGATTTCAGAGAGGAAGAGAGAGATAAAACATCAATGATGAGAGAGAATCATTGATTGGCTGCCTCCTGCATTCTGTCTACTGGGGATTGAGCCCACATCCCAGGCATGTGCCCTTGACTGGACTCCAACTGGGGACCCTTCAGTCCGCAGGCCAATACTCTTATCAACTGGGCCAAACCAGCTAGGGCCCGACTCAGACTTTAAAATAAGACTGTCTTTTACTAACAACTGCATACAGAGAGGAAGAGAAGACTGATGTCGGAGATCAATTCAGCTCTCAGCTCTTTAAAATTTCAAAATTATAGTGTTTATTTTAGTTACAGATACTATCTAAAATCTCTTTTTAATTGTTTTGTGGTCAGTGTTAAGAGTGGGGTGTTTAGAGGAGGAGAAAATGCATGACTCCCTGGGAGGAAATGGAGCTTTGGATATTTACAGAGCTATTTACAGAGGACTAATGATACTCTATGGAACAGGGACCACAGAGTTTATTCTTGCTCTGAAGGGTTTATCAGGCTTCCAGTAGAAAAGTGTAATCATTAACATAAACACATTTAGTTTATAACTCTGAAAACAGTCTTACTGTCATTCATCAGATGAAAAACAAGGCTATGGATTTGTATTAAAGGTCTGTAGAGATTTAAATGTGATCCTTGCCCTCAAGGTCATTCTTCTCTGTTTATTCCTTAGACACTTAAAACTCAACAAGTGAAAACTGAACTCTTGATCTTCCCCCAGTTCTCTTGCATATCCCGGAGCTAGAAGAACATCCCTACAAACTCACTGACCATTTCCCCACACACCCAAGCAGCCAGCAATACCTTTACCTCTGCTTCTGGGATGTCTCTTACATACACCACCCTCCTCTCTGACATATACATGTTCTCTAGGTTGTCATATTTTTATTACTATCCTCCATGCTGCCATGAGAGTTATTTTTTTAAAAAATGCAAGATGAACTTGTGACTAATCTACTTAAAACCATCTAAAATCATACATTGCCAAAACGATAAAGTCCAGGGTTTTAGCACAGAGGTAAAAGGTCATACGTTGTCTGTCTCCCTCTTAACTTTTCAGCCTCTTCTCCCTTCACTCAGGTTCTACACTCTGTGAACTATTTCCAGGTCTCCAAACCCGCTAATAGATATTTCTATCTTTGTCCATGATGTTATTTCTACTCATTCTCCAGGTCAATTGTCACCTCCTTTTGACCACTGCTTTGCCCAGGGAGCCAGATGTTTCTTCCTCTGTCCTTTACCATAAAGCTTTGAACATATTATTGGGATTGATCATGCTCGCTAGTTTCAGTGCTACTCAAGAGCAGAGGCCATAAAGACAATTCATCTTGGACTATCCATCATCCAGTAGTGCTCAGTAAATTTCAAGTGTTTGACTGAATGAATATCTTGACTATTTTTTTTAATATTGAATGTGAGTTGCTCCATCAGGGACTGTATCTTATTTATCTTTGTGTTCAAGAGTGAGTAACATTTGCTAAATGTGTATTGAGTGAATACATTTAAAATTGCCTGTGTACCTGAATAGTGACTGACTGACTGACTACATTTATAGAGCAATAACTGGTCATCATGTTGCTCTCTGGTGCAATACGATTTTTAATTATTTTAATGTATTTTCTTTTCTAGAATAATTGTGTAATTTATTTGCAAGATATTGATAAATTATTTTTATAAAACTGTGTTTACAGGATAAACATTCTAGAATTTTTACTCAAAAATTTTTACTCAAAACATTTTATTATAGAAGATAAATGTAGTAAGTTACGGAAGTGATAGCAAGACAGTGGTATAAGAATTTTGAGGAACCATAACCTCTTAGAAACATCAACTTCAACAACTACCTCCACATAAAAATACCTTCCCAAGAGCTAAGCATTCCATGTGAGGGATGACAGCAGCTGAGTGGAGCCCAGAAATAAAAGAAGTAATTGACTCAAGAGGGTAGGGGAGGCAGCTTCACATTACCCCCAACACCTCTCCCCCAGCCCTTCTAAGCCCCCAGCTCCATATGGAGAGAGGCAGCCTTCTCATGGGAGGAGTGATGGGCTATAGGGAGTGAGCTGAAAGGAAAATGCAGAGATGAACCCTGGTTTCTAATTTATAGAACTGAGTGGGTGGTGATTAACTAGCTACACTCAAGTACAAACAAAAACAAAAGTGAGTTTAAGCAACAAAAAACAAACAAACATAAAAAACACAACAACATAACATCAATTCTGTTTTCTGGCTTACAGTAACATTTTTTCCAAATGAGCAGAAAATACTTAATTGTGGCAGTTTGTACATGCATAAACATAGATATTTTGTTTGTTTGTTTTGGTTTTTTGTCCATGGAAGCATACCTTGCTTGTATGCTTCCAATATCCCACAGATTACCCATATTACAAAGTATAATAAATGTTTATAAATTGGTCAAGGAAGAGGAACCCTGAGACTTACAGTTTGGATTTGCTGTTTGACTCCATTGACTTGCTGTATAATCATAAGACAGTCTTAGGAAACCAAGAAAGCAAGATGCCGCCATGCTTGGCGGAACAGAAACTTCAGATGAAGTTCCAAGAAAGCAAAGCTTCAGCCAGATGGGACGTTGACTTGCTTATCCTGGAATCAGAGAACCATGATCTCAAGCAGGAAATAGAACATCTAGTCCAGAGCCTGGGGGGTTGGTGAGACAGAGCTGAGAATGGAAATGTGAGTTGAACTCACTTATCATCTTCTTCATTAGCTGCTTTTTGCCTGAGGCCATGAGGGGTGTAATGTGCTGGGTTTTATGTGTTCACTTGTTCAGCTCTGTTTATCCCACTGGTTCAGTTACTTGCCAAACACACACGGAAGAGTAGGGTTTTTTTCTCTCTGGTCCCTCTAAGTTATCATCAGCTACCTTAGAAATATAGAGTGTGAGCTAGTGTCCAGTTGAGCCATTAATGTAGAACTTTCTCCTTTGGTTTGATAGTTCATTGGCCTTGTGCAAAAGAGCCCATATAATTTTTATGCTTATGAAGGTGATGCATTCCTCTCGTCAGTTTCTCTTTTTCTTTGGTTTGCAATATGACTTCTTGCCTTATTCCTATCACATGGAACACACACAGACACACACAGAGCAGAATATGAATACAAACCAAATGCTTCATCCTAAGATGCTGTAATTTATGTATAGGTTACAAGTTTTCCCTGCAATGGTAAATCTTCCATCTTCTTCAAATAACATCTCTTCTCAGCAAGGCTATATGTCTTCGTTTCCCTCCCATTTAAGTGAGACTTTATTCAGAAGAGGGCCTTTTTTAGAAACCTTCACATGTGGCTGGATTCTAAAATGCATTAGGGCTTTCATTATGATTTATAAAGACACATACGCACAAATGTAGTTAATAAATTAAATAAAGACTATATACACTTGTATAGACATTGTTATAGCACAGAGTTGAGAGGACTAATTTTATTTGACACTGTCTTTTAACAGAGTGGAAATAATGTAAAATCAGCATGCCACGTATAAAGAAGCCAGGGTGGAGAAGATAAAAATACACACGAGTAAGAATCTGTGACAGCATGGTCTCATACATGCTGCTTTATCACTAAGGGTAGGAGGTATTTCTGCACTGGAATATCCATATAATTATTTCTCAGCTGCATTATATAAAGAAAAACTAGTATTCAGTGTTTTGTATTGAAGTCCTTTATTCAGAATGTATTCCCTGCCACCCCCCAAAATATAAGGAAACAAAAAGCACAAAATACAATAAAATAAATCCCCAGACTAAAGGAGTTATTTCAGCACAATTGTCATTAAACTGATGAAACAATATGATGCAAAACTCACAGTGTTCAAGGACTGGGGATGTTCTGGGGACAGAAAGCCCATCATGGTCTCTTCACCTTTGTATTGTTGACGCCAAATGCAGAGCAGGGTGAGAAAGTGCCGGTGCTGAGTGAGCTCAGCGGAGCCATCTCTGTGAATGATTGATGGTGGTCTTAAATTTGTTGTTAGTGGACAAGAGCCACACTCCAAAAGTGTGTAATTAGTGTAAGTAGTTCTTAAAGACAGTACCTCTATTGGTTTTCCCCAATTTTGCATCATTATTCAACATGATCTAGAAACAATTCTTTCACTCCTGAAGCAGTGAAAGAAACTCTTATTATTGATTAGTTATAATGGGCTCAGCTCTGTTTTTTCACAGTTGACTCATGTTTCTAATTCTTCAAACAACCCTGCAAAATGAATATTTTCCCTATTTTACCCAAGAGAAGACTGAGGTTTAAAAGAATTAACACTGTAACTACTAGGGATAGAAACACATTTCAAAACAGGTTCATTGGACTCAGAAACCTGTGCTCTTTCTACTAAATTAACACATATTTTCTTTGAAAATTCAACCTGGAAAAATCATGTTTTTCTCACTTCCTATAATGATGTCTATCAAATGCCACATTTTTATCTTAGGGACAATGGCCCATATATATATATCCAGATGCCTCTTGCCACAGTTTGAGTAAAGATATTTGCAGAACTCTGATGCTAAAGAAAATTAACTTTGGGTTAAAAATGAAAGAGAAAAAAAATGAGTAGAAGTTCGTAATAGACTAATGCAAAAATATAGACAAATTGAAGTAAACTTAGTAAGAGAAGGGTAACCAAAACAGGAAGTGGCCCTCGGTATAACATGAGCAGTTGGTGAATAAATAGACTGTTTAATTTGCAAAAGAGTCAGCTCAGATAGAGATGTATTCATTCCTATCAATACTTGAAAGGCACAGGTAAAAACGAGAAAGTTGACCTATCCCCATAAGACCAATAAAGAACTTGGGAAAGCGTAGGTCAGCTCTAAAGAGGAACTTTCTAAGAATCTGAGTTCATAAATGAAACAGACAGACTAGAGAAGTAGCAAATTCTCTACTAGTAAGGTGGGCAGAGAAAGCTAGACTGTCAGCTGAAGGGAATTAAGTAAAAGTAATTCAAGAATCAGAGACATAATGGTGATTGAAATAAAAAAAATTTATTTCCATAACTTTATTATTGGTATTTAAAACGTGATGGTGATAATTGAGCACATTTTAATGAGATTTATTGGGGTGACATTGGTTAACAAAATTATGTAGGTTCAAGTGTACAATTTTATGATAGATCATCTGTATATTCCATTGTATGTTTACCACCCAAAGTCAGATCTCCTTCCATCACCACATAGTTGACCCCCTCTACCCTTAACTGCTCCCTTCCCCCTTTTCCCTCTGGGAACCTGTGTCTCTGAGTTTTTGTTTATCTTGTTTGTTCATTTGTTGCTTTCAGTTTTATATCCCATACTAACGGCCCGGTGCATATGATTCATGCACTGGTGGGGGGCGTGGCCTGTGGGGATCAGCCCGCTGTGGGAGCTCCACTCATCCTGGTCAGCCCAGCAGCTGTGGACCCGCCATCTGGAATGCACTTACCACGAGGGGGCAGCGCCTGCATTGAGCGTCTGCCCCCTGGTGGTCAGTGTGTGTCATTGCGACTGGTCTACCAGTTGTTCTGGTTCCGCCATTCAGTCACTGGACTTTTATTGTATAGGATATGAGTAAAATCACCTTCTTCATTTTTAATGTCTGACTTATTACTCTCAGCATGACATTTTCAAGACCCACTCATGTTGATGCCAATGGCAGTATTTCATCTTTTCTTATGGCTGAGTAGTATTCATATATATCACATTGTTTTTATTCAGTCATCTATCAAGTGACACTTTGGTTGTTTCCATGTCTTGGCCGCAGAAAATATGCCAGAATGAACGTAGGGGTGCATATATATTTGGAATAAATGTTTTAAAATTTTGGGGGTGGATACCCAAAACATTCACTAGCTGTTGTGTTCAATAGCTACTACATGAGACCTTCAATCTTCTCCAATTGTGATGTCAGAGCTAATTATTTAGAGAGAGAGAGAGGAGAGAGAGAGAGAAGTATTATTTAAAAGGTATAATTGCAGAGAATAGACTTTTCTCCAAGAGGAGTCAATTTTTTAGAAAAATATCTCCTTAGTCTTCTCCCCACCCCCTTTCCCAAGATTTGCAATGTAGCATTCAAATATGCTGTTTTTGTACTTCTGAGAAAACATGTTCATAATTGTGCATGTGTGTGTGCATGCATGTATGCATATGTGTGTGTTTGCGTACGTGTATATGCAAACCTGTATCTTGAAAAAAACTCCACAATCAAAATGAATACAGAATTTTTATCATAACTTGAATCTGGGATTCCCACTTTGTGAACTATGTGACCATCCCATGCTCCATTCCTTGAGTGTGGTAAGATCCAGTGAAACAAAGTATTTATGTGTACAATTCTGTGCTTTGAGCTGCTTTATTGAAACATAACTGGTTATTTTAAACTATTCCTGTGGGGACACCTGAACCTTGAACACAGAGCAAATGTTCAGGGTATTGTGAAAACTGCCCCTACGATGTCCGCTCCATTAAGAATCAAGAAACAAGGTGTTTGCGGGGGGCTGGGGGGGGGGATTGTGCTGCTTTGGCAACATGGACAGTGAGAATCTTCTGGGTTCTTACTTCCCACCGCCAGCTTCTACCTAACATAAACATAACCAAATGACTGCTCCATTACATCATGGCCATTTTAATTAGTATTTTGTTTAAATCAAAATGCACATTAGCTCCCACAAAGCTAATTTTGAGTAGGAAGGTACAACGGGGTAACTGGAAATGGCAAGCTTTCCTTTTGCTCTGTAGGGGTCTAGGTGTTCGGGCGGCCCTCTGTCTCTCCCAGCTCATCAGGCAGGTCTTTGGCCATTTTATTTCTATTATTACCAAATGCTGTCCATGCAGGAGCAGTTCCATGTCACTGAAAATTGCAGTTAGGTTCACATCTTAACAGCATTTCAAGTGCACATTGTAACAGAGACTCTGAGTGATCAAGTTGCTGGAAGGCTGTTATAATAGTCTCGTCTCCTCTCTCTCTCTCTCTCTCTCTCTCTCTCTCTCTCTCTCTCTCTCTCTCTCTCTCTCTCTCTCTCTCTCTCTCTGACTTGTAGCAGAAAAGGCAGATGTGGAAATTATGAGTAATGTAATTGATGATCTTAAAGCTTTTAAATACCCAAGCTTTCAACAATCAAGATCTATTTGAGCTCAGAATCTAATAAGAAGTAAATACAATAGTTTTCAAGAAGACATTTTATCAAGAGCTCAGCAGCACTTTCTTCCTGCTTTTATGAGCAACATTATCATCTCATCAGCAGACAGGTTGGAGAATTTTATTGTGACACATAATCATTTTCAGTTCATTGTATTTCTCCTTTTCCTTGTGCCATTTTTAAAAAAAATAAAGTTTGCTCATTAAATTCACCATTTCAGAGGATGTTGTCCTTATTAGATGTAATAGGAAAGGAAGCAGTGTTGTTAAAACAGGCTGTTTATTGACACCTAATTTATTGTGTTCCAATGGAGGAGGCTCGATAAAACCCATCAGCGTGTTAAAAATAATGCCACTAAGTTATTTCCTAGATACGTTCGTCCACAAAGCCTCACTACGGACAATTATTTTCAAATTCATCCTGCAGTTTGTTCACTACCTGTTCCAAAGAACTTGAATGTCGTTAAGAGTTCATTCAAATGCCACATTAAATACACCTCAATATTATTTTCTTTAATAGGCAAATTGTTCATCATGTCAGGTGATCTTCCCATTCAGTGGGAACGGCAATAATGACTGCTTAACGATATTCATCAGTGCCGTAGGTGTCTTCATATTATTACTATTATATATTGTTTTCAGAAATAGGCTTGGCTACAAAGAAAATTGTATTGTCTCTGCAATAATGATTTGAATGTTTTTTTCTCTTGTGGTGGAAAATATCTTTGTTAAGCACACATAAATCTTGGTAATTTTTCCAGTTCTATCCAGATTTATTGCTACCAACTAACATGACTTCTGAACTCTGGAATTATTATCATTACATTTTAATCATGAAGGATATCCATTAAAATGACTTGGGTGGGGTTTTTTTTAATGCATATGAGGAAAATTTATTTTCATATTTCTATCTTTTTTTTTCTCTCCTGGGTTTTCTAAAAAGACAATAGGGAAATTGTTTCTAAATTTTTTTTTCTAGCCCTAAACAAAACACATAAATGTGTGTGTAAATGAAAAAATAATTTCTTACAAAGTAATGCACACTTTTCTTGGCACCAGTAACATAAAGTATAAATTAATGTTTGTTTTTCTGAATATGTTTACTCTCCAGTGGAGCAAAATGGTAACAAAACAAACAACAACAACAACTTATGGGGAAAGAAATGTGGAATTTGGTTGTGACTGCTCAATCTTCTAACATGGTGACCAGGTAGCGCAGCAAAATATTAAAAAGGGCTTTCACGCAGCTCTATCTCTTGCCCTAAGGGCATTATTTTAAATAAAATCTAGTGATTACAAACCCCCAAATCCCAAATTGTTCTACATATAGAAGAAAAAATCCTCGTTGCTACTGTGAACCCGAGGTCCGGCCATGAGCCATGTCACACCCGAATGCCCAGCCAGAACGTTGACTCAGTCAAAAACCTTCCTGCTTTGGGTGTGCACGCAGCTGTGGATAGCAGCAAGAGCACATCAGTGGATTGCAAACAGCATTCATATCACAGGTTCAGCGATAAAGGAGAAGAATAAAAGAGGGAAGAGCCTCCCCTCCCCCCAGCGAGTGGCCATCCCAGGATTTCCCAGGGATAAGAATGAGACCTAACCCAGCCATCTTTTGGAAGCAGTATTGTTTTGCCATGGATGAGGGATTACTGATTAGCTTTTTAACTTCAGCTTTTCCAAATAGTTTTTCAGTTATTTAATTTACTCTACATGGAGTCTATTGATTATTCAAGTTGGCAGTCAATTTTATAGGGCACCCCACTGTTCCTTTGCTTAATGTAGTCAATGGTTGTAATTGCTTGATCAGTGCAGCCCATGAAATAGGTTTTGTGTCTTTTTTTACAATGCATTGATAGCTTTATCTGATGCAGCCTTGGCAGGGCCGGCTTTTACAGCGCTACCGGGAACTCCCAGAGGCCCGGAGATTAATGGCTGTGCCTGGCTGTGGGGGCTGCTGATGCTGCGCTCCAGAACGTATTCCCACATCTGGCGCGCGCACTTGGCATTGGCGCCAGCTTTGCGTCGCGCAGTTACAGAATCTCTCACCAGTGCCTAGTTAACTGTTTTCACTAAGGGGATGAGATAAAAAGCCATCCAGAGAGCTGTTGGCACCCACTCTCTGCCACTGTAGTCACACATTAACATTTTTTTTCAGTTTTTTTTTTTTTTTTAAAGAGGCAAATGATGTATGGAAACAACAAATGACGTGGAGTGTTTATGTTTTGAATTCTGTTTGGATTCTGAAAAGCATCCCATGGGTGTTCAGATGATCTGTAAACCAACAGCAACCCCCCCCCCCCACCCTCCCTTCCCTCTACCACCGCCTTCCCTTGGATGAGAGCAAGATAGTATGAAACGCATCCAAGTTTTCTATGGGAGCAGGTGGGGGCTTTAGATGTCGAGAGGAAGGCAGGTGACACAGTCTCAAACGTGGAAAAGCAGCCCAAAGCTCCTCCGCAGCTCGTTACAATACACGCACGTCTCCTGTCCTTCGGTCAATCCGTTCAAACGGCGCGGGCGTCATTTCCCTACGTTGCACCGCAGGGTTTCATGTTTGGTACAATTTGAATTTCATTATTAAGACATGTAACATGTAGTTTTAATAAGTAGACCCAGAGAAAGCAATGAAATATGCAATGGAGTTGCATAAGCCCCTGGACAGTATAATTATATCGTACACGCACGTCATTGTCAATGCCCAGGAGGACAGCCACCAGGAAAAGGAAGAGTGTGGTGGATTGTTAGACCAGCGGGGCTGTTGATTTCCTCAGCAGAGTTTGACATCAGAACTGGACAGGAACTGCCTCTTTATTAATACTGTTCTCTCTGAGTAACAAGCTGTGAAGGGATAGTGCATCTCTGAAAAGGAAAATTCTGCGAAGACAGAAAATCATATTTTCAGTGCCCACGTCCTCATAGAACTGAAATTCCCTCTAGAGTAAGCAATTGCATAAGAATGGACATATGTAAATGCAATACTAATCTGCCAGGATGTTTGCAAGAAAAAGGTTAAAATTTTATGAAAATAACCATTCTTATTTTCAGATTTTATAGTCCATATGTGATGTCATGGCTAAGATAATTCCTCCATTAATTTATGTTTTAATGCATTTACAATGGAAGATTCCCCAGCAAATATCCCCTCTCCCTCTTTACTTTCTTAGCCTTCAGACAGTCTAAATATATTTTAGCCATTTCATGCATAGCCATACATCTCACATAACTTTTTTTCCTTCTACAGAATGTTGTTATTTAATAAGCTGAACTGAAAGAAGCCAAGTCAGCAATTTATACAATTTACTGTTAGTCCAAGCTTTCAAATATAAAGAAATGTCTTTTTCTTGACTGTGGGAAGCACCTTACTATGCCTCCACTCCTGATTTTATTTTACTTTGAAACGTTATTGAAAAAACACAGTCATTTTGAAATAGATGTCTGAGCCACTTCCCATCACTGTATGCATTGAGATGGTCCGCATAACTGAAAGCCTGGCTCCCACCCCAGTCCTCTCAACACACATGTACAGTGAGTGAAACAGCAAAGAGTGACATGATAGCTAAACAAAATACTCAGAGGAACAGAAGAACTCACTAATTTGACAGCTGATTAAAAGCCTTGCTTCAAATTGATGGAAGACAGCGGATAGCGGATGAGTAAGGAGACTGGACAAATCTAAAGCTGTGTAGATTGTCCTTGCCCAGGTTAAAATGATTACACCCCACCCTCCACCCTCGCTCCCTCATGGTGACAGAATTTTAGCTGGTTGTTCTCCGAGGCAGACCCTGTGGATTCAGTGGCAACTGATCCTGTGGTTGGATTACCTTGATTCTGGGTCTGCATTCACCTTCCAGCTTGCTGAGTATTTTTTTAAGGGCCAGGTCCCCCTCCCATACCTCTCCGCCCATCTGTTATGGATTGTAAAGTGCCAGAGGGCAGGGCCTTTGTCATTTTCACTTGCCTTTTATTGTTCCTTTTGGTAGCAAGGTGTTATGCAGATGTGGACACTTTATGAATATTACAGAGCAGAGCTTTGTTGCACCTACATGAAAGGAAGCATGGCCTAAGTCAGTGGCTCTCAACCTTCTGGCCCTTTAACACTAGAAAGACTGAAACTTAGTATATACCTATATTGCCCAAAAGCAGTCAAAATGACTGCATTGTGAAAGAATAATATCGGAGCACTCTTCACTTATGTTCCTTAGCTTTTCCAATAACTCACTTCTATTCGACATTTCTTTCATGAATTTAGGGCGCAAAAGAAATAAAATAAACAACTTATTAGAACAAGTATCACTGCATAAAGATTCGAATAACAAGTACTAGTTTAGCTTATTGAGCAACTGCAACTTATCAAGTATCGACAATTTATCATATACTTGTATGTTATCATATGACGGTAATCGAAAAAAAATGAAAACTGTTATTTCAATACAGAGCCGAACTGGTCATATAAGAAATTTACTCAATTCAATAATAAGAGTCATAATTTCCCCAAGCAGTCAAAATGACTGCTTTTGGGCAATATAGGTATAACACATATATATATACCGGAAATGAAGGAGGGGGAGGTAACTACAATTATTAATAAACGCATTTATATGTTGTACAAAAAGTCACAAAATTCTAAGACATTGTGTCCTTATATACATAATTGTTTTTCTAATTGAAATTAAAAAGCAGTCAAAATGACTTCCTTGGGCAATCTAGTGTTAAATACAGTTCCTCATGTTGTGACCCAACCATAAAATTATTTTCGTTGCTACTTCATAACTGTAATGTCGCTACTATTATGAACCGTAATGTAAATATCTGATATGCAGGATGGTCTTAGGCGACCCCTGTGAACGGGTCGTTCGACCGCCAAAAGGGGTCGCGACCCACAGGTTGAGAACCGCTGGTAAGTGAAAATAAACACAAGTGGACTTAGTCATCCATCTGAAAAGATAGAGAAAGACTTTATGAATAAGCACCTAGCTCAGTGTCAGCCGTATAGGAAGTGTTTTATAAACGTTAGTTCAACACAACTGTGCTTGTGGGAGAAAAAAAGTCCAGCTCCTCCTCTAATCTCGAGTACCTGTGGTACTTATATTTCATCTAACTCAGTTTTTTGTTTTGTTTGTTTTGCCTTTGGTCTTTAATCCAATTTTCCTTCCATGCCTAAATAACCAAAATGTAAGTCAGAACAATAAAACTAACTCAATGTACAATAGGCAAGTTTGGGAAAATATTACTGTTTCTCTTACATATATATATTTTTTAAGATCAGAATTTAATTGATACCATTTTGTTGCTTGAATTCCTTTGGTTGGTAACCTGGGGTTTTGGGTTAGGGTACCAGGCAACAGACAGAGCTAGGAGTTGAGACCCCCCCAGCAAAAGCAGGGTATACTGGCAAGGTACTCCAACCTGGAATTAGAAGAGCCATAGAGGCGAGTCTTAACTAAAGTTTATCAATAAAGCCAAAAATTAAAACAAGGGAAACAAAAAGCAAAGTCTAAGATAGGAGAGATGGTAGCGAATGAGATTGTGTGTGTATATGGCAATGGAAAAGATTTGAGCAACTATCCAGGACAATCAAGAAACGTTGTGAATGGTTTTGATGGGCACAGCTGGCCTGCCCTCAGGTTATTGTAAGGGCCTAGCTGCCTCAGGGATGTATCAGGTAACTTTAAGATGAAGAGCTGAGGCAAAGAAGCTAGATATTGAACTTTGAGCCAGACTGTATGTGACTCTGCCTACATAGAAGACAGCTTCATAATTCTCCTGGATGGTTAAATTCCTTGTTCACTCTGCTGGTTAAAGAGATCCTTCAGTGGAAAGAGTCATGCCTGACTTCTCTTACATCCCTTGACAATCCAAAGATCTAGTACTAAAGCTCTGATCATCAGAGAAGGAGTCTAGGAAAAGAAATCTTCTATTTCGGTACATGCTACATACTTCCAAATCTACTGCCCAGGACAGCAGTTTTCTGAGGGAGCCCATAGCTCTCAGTATTTCTTGGGAGAGCAAACATCTGTCCACAGAAAATTGGGGGAGAACCTTTTTAGATACTTCGACATCAATGGTTGTAATATTGTTGTATACAGAATAGCACCTTCTCCAATCTCTTAGATTTGTCTGTATCTACTGGTGATTATCATAAAATGAATGCTAAAATAGGAGCGTATATTATAAAACAGTAAACTGAAGTTTTACCCATTTTCTGTGAGTCAGATCACTTGTGGTATTTCCAACACTGAGTCAAGGACATTCTGGGTACATTTGGAAAGGCCAGATTCCATCAAGAATACAGAAGATAGGAGTGGAACAAGGGCCACATCCCCAGTAACGATAGTTACAAAAACTGATCATAACTAGGTGCCATTTTTAAATTGTGAAGAGGAAATCATTTGAGAGAAAGCAATCCAGGTAGGGAATAAAGTTTTCTGACTAAAACATGTACCAAAAGTGGCTGTAATTTTAATTGCCCATTTTTTATCATCCCATCAAACAGTGCTTTCATAAATCAATAGGTTCACAAAACAATGACCATTAATACAATGGAATTTTCAAACAAAAATGTCTGTGAATGAGGGACATTTTAGAATACCTTGGAAAATAAAAAATTTCACTAATCTGCATTTCTATCCTTAAGTACCTATTGGTATGCTAACTGTACATTTCAGTTACTGTATTTTATCACTGTCTGAAACTACACTCCTGGACTTATGATAGGGTTACATCCCAATAAACCTATCATAGGTTGAAAGTATCATTACTTCAAAAATACATTTAACACACCTAACCTACTGAATGTGATGGCTTAGCCTAACCTACCTTACACCTGCTCAGAACACTTACATTCACCTACAGTTGGGCAAAATCATCCGACACAAGGACAATACTATCGAGTATGGTTGTTGACCCTGGTGGTCACGTGCCTGCTGGGAGCTGTGGCTCAACTGCTGTTGTCCAGCATCATGAGGAAGTATCCTACCGCATACTGCTAGCCTGAGAAAAGATCAAATTCAAAACTCCAAGTACAGTTTCCACTAAATTGGTATTGCATTTGCACCATAGTAAAATCGAAAAATCGTAAGTCAAACCATTGTCAGTCAGGGACCCTCTGCACTTACATGATTAAATCTCATTCTTTTTATAAAATGTTACCTTCATAGAAAATTTTTTCATTTTTTAATAGCAATGTTATTTCTTTTTTTACACTTACTGTTCTTTCTGTTTGCCAGTCAATCGCGTTTGGTTGCGGTAAGCAACGCCTTTAACTGTAAAGGGTCCTTTTAAACTTTTTAAAATTATAGATTGGATTGAATGGAAAGTTGCTGGTTGCGAATCTACATGGATATCCCACATATTCTAATTAAAATACCCATGATGAGAGTGAATCATAGGGAGGTTGGCTGGACTTCAGCTATATCATTAGGGAAACTATGCTCTTATATTTCGTGTTCTTGTGAACTCCAGCCCTGTTAGATGTGCTCTCCTAACATTTGTTGCGGTCCTCATTTGAAACTTTTCAATCAGTTTTAATTTCCACATCCCTTTGCACCTCAAGATTCTGGCTGTGTCTTGCAGAGGAAGTGCCAACATTCCCCGAGAACAGCAGTTTGTATGGAATTTTTGGCTTGACCAGAAGCAGGAAGAGCAGGAAACGTTATTTTTAAAAGTCCTGTTTTTAACACTGCTGATGTCTGGAGAGTCTAGATAAGCTTTGAGCCTATTTCCAAATCTTTGGGGGTCCCCCCCAGCCTGCTCTAAATGGGGTGTGAAGCACAGGTTGGGGTGGGATTGGACAGTGATCAAGACAAAATAGAATTGGCAGTAGGGCTTTTCCCCATTTAGTTTCCAGGATGATGGAGGTGAAGCTGGAGGTTTACCATCTTGAATGCCTTATCTAGGAGACAGCTCTGTGAACACTGGCCCAAAATGTTACTCTTCTTTTTGTAAATATTATACTTCTAGTTGTAGAGTTTTAGTGAGCCAGAAAACACAAAATAATCTTTAATCTTAAAATATTTATACATTGAAGCATTACTGAAATACGAATGCATGATTCCTTGGACTGGGTTACATAGCTGTGATATATTTACTTTATTTTTAGTTCTTAGTGCTTAATGGAAACATGACATGGAAGTGGGTGTTTGGGCAGAAACCAAATTGCAGAAGTGACTGTGAATGGTTAAGAAACTGTTATTGATTTTCCCAAGTCTCTACATCCTTTTCCTTCTTCAAAACAATCAGCTATTTTCTTAGCTTTATCTGTGAATTTAGAAAAGATGTAAAGCATTTCATGTTTTAAGGTGTTTGTGATAAAATGAAGTAGTGAACTTTCCAAAGATCTTTATTTAAACATGAGTATTTTCAAACCTGAAACTACATTGAAAATATCTTAAAGCTGTTAAAGTTCTAGCTAATATGTATCAAGGAAAAAATATTCATATAAATAAAGCATCACCTGCAATAGCTCAATTTTAAATTTGAAGATTATTCATTATAACAGACCTATTCTATAGCCAACTAGGGGGCCAGTGCACAAATTCGTGCACCTTAAAAGGAACTGTGCGTCGCAAGGCGGTGGTGGGCACAGGGGCGGGTGTTGGCCCATCCTCCGTGCCCCTGCCCGGCCCTCCCTCTGAGGCCCCCAGTCCCCTGTCTGCGCTGACAGCTCTGCTCCTACTGCCGCCACTCCCACACACTGATGGCACTGGCTCCACTCACGCACCCGCTGACGGTGCAGAGCAATTGGGGCCAGCACCAGCAGTGGGTGTGAGTGGGGTGGGTGCAAGCGGCAGCTGCTGCCCTGATTGCCCCTCAGGAGCAGGGGCAGGTAGAGAATCCCTGAAGGGGAGATTGGGGCTAGCACCGGGCACTGGCAATGGGTGCAAGCAGGGCTGGCATTGGCAGCAGGTGCAAGCACCAGGTGGGACCATGGTATGCAGGAGCAAAGAATTTTCAGTAACCACCAGAGGCTCGCCCTGATGACAGTGACTGGCACCCCGCCTTGGTCTGGCGCCCCCGCTCACCTGCTCCACCATCCCACCATGACTGATGCCTGCCATTTCTGTGCTCTGCAGCCTACTGCCAATGCCCACCATGTTCCACGTGCACCCCCTGGTGGTCAGCACATGTCATAGTGACTGGTTGGTTGTTCTGCCATTTGCTCTATTTGCATATTAGGGTTTTCTATATATAGATGTTCTTTAAGCAGAATGGAGAGAAGTTAATACTCCAGAAATGTACACTTCTGCAAATAATGATGGAGTTGGTCATTTACTTTCTCTAAAAGCGCACAGGATTTATGAATATTTTATTTCTAGTTTTCTAGGAATTCATGAGAATAAAGAAGACCAAAGATAGGTTTTAGATCTTGTATGCTGTTGAATGGTGGTAATTAGCTTCTGCTAATATCCAATGTTCTTCACATGTGAATTAGCAGGTGACATGATTAAGTAATTCAATGACAACATGTACTCAATGGAACCTTCACAGATGCCCATGTTAGATTATTCAAGAGGTTTGATATGAAAAACACTTTTTTTACTCACCATGGACAATAACTCCTCATGAAATTGAATACTGTTTTTAAATTTTTTCCTCATCTTTCTACTCTTCAATGCAAAGGATAGATTTATTTAGTGTTTTCTTTGTATGTCCAGTCTCTGGGATATAACTTGATAATCTATAATGCTCTTTTTTCCATTTTCTCTAAATACTTAAGTTGTAATAGATAAGATGATTGATAGGTAAGATGATTGATAGATGGATAGATAGATAGATGTGACATATATGAATGTGTATATTTGTATATATACTTATGAGAAAGAAGCTAATAGTGAATTTACATCTTAATAAATCAAGAAACTCTAAATTCTGATAAAATCAGTATACCCAAGGATTTGTTACCAAGGTTGCAGAAGACAGTCTCCATAAGCAGAGGTTTAAATTTTACCTACACATGTCCTCACAAGGGAGTTGTTGAGAAATTGTCCATATTGAGTTTGCCTTGTCCATTATTTGAAAAGGAAACATTCTAGAATCTAAAAAAAAAAAAACCTGCAAAGTTTGCATAAATATTTGATGGCAAAGTCCTGATTTTCAGAAGCAAGACAATGCTAAAGGCACAGGTTGTTAGGTTTCCTTCCCTAAAATGCAGTCATGTCAGCATCGTCAGTCTGGTTTGCTCCGTGACTCAAATAGCATTTTCCTTTCCTTATGAATATTAAATATGCCAGTGCTATTTAATAAACAGCTTGTGATCATATACAATATGCAAGACAGAATTTTCAGACATAGTCCTGTTCTTCCAAATTTGATTTCTCAGAAGGTGAAATGCCTGCAGGAGAGGTCCTACTGCTGCATTTGGATATTGGGATAGTATATTTGGGAAAATATCTCTCCAATTAACTAATTAAATGCATTAACAACATGATATTATCATGTTGGAGACGTTGTCTAATCTTTAAGATGCTTTTACATGCATATGCCACAAATGTATGAAATGAGAAGAGTGAAGTTGATAGAGAATCAGAAAAGTAATTAACACAGCTTGGTCCAGAGTCAAATTGTCTGACATTACTTTCCTGTTTCCCTTTACCACAGACTTTCTTATTTGACCATGACTAGGATACAAAGTGATTACAAATTTCTCAAGGGCAACAGAAGTATTATTATTATAAGAACTTTTTATATGAAAAAATAAAGGATGGATCTCCTGGGTTTCAGAGCAGTACCATTTTTAGATAAACACACATCAGAGTATACCCTTGAAAAGTTAAAAATGATTTATTATGTTTAGTCACATACCTTGGCATCAGTTGCAACATGACTTAAAGGCAGTGACATGGAGCAGAGAGAAATCAATAACTAGAAATAGTTATTATGCCATGACTCTAGTTTGAAAGGGCAGTCATTTTGTTTTTCTTTGGTATTTCATGGACTTTTTTTATCCTAAATTTTTTTTAAAAAAGAAGATCAAAGTTGATCTTAAAATTCAACATGTATTTGCAGCCCTCAGTGTCTCTTGTTTTTAATCTATTATGTCCAATTGGGATCGTCATGTGTATTCCTCGAGAACTAATTTGTGTGATTTAGGAAGAACTATTGTATTTATTTGTTGGGCCTTGATTCATATAGATCTGGCCACATCAACTAGGTCATTGTGTTTAACTCCTTATACTTATGTTTTATAACATTACAATAAAAGGATAAACGCCTTCCATCAGTGCCTGTTCACAATCATTTATTTTAAAAAAGAGAGAAATGAGAGGAGACACTTTTGTCATTCACGATTCCTTTAAAGATGGTCCTCTTGGCTTCCCCCCTCCCCTCCTGATACTGCATGCATGGCTTGTTCTCCGCCTGCTCGGAGACATGCTGGGGCAGGCCCTGTAATATTATTCAAATTGCAGTCTCATGTCTTGCATCCCCAAAACACCTCATCTCTGATGCAACCTGTAAACTTCATTCCAGTCCCCAATTAGACTAATATATCTGCCCAGCTCCGATTGGGGGTGATGGATTGTCGGGGAGGGTGGGGAGAGACAAGGAGGTTTTCTCAGCTCCTCTGCATTCCCATAGGCACGCAGCATTTGACAGATTGGGCAGAACTGCCACGAAAGAGTCTGACACAGATGGTGTAATTAGAAAATTCGAAGTGAGAGTGTGAAATTTATCTTTGATCAGCACCTCCTTGCCAGATTGTCATCTATGTTAATATGATGATGGCTTCTTGGAGATGGAGAGAAGGAAACAGCAGCCTTAAAGAGGAAAGGGAGGCTGTTCATAGAAAAGATATCCTGTTTACTTCTGAAATCCAATCAATGTCTACAGATCGAAATGAAATTGTACTTAATTCATATGTATTTAACTCAGGGAAAAATAGCCTACCCTGATTCGCACACTTTATTACACGGATGATCAATATAGTAAAACCTGAGCTTTAGTTGGAAGGAGACACGTGTTAATTTTTTATGAGGTAATAAATTTAAAAATACAATCTACAACTGTAGGGGCTGTTAAAGACAATGCTCATCTCCCTTTATCAAAACTCAATGAAAAATGCATAGGAAAAAATCACTGCAGCTCTCCATGTCATGAAAATTTTAAACACTGCCAGTGAAGTTTTATTTTCCCCTTTTCCTCCACCTTTTCTGCTCCAAAAGGACCTTATGATTTTTACTCAATGCAAAGTAAACTAGCCTTTTTTCTTTGATGTTTTAGATCGTATACTTATTTTTTTAGATTTAATACATTTTTTAAAAAAAATAATAAAATGCATTTCTACCCAGGACTTGCAGAAATTGTTTCCTGCCATTATTATTTTTCTGAAAAATCAGAATATTTATTTTGAGGGGTACCAAGTTTAGCCAGAAACCACTTCTTCTTAAGTTAGCTATGTCCAAGACCGGTCAGCATTTCTTTGGATGGCTGAGGGTTCAGAGGGTTACAAGCAGCTATGATAGACTACGTTTTGCTATCATCTGCTCAAATGTTCACATGGATGGCGCTCATTTTCAAGAAGGTAAATTAGCATAATTAATGACCAGCCAAATTTGGGGGTAATACAGTATGTAATTAACATTAGAGCGTTCTGCTGTACCACCTGCCCCCGCATCTCATTGTCGCAGGGATCGAACGGTGCAGGCGGAGATTCTCCCCTTTGCTGCACTGAGCAGAAAGCAGCTTTCTTCCCCAGAGTAAGCCATTAGCTGTAATGGCATGTAGGTGTAATGGAATGTGCTTGAAACATCTGTGCTGAGAGCAGGGGAGAAATTGCTGCGTGCAGTCCTAGGCCTTTGGGGAGCTTGATTAAGGGTTGCTTCAGAGAACTTGGGATCTGGCTCGGGATGCAAAAGCAAAACAAAACAAAGCAAACAAACAGAAAAAAGGAGGAAGAGAGAAGAAAGGAAAATAATGCTAATAGATTTATGGTGGTAAATCTGCAGGGAGAACAAAGGATTTTTGATTTTTTTCTTCCTGTATGGCTCTTCTATTGCATCTGTTCTCAGCTGGGCTTTCCCTTATTGAAGTGATCTGGAAAATATGTAGCTCTAAGTGCAGCTTACCGGGAAAGATCATTGCTGTAGAATTAAAATAGCTTGATTTCTCTCCCCTTTGGTTAGCTCATGGAAAGTCCCTCACAACCTGAAGGGGGAAAAAATTTTAATATTATTTATGCTGAGTGTTATCTTAAAATTCATCTCAGAAAATGGAAAATGAAAGGAATATGTAGACTTGGGCTGGAAATAATTTCTTGTTTCTCATCAGTTACACACAGCAGTTCTTGTCAATTCATCATGGATTAGCTTAATTCAGTATTTCCAAGAGTGACTTGAACTGATTTTAGAAAGCAGTTTTTTACAAAAATTTCATAAATATATAGTATTATAGGGGATAAAACTTGAAATTCTGAGGACAGTGGGGACATTTTTTATATGAATTTGTTTCAACAAATACTTATTGAGCACTTGCTATTTTCAAAAGACTTTTCTTGCCCAGTGTTTGGTCACCATTGCTGGGAATATAATAAATTACATTTGACAACAAGCATGGTCAATGGTATCACCTCAGCCATCTCCTTATTTCATGCTGACTGCTGAAGCCAAATCGATCATGCAGTGATACATATTGATTGTTACAATAACTCAATTGAATGCATCGGTTCTTGTGGGCTTTGGCCATTTGTGAAGTGTTAAAAAAAAAAATCTAGCTTTTAACTACAGCCTTCACAGTGAACACAAGCCAAAGGAGAGCTCCCTTTAGATAATGGGTGGAAAGGGTTAAACATCTGTGAAATGAATGCACTGAAAGGGAGTTAGCATGCTGCACGGGACAGATGTGAATGTATTACCTAAAAAAGAAAAAAAAGAAAAAAATTAGAAACAAACCTGAAAATACTGGCTAATTTTATGATTAGGTAAATCTTATGCTTTCTCATTATAAATGACAATGAAGCACTCTATCTGCTGGAATCTATCTTCCTTGTGAAATAAGGAGCCTGCTGAGCTGGTGCCAAAAGCTTCCTTGCACCGAAGTTTAAAAATATGCAGGGAGGCGAGGATGTAATAAAAATTCAAAAGCTAATAATATTAGGGCGACTGGCATTGTTTACAAAGTAGAGCACCTGCTGTTTGGGAGGGAAAAAAAATAAGAAGAAGAAGAAGAAGAAAAAGTGAAATCATCAAACTGTTCCTAAATGGGAGATCTGGGCTCTCTGCCAAGTGCACAATGTGATTCAGGTGCACTGCAAAGAGGAACAATGAAAAGGTGCGGGGAAAGACTATGCAATGTTAAATCTCAAATACACAAGAATATTAATATGATGTTTTCTTGAAAGAAAATCTTGGGACTCTTCCAGTGATCTCCGCGGAAGGAGGGTGTTTAAACATTTTACACAGCATATGTAAAGTTTTAAAACTTTTAATTGCCTGTGTCTAAGGAGAAGGAAGATGAATGCGGGGCCATTGGCTTTGGTTGGATCAGGCGGAAAGGTCCACCTAGACCAGCAAACGTGAATCGCATGTCTCCCCACCTCTCTAGCACTTTCCGAGCGCGTGTGCCTGATTTTATGGGTGGCAACGTGGCGGAATAAATCCCAAGAGCAAGAAGAGAAGAGAAAGTCGCTTCTGTGGCTGGTTGCTGCACACTGACTGTCTGCATCAAAACTGGCATTAGGAGCCCCAGCAAAATATCAGACACAAAGGGTGGGGGATGTTGTATTTTTATCTTCTCACTCTGGAGTGCTTAATAATGGATTTCTCCAGAATTAGACACCTATTTTTACCAGCTCACAGCTCACACTGCCAAATTTCCTGTTTTAGTTCAAATGTTTTTCCTTGTTCTGTGAAGCATTTTAAAATGAAGTCATCCTGGAGATGTCTATAACGTTTTAAAATGCTAAGCTTTCATAAGTCAAACTGAGACATCGTCTTAGAGCATATCGTTTTAAAATAATTTCTAAGGTGGCACAGTTGTTTTAGGGTAAAAATTGGAAGCAAACCTTTAAGAACAGAAAATCTTTCAAATATTTAATATATCATATTTAAGAAACTGGGAAAGGCCCTGCCCAGTGTGGCTCATGTGATTGGGCATTGTCCCGTGTACTGAAGGATTGCCAGTTGGTTCGATTCTCAGTCATGGCACATGCCTAGGTGTCAGGCTTGGTCCCCAGTAGGTGGCATACAGGAGGCAGCCCATCAGTGTTTCATTCTCACCTCTCTCTCTCTCTCTCTCTCTCTCTCTCTCTCTCTCTCTCTCTCTCTTCCTCTCCCTCTCTTTCTCCCTCCCTTCTTCTCACTCTAAAAATCACTTAAAAATAGGCAATTTACAAAACAAATCTTTTTTTAAAAAAATTTTAAAAAAAAGAAACTGGAAATAAAATTATTTTAGTTGTATGTCTCAGACACTGAAAATTGCCAAAAACTAAAACAGTTGGAGAATATTTGGGGTAAGTTTTGTTTCTTTTGAGTCAGGAAATAAATAAAACTATGCAATGCCTCCTAAATGTCCATGTCACAGAGGTAACGATTAATACAAATAGGTGGGCGCTCCAGTGAGACAAAGCCTGTACACCAATTCCACATGAACGTATACGAGCTCTTCACCAAATTCTGGGTTATCCTGAGAAATCTATTTAAGTTTAATTCTCTCATCTTTAAAAGAGGGTCAAAATAAGCCCTAGCGGGTTTGACTCAGTGGATAGAGGCCTGTGGACTGAAGGGTCCCGGGTTCAATTCCAGTCAAAGGCTCATGCCTGGGTTGCGGGCTTGATCCCCAGTAGGGGGCATGCAGGAGGCAGCCGATCGATGATGTTTCTATATCTCTCTCCCTCTCCCTTCCTCTCCGAAATCAATAAAAATATATTTAATAAATAAATAAAAGTGGGTCCAAATAATAACTAAACTATATGATTTTTATGGAGATTACATGAGATAATTCAGGTAAAACACGTGGTCTAATGAGTGACACATAGTAAGGACTGTAAAGATTTAGTTGGTTAAGCTGGTATCGTTACTATGCCTATTTTTGAAAAATTCTGCATTTTCTGTATCACAGCTGTCACAAGGTAAAAATTAAGCACTTGCAATTGGCACCATTTCAAAGAACTCCCAGTCTAGCGTATTATGACAAACTAGAGCTCACCTCTTTTGAGAGACCCTGAAGAATGTTCGTTGGATTTGCTTTATTGTTAAGAAGGTGAAGGGGGCTGGCAGAATAGAAAACAGGAATCTGAAAATGCACAGTGGAATGGAGTGAAAAAGGAAGTTAAAAGGTTAGAAAATTAGAACGATTAGAAGATTAGGAAGTAAACTTTGCTTTTAGACAGACTCACATGTGATTTCTGATTCTCTCGCTTACTATCTATGGGCATTTGGGAGAGCAATTTATTTTCTTTAGCCTCGGTTTCTCATCTGTAAGATGGAGTGTTAATACCTACTTTATTGTGAAGTGCCTGACAAATAGAATGTGCACATAAATATACCTTAAATTGTCCGTCACTTCACCTTCTTTCAAAGACTTTATTTTCAAAATTCCACATACAAATACTCTATACAAACATGTAAAGCACTTTTAATAAAAGGACTTCAGTTCCGTTAATGAAAAAACTATCAGGAAATTTATTTCAAAAATAGTGTCATGACTGACATTTCAAATATCGGGCCTTCCTCCTGTTCAGTATACATTCTCTAATTCTGCCATCTGCAAAAATTATACTGCATCTACATATTTCATCATGTAAATATGTTAATATGATGTTGCCAGTTTATTTCTTCTAAATTTGGAAATAGGAAAACAAAAAAATAAAAATTTTTCAGACAGCGATATTTTCTGAAATATCCAGGAATGACCATGGCATTAAGCTATTCACTATAGACTTCTAAGTGGACACGTGTATTGAGTCTAGTTTTCCAAGTTTGTCACATCATTTAAATAGTTGCGGCTTTAGGCACCACTTAAATAGTTAGTGATTACACTGGCTTATCCCCCAATCATCTAATGCTTAGATTATTAAAATTATATTTTTAGTATCTTCTATCACTTTTTTAAAATACCTTTCGAAATCATCTCGCCTTAGAGGTCATAGATACATTATAACTGGCCTTCCTCTTACATTGCCCTTTTTCTTGAATTTTGAAAATTACCTCATAAATTGTACTCACAAAGGTTGAACACAGTTGAGTATTTCTTTCTGAATGTGATGTATCTTTTGACCATACTCTTCTACAGATATAAGTCCATTTACATTAGTGCAGCTAACTGAAATTATCCTCAATATATATTTTGACATTTTAGGGTACATGGCATAAATTCTAAAAAGGCAGTGCTAGCATTCAACACCTCGAGTAAATCTGACCTTGTGCTTATTATAATGATGGTTATTACTCTGATGAAGGCATTGAACATCTACCATTTGCAAGGCAGAAACCAACACCCAAGATGAACAAGAGACGAATCCTGCCTGTGGTCAGAAGAAAGCAACACTCCCAACTCTGCAGCCTGCACGTACCCCTAACTCTCAATCCTGTTTGTGGGACTACTTTACAAAACCATCGGCAGAAAGATTGCCACAGCAGTGCGCCAGCGTTACCTGTTTACAGAGCAGAGTATTACACAGCTGTGGGCAAACTACGGCCCGTTTGAAATGAATAAAACTAAAAAAAAAAAAAAAAAAAGACCGTACCCTTTTATGGAATGATGTTTACTTTGAATTTATATTAGTTCACACAAACACTCCATCCATGCTTTTGTTCCGGCCCTCCGGTCCAGTGTAAGAACCCATTGTCGCCCTCGAGTCAAAAAGTTTGCCCAACCCTGGAGCCACCCGAAAACAAAGGGGTGTTTCTTTGAAGGCATGTCTGAGGCTGTCTCCATTGGAAGACATTTAACACATCTGCATATAGCAAACTATAAATATTTACACATACTCTTTAAAAACTAAATATTTCCTTAATTATTTGTGACAATTTTCACAGGCTTTTGTGAATATAGGCATTTGAAAAAACTAGCTGTACTAGTGTGTGTGTGTGTGTGTGTGTGTGTGTATTTATATAATTCGGTGTTTTGTGTTTGCTTTTGTTTTCATATATATTTCTTAATTTATCTTTATTGTTGAAAGTATTACAGATGTCTACTTTTTTTTCCTATTGATTCTCTCCACCCCACACCCACCCCTCCCAGGCCTTTTGCCAATATTATTGGAGAAAATGAAATTAAATTTTGAGGTTGATTTATATTCATTGATCATTTATTTTATTTAATCTTCACTGTAGTAGCGTGAGGTATATATTATCATCATCCTTAACGTACAGATTTGGAAACAAGATTCAAAGGAGCCTTTATTTTGGTTCAGGTGAAAGTGTCATGATTTGGTAGCTACTAGTGTTCAAAGGCTGGGTTAGCTGCTGCCTGAGATAAATCCACAATTGATGAGGTGGAAGGCAAGTTTCAATCCAGAAACATTTTTGTTAACTTTTGACTTACCTCTCTACAGGCTATTGTCAGCGACACAACTGAAGTAAAAAAGCATTATTCTAAATCTTATGTTTGGGTCTTCTATACAACTATGAATTACTTGTGGGGTGAACTTAGACAATTATCTGTGAGCCTGTGTGCAAAAAAGCCAGCTATTGAATGTACTAGTATTCCCTCACAGGAGTTCCCTGGAGAGTAGTGAGGCAACCCCTCATATTTTCATATTTTTAGCAATTTTCAAAGTAATAGCAATTAGAATAAATGTGTCAAGTGAACAAGTTAGATTAAAACACAACTAAAGGACTCAGGTTTTTCTGAAGAAATTGACGCACACCTTGTGTAATTACTACTGGGGTCCAGATTAAAAACACAAGTGGTTTTCTCAGGTATTCCACCTGCTCATGTTCCCAGATGTCATCCTCCGGCCCCATAGTGTGTTAGGTATGCCTTAATTGCCAATTAAAACACATACCACCTTTAGATAAGTGCAAAAATAAGCCTTTTTAAAAATCTGTTGCAGAAATTTTATTTTGACTCCAGTTGGTAGTTACTGAAAATCATTTCTGGATTTCAGGAGCATATGCCAGAAAATTAATTGAGTTAATTCCTACTGATTGGGTAGCGGATCATGCCCATTTCCTAAATGTGACCATCATCCAAACAATGAATGGCTATTTAGGCATGTCAAGTACCTAACACAATACCTACCACATATTATTTACCTTGCTTTTGCTCTTTCTAGGAAATGAGTACATGTGTCTGTCCAATTTTCCCAACACGATTTATTGAAGAGACTCTCTTTACTCCATTGTATTCTCCTACCTCCTTTGTCAAATATTAATTGACCATACAGATGTGGGTCGATTACTGGGGTCTCTGTTCTGTTCCATTGATCTATATACTTGTTCTTGTGCCAGTATCAGACTCTTTTGATTACAATGGGTTCATGGTATACTTTGATATCTGGTTTGTGATTGCTCCATGTTTGTTCTTCTACTTCAAGATTGCTGGGGCTATTCAGGGTCCCTTTTGGTTCCATGTAAATTTATGGAATATTTGTTCTAGATCTGTGAAATATGCTGTTGGTGTTTTAATAGATATTGCGTTGAATCTGTAGATTGCTTTGGGTCGTATAGACATTTTAATGATGTTAATTCTTCCAACCCATGAACACGGCATAAGCTTCCACTTGTTTGTATCTCCTTCTATTTCTTTTTTTCAATGTCCTATAGTTTCCTCAGAAAAGGTCTCTTACCTCCTTGGTTAAGTTTATTCCTAGGTACCTTCTTTCTTTCTTTTTTCTCTTTTTTTATTTTATTGATTAAGGTATTACATATGTGTCCTTATCTCCCCATTGACCCCCCAACCCCTCCCCCCCCCCGACTCATGCCCTCACCCCCCTGGTGTGTGTGTCCATTGGTTAGGCTTATATGCATGCATACAAGTCCTTTGGTTGATCACTCCCCCTTACCCCTCCCCTCCCCTACCTTCCCTCTGAGGTTTGATGGTCTGAAAGATGCTTCTCTGTCTCTGGATCTGTTTTTGTTCATCAGTTTATGTTGTTCATATCCCAAGAAACTAGAAACACCAATCAGAAAGGATATATGCACCCCTGTGTTCATAGCGGCACAATTTACCATAGCTAAGATTTGGAACCTTATTTCTTTTTGTTGCAATGGTAAATGGTATTCTTTTGACTTTCTTTCTGAGTGTTCATGATTTTATAAAAGTTCCATTGATTTTGGTGTGTTAATTCTGTATTCTACTGTGACAAATCCATTTATTAACTCTAGTCATTTTTTGGTGGAGTCTTTAGGATTTTCTATGTACAATATCATGCCATGTGCTTTTTACTTCCTCTTTTCCAATTTGGATGTGTTTTTTTTACTTTATTTTTCTACTTATCTGATCGCTGTGGCTAGGACTTTCAGTACTATGTTGAATAAGAGTGCTGTAAACGTACATCCCTAGTTTGTTCCTAATCTTTAGGGGAATGCTTTTAATTTTTTGCCCATTGAGTGTAGTTTTTGGCTGTAGGTTTGTCACATATAGCCTTTATTATATTGAGGTCTGAGCCTTCTATTCCCACTTTGCTGAGATTTTTCATTGTAAATGGGTGCTGGATTTTGTCAGTTGCTTTTTCTGTGTCTACTGACGTGATCATGTAATTTTTACCTTTCATTTGGTTTATGTGATGTATCCCACTTGGTCATGGTGTATGATCTTTTTAATGTATTGCTGTGTCCATTTTCCTGAAATTTTGTTGAGGAGTTTAGCATCTATGTTCATCAGGAATATTGGCCTGTAATTCTCTTTCTTTGTAGTGTCTTTATCTGTTTTTGGAATTAGGATAATGCTGGCCTCATCAAAAGAGCTTGGAAGTCTTCCATCTTCTTGAATTTTTTGGAATAGTTTGAGGAGGATAGGTGATAGTTGTTTGAATGTTTGCTAAAATTTGCCTGTGAAGCTATCCTGTCCAGGACTTTTGTTGCTGGGAGTTTTTGATTACTGCTTCAATTTCTTTAGTTGTTATTGGTCTCTTCAGGATTCTGATTCTTCCTGATTGAGTTTTGGGGGATTGTATGTTGCCAGGAATTTGTTCATTTCGACCACGTTGTCCAATTTATTGGCATAGAGTTGTTCATAGTATTTTCATAAAATACTTTGCATTTGTGATGTCAGCTGTTACTTTGCCTGTTTCATTTCTGATTTTCTTAGTCACTGTTCCCCCCCCCCACACACACACACACACTTTTTTCCAGGTAAAGCTTGGCTTTACCTGTTTAATAATAACTTATTAAGTCTAGATAATTTTGAGAGCCCTTCAAATTTGCCACTTACAAGATCTTTTTCTTATAAAGACATTGGTATTTTTTCAAAATTCTTGCCTCATCCCCAGGTTGCTGCCATTTCTACTAGTGTGATTGGAAGTAAGCTTTTCCCTTAAACATGTGCTGGAAACCCAAACAAAATATTGAGCCATACTGGACTTATAAGGCTTTGTCAACTATGGCAGAGTCCAGGGCAGTTGGCTCAGTTAGCCACTGCCATGTCTAAAGGTCAGCCTCTGGGACGTTTAATTGCGGCCATTAAAATGTTTGAGCAGCTGCTTCATAGAAGTAATTTGGAGCCCAGGAGAAACCAGAGGCAGCATCAACAGACCAGGCCATCTGAAAAAAGACCATCTGGGCTCCACATACAGCCTGATAACAGTTTGGGATTTCCAGAAGTACTTAACCTGGCTTAGAGGTCATGGCCTAACTAAAAGTAGGTCTCCCTTCATCCCAAAGTGACATGCCACCCCCTCACCTGCCAATCACTTTACGCCCTCATTTTCATCCTTTACCCAGGGTTCTGAAAATCTTATTGCTCAATTCCTCTGTTAATAATTTAACACGTATTAATTTAGCAACTGTTATACGTAAAACAATGACCAGATGCTATCACATTTTTACCCCCTCCAACCCACCCTACCCCAGCCCCACTCAGGCTCGCAACAAAGATATGGCTGCACTTTGAAGGTATGGCTAACTCATCATGGGCACACTTTTCTGCTGAGCCTAGATACGGGCTCAAAATTTTTCTCAACCCAACTCTACAGATAGTCACTACCCATTGCTCAGGCCTGGCACGAAGATCACATCTTTTTGTCATCTCTGAATGCTTGTCCAGTCTCCTCCTCTGACCAGTGAGTTTTAATGACTGGCTAAATCTACACAGGTGGCTTGTGGTGGACTTGCAACCCAGGTACCCTGTCTTCTTGTCAGGGCTCTTTACAGTGCTCAGTATTAACAAGTTAAATAGCAAATCAAACCTAACTAGATTTATTAGTCAAAACAAATATATATATATATATATATGCATATATATAACTAGTATATATATATAGTTAATATATATTAACTAGTATATACAATGCATGTTAATAAGTACAAAATAAAATAATACATAGCATTATATTATAAAACTTAAAATGTTATATATTCCCCATACAATATACATATATAATCATGTTACTACTTTACAGAGCATATTATTTAACCCTTATATCTCTGAGCATATTCTTTAATCCTTACAACTTTGATGGAAACCTTACATATCCTTCCTATTTCATAAATGACAAAACTGAAATTCAGTGAGTTTAAGTAACTTCCTTGAAATCTGCTAAACAAAAATGGTAGAGCTGGACTTGGACCCAGGTCGATTAAACTACTCTCAATATGACTGGTTCAGTACCCACAGCCTCCACCGTTAGGAAATATTTCTCCATGGATCTCTCACATTTCTGCACACCTCTTGAACAAAGACACTGACCAACTTTTGTTCAGGACTGTCTTTTCAAGGATGTGTAGAGAGCCAACAGTACTGAAAGGTAGGGCTACTATCTCCCTCCAGAGAAAAGAGCAAATTTGTTTGCTGTCCAGGATAATAAAGATAATATCTCCCTGTGGGGAAAAGTTTGGATAGGTTTGCTTACAACCCATTATAGACTCTCAGAATCTCCTAACTTCAATGTCACTCAGATATGCCCCAAACCCACTGCACGCACAGTGCTCCCCATGGGACCTGGGTGACAAGGCGAACCCAGGCACACACAGAGCTCATGCTGTCTCTGTTCTATGAGTAATAAATTCTTCCTTCTCTCACTCAAGCATCACATGTCTCTTGGTAGTTTAGAAGTAGAGCAAGATTTCTAACCCTTCACAATCCCTCACAACCATGCTTTCAGTAGTGTGAGCGATCACAAGGGTTTGGATTGCTCCTAGCTGCTTACTCCCCTGGGACCCCAAGTTGTTGGTTTGTCCTATTTTCAACTTAGGTTGGTCACCCAGGACCTCAGTTCCCCATTACCCGAATAAACATGACCATCTAAAGTAATGGAAGTGATTATTACATTTACCTCTCATACATGAAAATTGCATTTTCACAGTGTCTTATCCTTATATATCAGAAATGTGGGCGTTTCAGGTACCACTGGAAGCCACAAGCAAGAGGTGTTATTAGCAAGAGAGGCTTCTCCCTCCGTGAACTCAGAGTATACCTGGACTGCACCAACCCTTCCCGTCTGACTAGCTCGGCCCACCCCTTCAGAGAGGTCAAGGATTGGTGTTTTTTACCCAGGCCTCTTAGGCCAGGTTTATTCATCCTTCCTCTTCTTGAAAAAAATTCTCAGCTTTACTTCGACAGTGAAGTAAAGTAACTGTTTCATAACTGCTTAAAGTATTGTCAGAATGAAGATTTGAATATTCCCATTCTGATTTTTCCCTTCTTGGGTCACTGAGAAGCCATTAGATTAAATCATATAACAAATAGAGAACTTTACTCACTGAAAACACCCCATGTGAATGCTTTACAGGTTCAGCTGATGGAGGAAATTAGAACCATACTTACCAGGGCGTGTACCTTCCTCCATGAAGCAGATGATAGAACCTGAGACTCACGGCAAGGTGTGGTCTGGCTGGGCGGGTGGGTAGGACCAGAAAGTCCGTCAGTTTCCTCCAGCGGGGGCACAGCAGTGAGGGGGAGGAGAGAGCAGAGGCAATGATAACTCTGATGGAAAGGAAACCGAATGGATTAGAGCGTGGGAGAGGTTTTTAGTGGTTGGCGTGAGTGTGAAATTGGAGGCGAGAGTCTGATGTCTAGAAAGTGTTTCTGAGGAACTCTGTGCAGCGTGTCTGTGTGCAGCCTCGGTGGCATCCCTTTTGAGAAGATCAGTCATGGTCTGTGTTAACCTTCAAAGCATCCAAGCTTCACCTTGTGTTTCTGTGTGATAGAACTGCTCCGAGACTGGCCCCACAAGCCCTGAGCTCATCTCTTACACTGAAGGAAGGGCTTCACAGCAGGTGGCTACTCCTTCCCGATGATGGCTTGGTTAGAGTCACAGTTCTTTGCTGACTTTACTTTTCTTACAAATCTTCTCCAACTAGCAAACAGAGTGGGCATCAGAGAATGAAGACTATGATTTTTTTTTATTTTAATAATGGAAAATATAAGTATATGAAAGGAGAAAATAACTGAAAGACTAGTAAAAGGAACCGCCTGGGAGTCCTCATAAACTTATAAGGTAGTTATGTTACCCCAACCATATACATGAAACTAACGCAGAGTTTAGGCATTTTAATCAAATGTGTGAGAATAGACTAGCTGTTAACAACCTCAAAATTTCTACTGCCTAACCCATCAAAACTTTATTTTTATCTCAGGTGATATTCCAGTGTAGTTTGGCCATGGATCAGGGTGGAGATGGTCGGTGACCAGAATTCAATCATGTGACCACATGGAACTGCTAGGGAAGCTGGGCAATGCAATCTGGCCACGTGCCCAGGAGGAATAGTGAATAGTGAGACCCCCTAACTGGCTCTGCCAAGGTAAAATGATTAGTAACCAGCGGGCCGGCTTCAGATCTACATCTAGGTGACTCCCAAACTAATACCCTCAGCTGGAAGGCTGTGTCATTTTCTCTCTGAAGCTTTATTTACTTTTTAAAAAAGTATTTGTATTGATTTCAGAGAGGAAGGGAGAGGGAAAGCGAGATAGAAATATCAATGATGAGAGAGAATCATTGATCATTGATCGACTGCCTCCTGCACTCTCCACACTGGGGATCGAGCCCACAACCTGGGCATGTGCCCCAACTGGGAATCGAACCGTGACCTCCTGGTTCATAGGTTGATGCTCAACCACTGAGCAATGTGGGGTGGCTTTGTTTACTTTTTCATTAGGAGAGAATTAGATAAACAGCCAATCTGCTTTTCTTCTTACATTTCTTGACTGTCCTTTTCACAGGCCTCAACCCCCTATTTTAAAACTTACCTTCAGATCTTTTTATTCACAACACCAATCTTACCAGAATTTTATTTCTCATTCACTTTTTTTTTTTTTTGGTAGTAAGATTTGGCATTGATTAAAGGAAGACCAGGCAGAAAATAAATTTCACCCCCTTATCATTTCCCTGAAATATAGAAATAAGGGGCACTAGGCTAGAACACACCCCATTCCTGAAAGAGGACAAGGTCAGAGGAAAAAAAAAGGGGGGTGGGGGAAATGGGACCAATAAGATGGTCTTTAGAAGTTTTTCCAAAAATTTGTGCCCAAAGATTTACCCAGAAATATGGTTGGATTGCCCAAGTGGCTTATGTCAAGCATTATAAATAAATAAAAAAACCTTCCCGTCTTTAAACGAAAATACTTTTCCTTTCCTACATCTGAAAGCCACATGTGACTTTCAGTCAGCTAGCACAAACAGACCGACAGACAGCATCCCTCAGGAAATGCTTGCTCCGCAATCAGGTTTCAGCACTCTCCTCCCCGCTCAGAGCAAGCCTTTCATGCTGCGTTTGTGTAAATACATATGTGTGGCACATTTACTCACGTGCTGCTGGGTAGAGCAAACCACTCTGTGTTCTTTCCTGGACATGCGCTAATGAAGTGACTGCATGTTTCCTGCGTGGTAGTTTAACCCACAGTGGGGAGCCCACCGGTACCCCCAAAATTTCAAGCACTGCAAGGCTAGAGTCTGCCTTGCAGGGACCACAAATCTTTCCTGGCCAGCCATCTCTGACCCCAAGCGAGCTGGGGTAGGTCCTTCTTTCTCCATGCTTCCTCCTCGGTGTATGCATGGTTCTGGAAACATAGATCTTGATGTCCATCGTACTGTAAGTGCTTGTTTATATCTGTTCTCAAGTCTATGGGCAATCCATCTGTTTTAGAACCCAGCACAACCCATTACATATAATAATTCCGAAAACTGCTCTGATAAATGAGGGAATTAATGAGGAAAAAATCAAAATCCTCAACAACAGCTTCCCCGAACAATTCAGGGGCCAAAAATGTTTGCATATAATGATCACTAGGGTTCTGGTTCCTCTAAGAGCCTTAAGCGTTTTTTAAACCTATGTAGTAACAAAACGCTTTTCAGCTTTCATCGTGGTTAGACATTTAAATATAATTCTTTAAATTGTGAGCTGACTTTTCTGGGTGCATCAGATGTTTGATGTAAGCATCATTCCTCTCTTTGCATGTATTAATTTACCTAACCTTGACAACAATCCTGTAAAGTAGGTGCTCTTAGCACCCCCATTTTACAGATGAGGAAACTTAGTCACAAAGAGTATAAGAGACTTTCCCACAGACACATCTCAAATGTCAGAGCCAAGACTCACTCAGAAAGACTAGCTCCAGAAGTGAGTTCTTTCTTAAAAATATTTTTTTTTTATTGATTTCAGAGAGAAAGGAAAAGAGAGATAGAAACATCAGTGAGGAGAGAGAATCATTGACTGGCTGCCTCCTGCAAGCCCCACAATGGAGATTGAGCCCACAACTCAGGCATGTGCCCTGACGGGGATTTAAACCATGACCTCCTGGTTCATAGGTCGATGCTCAACCACTAAGCCATGCTGGCCAGGCCAGAACTTGAGTTCTTAAACATAATGCTAAACTCATTTACTTACCAGCAATTTATTGATATTTAATAATATACTCAATGAAAATAAATTAATTTTGAATAATATTAAGTGCTCTGAAGAAAATGGTCTGATATGGTGAGAGAGGAATGTTAGGAAGCTACAGTTCTTTCTGAGAGGTAACTTTTGAATTGAGACTTGTTTGATGAGAAGCAACCAGCCAGGCAAAGCTGAACAGACAATGTGTTCCAAGCAGAAGATACTAAAAATGCAAGGACTATGGATCAGGGAACTTGGTATATTGAGGAACTGGTCGGTGTGACTGAAGTACAGTGGACTCGGGGAGGGTAGTACAAGATGAAGTCAGAAGGACTGGTAGGAGTCAGATCATTAGAGTTGTTGTAACATGATCAGTGCAATTGGGAAGTCATTGGTGGACTTTAAGCCTTTCAGATCTTTTTGTATAGAGTAAACTGGAGTGGGTGGATGAGAATAGAAGAGAGACGAGTATGGAGGCTATTTCAGTACTTCAGATGAGTTCGGGTAGGAGCTAATGGTGATCAGACAGTAGTGGTGGGGGAGGTGTGGATGGTACCCAGATGTGGTAGAGATGATGAGGGCATTTAGAAGGTACTTTGGTGATTGTGTCCCCACAGGATTTCCTAAATGGAAGTAACCATCAGGAAGGCCTATGGCAGAGAAGCAGTTCTGATCTTAGTCCACCTGGGGCATACATCAGTGACCGGGAATATGGGCATAGTCCTTATTGATCATCATGCATCTACAGCTCTAGGTTCTGACTTGGAGTTGTGCCATATGGAGTCTCTTCAGTGAGAGATCATCATTCAAAATCTATTAAAATGACATCCAGGAACTGTCAGGGCTGTTTACCTCTCCTGCCATCAGGGAATTTCTGTATGCACACAACACTGAAGGGCATTCACTCACACAGAGTGGATGGGAATTTAATAGGTAGATATGTCCCCAAGCAGAGGAAACAGGTGAAACAGAAGGTGAGGTCAGGAAAAGCCAGGGAAAATTCAGAGCAAGTACAGAAAGAGATAAAGATGGAAAGAAAGTGAACTTGGGTGCATTTATGAAAGGTGTTCAACTTGGTTTGGTTACTTTATTCTTAAAATAGTAGAGAATCGGCAACAGATTTGGGGGAGGAGGGAGAGAAAGCCATGACGTGTTAGAGCTGGAAGGATCCCAGCAATTGCCAGTTCCACCTGCCCAATATTGCACACTCTCACATTTCCTTTTTAAAGAGAGAGTTCCAGTGTGGGTGTGCATTAACTACTGATGAGTCTACAAATTTCCTTCTCTCTGCACTCATGCTGTGCAGCAGTCTTCCCTGCCATAGGCCTTCCTGAGGATACTAGTAAATCGACAGATAGCTTTAGGTGTTCACTGTGTGCCAAGTCCTCTGGAGAAACCAAAGATCACCAACACCAGTCCCCTGGCCTCCGTTCACTCAGACCAGTGATCTTACGTTTATCAAGCCCAAAAGTGTGAGACCAAATGTACAAACCCCTGCCATACAAACTAGATTTTTCTCTGCCACCTCCTCCACAAACTTTTATGGGGCCATGTTCCTCTGACCTCTCAGGCTCTTCAAATTGAACATCTGATTGTACAGAATAGCCGAGAAACCCATGTCTTTATGTGAAGTAAATGTGTTCAGAAAAAAATACCCATGGGAATGGAAACATCCGAAAGTTAGCTTGCTTGAGTTTTCTGAATATTGAATGCTTTTAGCAGGTATATTTGTTATCGGTCTAGTTCTTTAGCAGAGAAGAAAATAATAATTTAAAGCAAATGAAAGTTCTTTTTCTATACTTTAGACTGAGCTAGTAGGCAGTCCAGGAGATGATTCTTTTGATCCCGATGATTCACTCATGTTGTCCTTGTTCATATGGTAGCAGATGGCTCACCACTTCTCCATCCGTAGTTTAGCGAGTGGGGAGAAGGAAGAGAGAAGTAAAAAGCACTCCATTTTCTTTCTAAGGACATGGCCCGAACATAGCATGTATCACTAATGACCAGCAAAAGAGGCTGGACAAGCATGTACTCAATTAAAAATCCTGGTATGATTGTACTGTAAGGGAGAAGAGAGGATGGATATTGGCGGCCAACAGCAATCTCTGCACAATGAGAATTTGACTCAACTTTTATTATTGACCACGCTGTTCCCGCATAACATATCTAAGAACTGTTTTCGCTCAATCCCCAGTAAGGGGTGTGCAGGAGGCAGCTGACTGATGTCTCTCTCTATCCCTCTCCCTTTCTCTCTGTAAAAAAAAAAAATACATACATACATGCATACATATATATATTTTTTTTAAAAAAAAAGATTATTTCAATTATTTTAAGATGTTTATTTTATCATTTTCTACCTTGTGTGATTTTTGAGCATTGGCTTTTAACACATGTTTCTCCTTTTAACATCAACTCATCAAATTTCACAGAAAACTTGGTTGATTTTTATTTTATTTTGGAAAATTATTTAAGTCAGCATCACTTTTCTACCTAGCATTCTAGAAATTCTGCTATATGTGTGCTCAACCTTCAGGTCAAAGATGCACTTTTAGAGAATACAGGGTAATAATGGGGCAGGGCTAAAATTCCCTCCTGTGTGGCAGTGGTTTGCTGGGCTGTTTAATGCACTCATGGCATATTGGCACACCCACATCCTGGTTTAATTTAATGCTAAAGAACACTCCTAGGAGTGTGTCAGGAAATAAGCTGCATGTAAAAATGTCACCTTTGGAAAAAAAAAAAACAAGTACAGTTATGACATGCTATTTGCATCAACCTCTTTTGAGATAATCAAAGAAAGATAGAATATACCGGCAAATAAAAGAGCTGGCAAGGAGGAAATAAAAAGACTCTTGTATTTTCGTGGTTCCATATTTCTTTGGCATACCCAAGCCAGTCTTTTCCTGAGTCCACTGAATAATCATTTGTCATAAGCTTTACTGTACCATGAAGTTATGATTAATATCACAGCTCAAGTACAATGGGTTGAAAGACCACATTCATTTTCAAAGTCACGTTGCATTGATTAGAATTCACTGCAGGTTATTCAAATAACGATCCTCTCTTTCCCCAGGAGAATCTCTGTCTGCTTTTTTTTTTTTTTTTATCCTCATTAAAGATCCCAGGTGCAGACAAAGCTTTACATGCTTCTAATTTGCATCATCCTTGGGAAGGAGGTAATTCACATGCCTTCAGTAGATAGCACTTGTTTTTGTAGTTTGCTCTTTCCTATCATCAATTTAAATAAATCATGAAATTTAGCCTATATAAACCCTCAGACAATAAAAATGCCAAATTTTATTATCTTTAGTAATACGTTCATAGATCCCAAGCCCTCCCTGATAATTCAGATAAAGTGGGACATTTTTCTTCAGTTCTTGGCTCTACGTGGCTTAAAAAGACAATGGGGTTTTTTTGTTTGTTTTGTTTTTTGCTTTCTTGGGGAAGTAATTCATTTTAGGAGTAGAAAGGAGCACAGAACGTTTTTGGCCTTTTCAGAACTGAAAAGCAAAGGTTCGTCAAGCAATAAATGTAGTACTCAGATAATCCCCAACAGAATTTGATATGTTATTTGGCTAATTAGATAAATTTCTATGCAAGGACTGGTCAATTATTGCCTCTGTTGAGATAATTTATTAGCTACTCTTTCCAGTTTAGCATTTCATGTAACCACATATAGATTTCATTGTCATAAGGTGTAGGCCTCATACTATGACAAAGAATTCTGCTTTAGACCATTTTTACCTTTAGTTTTTGTGTAATGAGTTTAGCCTGAAGCAGACTGACAGCTCTGTTGACATTTCATTGAGTTTCCATTTCTCAAGAGAAGAGAAATTTTAGCTAATTAAATAATGTTAGAGTGTCTTGGAAACTACAAAGCCCACACAAAGCCACACTGCAGTCACACCATATTTGTTAAGACCACTTGTATATTTCTGAGATCTTTAGAAAATTGAAATCTGCATTTAAAAAAAAAACACAAACCTTTAAAGTGGCTGGGACAGAGGTTCAAAATGATGTGGCTGGCATAATTGGAAAGAGAGAACAGCTGGAAGAGAATATTTAAATTCATTGTTCAGTGTGAATATGATGGTTTTTCCTGGGTCGGACAGCAGCTTAATGATTTTGAAACTGTGTGTTGTGTTGTGTGTGTGTGTGTGTGTGTGTGTGTGTGTGTGTTTCACATTGAAAGTCACAAGTGCTATTTATAGAGTGGAATTGCAACTTTTAAGCCAGAGAATCAGCATTAGCCGTGCGTTTAGCTATTAAGGAAACCTGATCTCTAGCCTCCTTATAGATTTTTTAGGGACAAGGTGGTTTCATGTAATCTGTGAACCTGCTCTTGATACGTTTATTGAATACACAACCAACATAAAAGAAAATTAAACATTTCATTGGCATTTGTATTCACTTGAGTCCTCTAGATGGTTATGTAATTAGGTCCAGAATCCCATTGATCTGAGTAAAGTTAAATGGCTTGTGTACTTTAAAAAAACACAACTCTTTTAATTCCATGAGAGATTATTTAACATGAAGTAAAATTTTAATGAAAAAATAGCTGGAGATGCTACTCAGGTACCCGGGTATCTCTTTTCAGTAAAGCTTGAGAAAGCAGCTCTGTAGATTCAGTATAAGAATGAGTCAATGGCAGAACCAAAAAGAAAGGCAGGAATGTTATCATGTCCACTTAGAGCAATATGCTAAATCATCCTGATTATAGGATTACAGTACAGCTGTCAACATTCTGAGTCCATGTTGAAAATGATGAGAAAGTGATGTGTGAACCTATTCTGAAATAAAGAACAATTTATAAAGGGTATTTCATAGGGAAGTAGATACCTAATGTGCATGTGCATGTGGTGTGTATATCTATGTACACATGTGCCCATATGTAGTGTGTGTGTGTGTGTGTGTGTGTGTGTGTGTGTGTCCAATCTGAGTCTCTCAGAGAAGAAGGCCTGGAGAACCCATTGAGATTTATTTACGCATTAAGCCTCAGGGAACCTTTGAGACTTCATCGACGTTAATTAAGCCCACTCCTGGATCTTGGGCTTGGCGGGCATGATAAATTTTTGTTTTAAAAAGCAAGCTCACTTGCCAGAGGAGTTTTTTATTTATTTTTATTATTTTTTTTACAAATTATTATTTTATTGAGGTTTCCAGCAGGGAATCTTGTTTGAAGGGATATGATCAAAGTAAAGGACATTTCTTCTGGGCATATTTTATATAGATTAAATCTCATTATGTGACTTACTCTTTAGTCTATATATTTTTATAAGCTTCTGTTATATGAACTGACATAGAAAAGTGTGAATTTATTATATTGTATATACTAAGGTCCAACGAAGGTAAGTTCCAGTAAAGTCAAACCCGTGCTTTTCATATTAACAGTGAATTTCATCTCATAGAATTTTAGTGTAATCTTAAATTAGGTTGATTTTATGTATGTATGTATGTGTGTGTATATATATATACATGTATATATATACACATATATATTATACTATATAATGTGTGTGCATATATGTATACATATATATTTTACATTTCCATAGATTTTGCATACTTTTATTTTTAAATCTTAAGTATTTAAAGGCACATGCTGCTGCCTTTTGTGTTTCTTGCCTGTTTTTAAATGATTTCCCTGCCTTTTTCATTTTAAAGGTAGGCAAGTAGCTCTGGTTATATTAAGGAGTATGTTGTATTATTGATCACAGAAAATTGTGTTTTCTCACTGAGCAGCAGGAACTTGGAAATTTGAAATAGTGTCCAGCAAATCTTGTACTGGAAAATAAACATTGAGAATAGATATGGGTTAAATCCACAGAGCTAATTCATGTCTACACTGAAATGTATAGCTCTGAAGAAAGTTCATCATATAGCAAGCTCTCTCATACGTATACATCATTGCTCTTAGTTTCATATCTAGAGAATCTAGGAGAGAGAATAACATTAAATATCAAATCTGCTTTCCTACAGACTCAACATAGGAAAAATTGCCACAAAATCCAATGTGAAGTTCAGTAGTCGCTGCCCAGAACCCTGATATGTAGACCAAATGAATGTTTAGTTTTTCAGTTACTTTCTGCAAAAACTATAATATGTGTGCGTAGAGTGGACATGCATTTCAGAATATGTTAAAAACACATGCTCAATATATAAGTAAAAAGAATGCTGTATGTTGTTATTTGTTTGCCAAAGTAAATTACATATTTTCAGACCTAATTTTATGTTTGCTGTTCTGTGGTTTCACTGGCCTTCCAATTAAATTGCAAGAGAAAGCTGAGGAATTTATTTATTGATTAGAGGCCTGATGCACGAAATCTGTGCAAGAGTAGGCCTTCCTTCCCCCGGCTGCCGGCACCGGCTTCCCTCTGGCACCTGGGACCCGGGCTTCGTCCGGAAGGTCCTCTGGAAGGATGTCTGGTCTAATTAGCATATTACACTTTCATTATTATAGATCTTTAGCTGGACAAAAGAATATGATGCACAAAACAGTTCAGGTTAAATTGTCCTACTCATTCCAGTAATTTTCTTTACCATTTGGTCTCTCAGGGGAGTTAAAGTCCTCTCTCATTTCAGCCCTTTGGCTCTCTGTGCGTTTAATGAGAAACTAATTTATAACACTCTTTGCAGTTGTTTTGAGTGTCTGAGGAGGTCTTCCATCCTGTCTTATATATTGGCTTCTTAACCCCAATGCCTGTAAGAGAACCATTTCAAGGAGCTAGGATGGTGGTCAGTTAAATGGTTAATCAGAATATCATAGCCTTCCCCCCCCACCCTACCCCTACCCCCACCCCCCACCCCCAAGTCAATGAAAGTCAAATTCCCTGTGAAAGTGCTTAACTCATCTTTGGAACGAGAAACATAATTAAACCAAGAGCCTGTCAGGATTCGAGGTGAGAGACTAGGGCCAGTGAAGCCATAACAAACAAAATGAATTCACAGTAAGCTTTGCACAAAATGCAGTTTTGCTGCTCTGATTATGTGAGGCATAATGTACTTCCTGTTGTTTTGAAAAATGAAGCTATTTATATAACTATTTAAAAAGTATTTTTATGCAATATGTCTTCACAAACACATAATTCTGTTATTTGCTTATTTCTGACACTACATGTTCCACTGATCTGTTTTCAGCATTTTCCCCCTCCCTCTCTGTGTTTAACATCTTTTTCGTGATCTTAATAATTTTGGCATTTTTATTCAGCTCACTTCTAAATAAATACTGTTCCATACAACTTCACCTCGCTTAACAATGTGTAACTGTCTGCCTTAGACAGTAATTTTCTAAAATCCATACCATTTATTGTATTCTGGTTCTTTCTGTCCATAATACTTTCTATCGCACAAGACAAAGGATTTGTTTTTCTCTTGGTCTAAGTTAATCTTCGCTAACTTTAAATAAAATAAATATAGTTATCAACTTCATAAAAACTTCTAAAAGAAAATTCATGTTTAAATATGCTCCTTATGTATTTCATTATAAAATACTCTTTTTAAAAAAATATATATTGTCGATACTATTACGGATGCCCTCCATTTCCCCTCCTTTACCCACCTCCATCCAGCCCTCCCCCCCCCCCCGACCCCTGCCTCTGGCCAGCACCACACCATGGTCTGTGTCCATGGCTAATCTCTTCATCTTCTTTCATCCAGTCGCCCTCACCCACCCCACCCCCCTGACAGCTGTCAGTCAGTTCCAGGTATCCGGTGCCTCTGATTCTGTTTGTCAGTTTCTTTTTCTCATTAGATTCCACATATAAGCGAGATCATATAGTATTTGTCTTTCTCTGACTGCCTTGTTTCACGTAGCACAAAAGGTCCATCATACTGTCACAAAAGGGAGGCGCTCCTGTTTTACAGCGGTGTAGCACTCTTTTATTAAATTCCACTCTATTTTTATTTAGCCATATAGTTAGGTTGCCGTTATTTTAATATTTATATCCTATTATCTGTTTGTTTATTAACCAGGTCATGGTGTCACTAAGGATAATCTCAGCAAAATTGAAACAAAAATCTATCGCGTGTGAATTTTGAGCGAACGTGAAGAGTTTCACATTGCCTGTTAACTTACCGCAGGTACAGGTGGTGACACCATCCTGCCTGGAATAATGTTCTATCTGCTGACAACAGCAGTCCCTTCTGTGGGACTGAGAGCTGCGCGCCTCGTCCCGGGTCCCTTTCATTCTGCCCATTTTCAGAATGAATGGGCGCCACGTGCTCTGAGCGGGTGCTCCCAGGTATTGCAGCGACAGGAGCCCTTCCCTCCGCATTTCCCAGAACCCGTGACAAGACAACCGCCACACCGCCCGCCCATGCCCTGAATACCAACCCAGCCGGCCTCATTATTATTCCAGTCACTTATCCGCAAAACCCACGAAAACGTGGTTTCACATAGAAATCTCGACTTTTTCTATAAAATGTATTTTTAAGCCCCAGATCTGGCAGCATATTGGTTCATAATTAGGGATGGAGGGTATGCATGCATACAGGGTGGGGCAAATGTAGGTTTTCAGGTGTGAGTACATGAAACAGTTTATTATTGTATTATTATTAGTTATTGTGTTATTGTTCATATGATTGACTGTAAACCTACTTTTGCTCTGCCCTGTATAGGCACACGCTGTGTTTTGTGAACATAAGGTAATTTGTTAAGATACAATACTGCAATACCACAAGAATTGTGTCTCTTTTAATGCCTTGGGATTTGAGTACAACTGTATTCTTAGGGATTTTTTTGTAGTTAGTTTTTGTTTGTTTTAATTGAAAGATAGTCCATTCCAGGCCATTAAGGAAAAATAAAAAAAGATACGGTAGCGTCTGTCCCATGCAGCATGAGAAGAGCTAGGTTTCATCCGGCATCTGGGTGGGCACCACTCAGCGATACATCCTACCTCTCCAATGCAAGAATAAAGTAACGCGACCATGCTGAATGCCCTGTAAGGTTCCTCTCTGCCAGAAAGCTAACGATGCCTTCTTCATATTTATAGCCATGTTTGTGCGCACCACGTAAAGGATTAGGGGACTTGTAAAAGAATTTATATCAAATAGCTTCATAGCTTTAATTATCTCAACCATTCTCTCACTTTACCATGGAGTTTGTGGAGACTCCCATCTGCTCTGTCTCACCTCAGAGGAGACCTCCTAACACATGATTCCAATTTCCAGTTGGAGTAGTCGAGTCGTAGACATAGAAACAGGAACTAGTGTTTGAGAGCTTACTCTCAGTGGCTTCACTCTTTAAACTGCTTTCCACACAGGAACTCACTTCACCTTCATAGCAACCTGATGATTTATATGTTGTCATAGCCCCATTTTGAAGATGAACAAACTGAGGTAGTAAGTGCCGAAGGTTTCTTCTCCATTAATATGTTGAACTGAGAGCCAGCGTGAACCCAAAACATCTTTTAAAAGTGTGTTTGGTCATCCTTGGAGTCAGCCTTACTGATGCTGATTACATAGGGGTCTGGATACAGAAAAACTCTGTTATAAAGAAATCACTTTTTTACTGTCTCCTTGCCCAGTTTCCAGAGAAAGAGAGTTACGTGCATGGCCCAAAGGCCTGTCCTTGACCCTCTTCACTAGCCAGTAACACCTCAACAAGCACAGGTTCTGCCTAAGGGGCACAAGGAGCCAATTCCAAGCTGGGCAACTTGGACTTGGGGCTGGGGTGCGGGTGGTTAGGGCCTTTGACAAAGGAAAGAGCTAGTTTTCTAGTTACCAAATGCAAGGACCCCAGCTTCTAAGAGCAGCAACTGTGGTTTGTTTGTTTTTAGTATTACACCGTTTTTATTTAGCAGCTAAATAACTAGCAACGTGTTATATAATTATTTTTTAGTTTCTTGTTTCAATTTTGCTGTTGGAGGCGAATAAGTATTCAGTAAAACTTCAGTGCTCAAATGTTGAAACTCACTTGGGTGTGTTGTCTGTATCTGTTGGACAATATGAGTTAACTACATTACACCCAGGCCATGCAGGTGCGAGCAAAACATGACACAGACCCTGTACTCTAGGAGGTCACCCAAAGGCCAAAACAATAAGTATAATGTGTTACTAACTATCAGGAGTGAAATTGTTGTGGACATTGTTATGCTACTTATTGCTCCACTTTCTTCTGAAAAGGCACATTTGATTTTAATGACAGAAAATTCTTTGGAGCAAATATCACAAGGTAAAAGTTGCTTGGTTTTTTTGTTTGGTTTTGTGTTTGTGTGTGTCTGTGTTTTACTATTTTTTTTTAATTTTAAAATTCTTTATTGTTGAAAGTATTACATATGTCTCCTTTTCCCCCCATTGTCATCTCCCTGCCCGCTCCCGCCTCCCAGCCCAGCTCCCCCCACCCCCTACTGTCTGTGTCCATGGGTTATGCTGATATGCATGCATACAAGTCTTTTGGTTGATCGCATTGGTTTTTAATGTGCATGACTCTGAAGACAGCAGTAAACTGGGCAGGAAGAAGGGATCAGTGACATTTAAGCCCATTTGCAGTCCTCTCAGAAGTCATTATATTTCAATATTAAGATGCAACTACGCAGGCATTTTCTTTTCGCATTTGACCATTGCTGCTTTAAAAGACGTAAGTACTATATTTGGTGCAAACTGAAGTTCAGAGAAATTAAATGAGTTGCCTAAGGTCCCCCAGCTGGTAACTCAGAGAGCTAGCATTCTAATACAGGGTTTTGACAAGTATATCAGTATTTTTTCCTCTGTTACACTTGTTTTTAATTATCCCTTCTTTCCTTCCATAAACATTACAAGGGCTTCTTTGCACTTGATTTCTTTGTAGAAAAACTAAAATAAAATTCTCAGTCATAGCTTTAACTACTAAAAATGTTATCCATGTAGAAATATTGAAATATGTAAGTTAAAATATAAGAAAAACTCATAACATAGCTCAAAAATAATTTTGATAATATTTTAGTTTGCATCTTTTTAGTCTACCCTTCCTTCTGAATGTTCAGATGCATGATGGTCTTTTTGGTTCATTTAAAGGCATTTTAAATTGTGGTGCAATAAATTTAAGTTACTTCTTTTTTACATTTTTGAAATATATTTTTATTGATTTCAGAGAGGAAGGGAGGAGAAAGGATAGAGAGATAGAAACATCAATGATGAGAGAGAATCATTGGTTGGTTGCTTCCTACATGTCTCCTACTGGGGATGGAGCCTGCAACATGAGCATGTGCCCTGACCAGGAATCGAACAGTGATCTCCTGGTTCATAGGTCAACACTCAACCACTGAGCCACACTGGCCGGACTTGAGTTACTTTTTTAATTAAAAATAAATTATTCTAAACAAATAATTCAAATTCTTTAGAATAACTTCAAAATTATTGAAGAAATTATATGCCATGACTGTCTAAACACCAAATACATTATATAGTTTGGTCACTTATGAGTGTGTGTATGTGTATGTGTGATGTTTCATTTAATCAACAATCCTCTATAATAAAAGCCTAATATGCTAAGTGTCCGGTAGTCCGGTTGTCTGCTCATCCATTCAAATAATCAAAGCATAATATGCTAATGATATGCTAAGGTCACCCAACCGCTCACTATGACTTGCACTGACCACCAGGGGGCAGACAGTCAACCAGTCGACCAGTCGCTATGACTGCAACAGGGGGAAGATGCTCTGACTAGTAGGTTAGCTTGCTGCTGGGGTCCAGCCAATCGGGACTGAGTGAGACAGGCCGGACACACCCTGGAGCCCTCCCTCATCCCTCCCCTGCCCTGATCATGCACCAGTGGGGTCCCTCAGCCTGGCCTGCGCCCTCTTACAATCCAAGATCCCTTGGGGGATGTTGGAGAGCCAGTTTCAGCCTGATCCTGCAGGCCAGGCTGAGGGACCCCACTGGCACACGATTTCGGGCACCAGGCCTCTAGTGTTGTAAACAAATGTATTTCCATATCACAGATATTGTTGTATGTTATTTTAAGTCATTGAATGATATTCAGTTACAGTAATGCACTATAATTTATTAGCTGATTTTTCATTTTAGACATGAGTGCTCTACATGTCTAAATTTTTTTACTCTCGGGAGAACCAAGATGGCGGCATAGGTTAACGCCAGAGTTTGCTGCTTTGAACAACTACTTCAAAAGTAAAACTAAAAGACGGAAGGGACATCACCCAGAACCACAGGAACACTGGCTGAGTGGAAGTCCTACAACTAGGAGGAAAGAGAAACGCACACGGACACTCAGAGGAGGCACAGTGCTGAAGTCAAATTCTGAGGTGCGGAGTGCGTGGAGCGGGCTGGCGGCGGAGGGCGCGGTTGTTGTTTTCAATCGGGAGGGAGTCGCAGACTCTGAGCTCCAGATACAGGCGAGTCTTTAGGGACCCAGACTCAAACGGGAGAAGCAGGACTGTCTGGCTTCAGTCAGAGCGAGTGCAGCTTTCTCTCCAAGCTTTGCAGCGGGTCCTGGGATTCAGAGAGGCAGAGCCCCTGGGGACAGGACTGAGAGCCGCCATAACTGCTCTCTCCGGCCCACCCTGTTGATCCTGTGCGACCCGCCCCGCCAGAGCCCTGCACAGAGGCATTTGCCGGATAGCCTCAGGCAAAGGCTAGATTAGCACCTCCCTAGAGGACAGAAGTTCTCTCACTGCTGACACAGCTGATTCTCATAGCCACTTGGCCTGGAGGTCAAACCCTCCCTGGGATTAGCTACAACAATCAAGGTTTAACTATAAGACTGTGAACAAAGACCACTAGGGGGTGCACCAAGGAAGCATAACAAAATGCGGAGACAAAGAAACAGGACAAAATTGTCAGTGGAAGATACAGAGTTCAGAACCACACTTTTAAGGTCTCTCAAGAACTGTTTAGAAGCTGCTGATAAACTTAATGAGATCTACAAGAAAACTAATGAGACCCTCGATGTTATATTGGGGAACCAACTAGAAATTAAGCATACACGGATTGAAATAACGAATATTATACAGATTCCCAACAGCAGACCAGAGGAGCGCAAGAATCAAGTCAATGATTTGAAATGCAAGGAAGCAAAAAACACCCAACGGGAAAAGCAAAATGAAAAAAGAATCCAAAAATGCGAGGATAGTGTAAGGAACCTCTGGGACAGCTTCAAGCGTACCAACATCAGAATTATAGGGGTGCCAGAAGATGAGAGAGAGCAAGATATTGAAAACCTATTTGAAGAAATAATGACAGAAAACTTCCCCCACCTGGTGAAAGAAATGGACTTACAGGTCCAAGAAGCGCGGAGAACCCCAAACAAAAGGAATCCAAAGCGGACCACACCAAGACACATCATAATTAAAATGCCAAGAGCAAAAGACAAAGAGAGAATCTTAAAAGCAGCAAGAGAAAGAAACCCAGTTACCTACAAGGGAATACCCATACGACTGTCAGCTGATTTCTCAACAGAAACTTTGCAGGCCAGAAGGGAATGGCAAGAAATATTCAAAGTGATGAATACCAAGAACCTACAACCAAGATTACTTTATCCAGCAAAGCTATCATTCAGAATTGAAGGTCAGATAAAGAGCTTCACAGATAAGGAAAAGCTAAAGGAGTTCATCACCACCAAACCAGGATTATATGAAATGCTGAAAGGTATCCTTTAAGAAGAGGAAGAGGAAGAAAAAGGTAAAGATACAAATTATGAACAACAAATATGCATCTATCAACAAGTGAATCTAAGAATCAAGTGAATAAATAATCTGATGAACAGAATGAACTGTTGATTATAATAGAATCAGGGACATAGAAAGGGAATGGACTGACTATTCTTGGGGGGGAAAGGGGTGTGGGAGATGTGGGAAGAGACTGGACAAAAATCGTGCACCTATGGATGAGGACAGTGGGTGGGGAGTGAGGGCGGAGGGTGGGGCGGGAACTGGTAAGAGGGGAGTTATGGGGGGGGAAAAAGAGGAACAAATGTAATAATCTGAACAATAAAGATTTAATTAAAAAATAAATAAATAATAAATAAATAAATAAATAAATTTTTTTACTCTCATGAATGACACTGTAAGGCAGTGGTTCTCAACCATGGCTGCACATTAGAATCACCTGGGAATCTTTTTAAAATCCTGGTTTCTGGGCCTCATCCTCCAGAAATTCTGTTTCTTTGTTATGGGGTGAGACCACAACATTAGTAACAGAGAAACAGAATTTCCAGAGGATGAGGCCCAGAAATCAGGATTTTAAAAAGATTCCCAGATGATTCTAATGTGCAGCCAAGGTTGAGAACCACTGCTATAAGGTGTAGATGACAGTTTCTATATCTAAATTTTTGCACACATTCATAATTATTTCTTGAGGTTAAATTCCAAAGAGTAGGATTTCAGAGTAAAGGGGCATGTAAAACTGTTAAAATTAAAAAAATATATATGTTCAAACCACCTTTAAAATATTGCATCATTATATATTCCATCAGCAATGTAAGTTTATGCATGCTTCATTTCCCTCACCCATATGAAATATCATTCTTTCTTCTCACCTTTGACAATGATAGGCAAAAATAGCTAATTATTTTAAATCAGCATTCATTGATTAATGAAGAGAAGTTGAAATTTTATTGTATTTGTTGGTCATTTGTATTCTTTTATTTATTTTTTACTTCTGTATATGATCTTTTCATTTATTTGTTTGTTTATTATTATTTTTCCAACACCATTTGTCCCTCTCTTCCCTCTTCCACCTCCACCCATCTCCCCAACGTCCAACCCCTAGAAACTGTCTGTCTGCTCTCTATCTATGAGTCTGTCTCTATTTGCTTGGTAGTTCTATTTTCCACTTATGAGTGAGGTTATATGCTACTTGTCTTTCTCCAACTGGATGGTCTTTTCTTAACACTCTTTGCAAAATGATTTCAATATAAAATTTTCATTGTTGTACATTTAATATCAAATCAATAGTCAAACTAAATTTTGTCTTCAACTCAGTTCAATATGCAAAACAACAACTTGAAGATAAGGCTTGTAAGGAGGTTATAGACAATAAAAGGGAGCTCCTTAGCAATGGGTGTACCACCTGTGTGAGAATTGATTCTCCATTGGGTCTTATGTAGAGTCCAGACAAATGCAGACATGCAGTGTGATGAGACCTACTGGCCATCCCCAGGGAGACAATTGTAGCACAGTAATCTCCAATGAGATATTGATTGTTCTATTACTGGTAAACCTACTTTTCTCAGGAAAAGTTAAATTTACAGTACATACTAAACACGTCCCAGCTTATGAGTGTAAATAGCATGAAGATAGCACATCTAAGTTTTCTTTCAACATCAAGAAACTGAAAGTTTGCAACATTTTGGAGTAAAGAAAATTGTTAAAAACAAACCTCAACTTAGAACTTTAGACTTTAACAAAACTGAGTCCATGTTATTTGCGAAAAGACACATGTAGATTTAATTGTAAAATGCCTAATAAGGTGGTTTTTTTTAAAAGGATAGAACTCTTTTTTAATATATTTTTATTGATTTTAGAGAGGAAGGAGAGGGAGAGAGAGAGAGAGAGAGAGAGAAACATCAATGATGAGAGAGAATCACTGATTGGCTGCCTCCTGCACGCCCCCCACCAGGGATTAGGCCCACAACTCAGGCATGTGCCCTTGACCAGAATCGAACCTGGGACCCTTCAATCTGCAGGCCGACGCTGTCCACTGAACCAAACCAGCTAGGGTGTAATAAGGTTTTTAAATAAAATGTGCACTTCATACGTGCATTAAATGGCATTTACATGTTATAAATCGAATAATGGGGTTAGAGCTATTTGTTATTTTTGTAGCTTTCCTGGTGTAGTAAACAGGAGTGCCATTTACTTGTTGAGATCAAAGCACACACACAGATACACACGGTAACTCCCCCCTATTGTCCTTGATGAAGAATCTAGCCTTCTAGTTCATTTAACATGAAATAACAGATTTGTGTTGATGGTGCTTTTGTTCTTGATATTGAGAGAACTTGTTACTGAAAAATTAGCTACTCACCCTCAAGGAATCGCTAGCATTCAAGGTCCTGAATAGAAAAGTGTAAAAGAGAGCAGATGGAGGCAAACAAAAATTGTATTAATAATGTGCAACAGACATAGTGCCGAGGAGAACCAAGATGGCGGCATAGGTTAACGCAGGAGTTTGCTGCTTTGAACAACTACTTCAAAAGTGAAACCAAAAAACGGAAGGGACATCACCCAGAACCACAGGAACGCTGGCTGAGTGGAAGTCCTACAACTAGGAGGAAAGAGAAACGCATACGGACACTCAGAGGAGGTGCAGTGCTGAAGTCAAATTCTGAGGTGCGGAGTGCGCGGAGTGGGCTGGCGGCGGAGGGCGCGGTTGTTGTTTTCAATCCGGAGGGAGTCGCAGACTCTGAGCACCAGATCCAGGCGAGTCTTTAGGGACCCAGACTCAAACGGGAGAAGCGGGACTGTCTGGCTTCGTCAGAGCGAGTGCAGCTTTCTCTCCCAGCTTTGCAGCGGGTGCTGGGACTCAGAGAGGCAGAGCCCCTTGGGACAGGACTGAGAGCCGCCATAACTGCTCTCTCCGGCCCACCCTGTTGATCCTGTGCGACCCGCCCTGCCCAAACCCTGCACACAGGCATTTGCCGGATAGCCTCAGGCAAAGGCTAGATTAGCACCTCCCTAGAGGACAGAAGTTCTCTCACTGCTGACACAGCTGATTCTCATAGCCACTTGGCCTGGAGGTCAAACCCTCCCTGGAATTAGCTACAACAACCAAGATTTATCTATAAGACTGCGAACAAAGACCACTAGGGGGTGCACCAAGGAAGCATAACAAAATGCGGAGACAAAGAAACAGGACAAAATTGTCAATGGAAGAAATAGAGTTCAGAACCACACTTTTAAGGTCTCTCAAGAACTGTTTAGAAGCTGCCGATAAACTTAATGAGATCTACACGAAAACTAATAAGACCCTCGATCTTATATTGGGGAACCAACGAGAAATTAAGCACACACAGACTGAAATAACGAATATTATACAGACGCCCGACAGCAGACCAGAGGAGCGCAAGAATCAAGTCAATGATTTGAAATGCGAGGAAGCAAAAAACACCCAACCGGAAAAGCAAAATGAAAAAAGAATCCAAAAATGCGAGGATAGTGTAAGGAGCCTCTGGGACAGCTTCAAGCGTACCAACATCAGAATTATAGGGGTGCCAGAAGATGAGAGAGAGCAAGATATTGAAAACCTATTTGAAGAAATAATGACAGAAAACTTCCCCCACCTGGTGAAAGAAATGGACTTACAGGTCCAAGAAGCGCGGAGAACCCCAAGCAAAAGGAATCCAAAGAGGACCACACCAAGACACATCATCATTAAAATGCCAAGAGCAAAAGATAAAGAGAGAATCTTAAAAACAGCAAGAGAAAGAAACTCAGTTACCTACAAGGGAATACCCATACGACTGTCAGCTGATTTCTCAACAGAAACTTTGCAGGCCAGAAGGGAGTGGCAAGAAATATTCAAAGTGGTGAATACCAAGAACCTACAACCAAGATTACTTTATCCAGCAAAGCTGTCATTCAGAATTGAAGGTCAGATAAAGAGCTTCACAGATAAGGAAAAGCTAAAGGAGTTCATCACCACCAAACCAGGATTATATGAAATGCTGAAAGGTATCCTTTAAGAAGAGGAAGAGGAAGAAAAAGGTAAAGATACAAATTATGAACAACAAATATGCATCTATCAACAAGTGAATCTAAGAATCAAGTGAATAAATAATCTGATGAACAGAATGAACTGTTGATTATAATAGAATCAGGGACATAGAAAGGGAATGGACTGACTATTCTTGGGGGGGAAAGGGGTGTGGGAGATGTGGGAAGAGACTGGACAAAAATTGTGCACCTATGGATGAGGACAGTGGGTGGGGAGTGAGGGCGGAGGGTGGGGTGGGAACTGGGAGGAGGATGAGTTATGGGGGGAAAAAAAAAAGGAACAAATGTAATAATCTGAACAATAAAGATTTAATTTAAAAAAAAAAAAAAAAAAATAATGTGCAACAAAGTGCTGCTGCAAATGATATCTCAGTAGAGGAAAACAATAGGAAAGCAGCAATTTTCTTTGGATCTTAATGTATTTATCAGTCTCTAATGCTTCCATCTTCAAGCAGCTCCCTTTTATTGACACAGCAACACAAATTGCAGAAGTAAATTGAATCATAGGCTCAGAATGTAAAAATCAATGAGCAATAATGTTGTAGCACTAAAGTGAATAGTGTAATGCTAGGTATTCATTTAATTAACCATGAGCCTTTCCACATAATACACAATCATTGCCAGCTTTTCAGCTCACAGTTTTTCCAGGAATAATGGGTTTGGGATTTATCTTTATAAAACCTGCATTAATATTTGAAAGCGTTTAAATCCATTAGCGGGTCATCTGAACACTGCAGGTCACTTTTACATTGCTAATTGGAAACAATAGTAATGGGTTATAATCTACTGTCTAATAATGCCTGGAGTGTTTTACCGCTTTTATATCTGCAGATTCCAGGAAATATGTAAATTTGTTGCTGAACTGTTACAAAAATATGGAAATTTAAGCTGCAAACATTCAAAGTTTTATATATATAGAAAGCACAGCATTAATAAACTGAAGAGCTACACCACATTCTGGTGTTAAGATAAATTTCTTACTGCAGACCTTCCCCTGTTCTCTCTTCTCTGCTCTGAGAACAGCGTCTGGCACCCACATTCTCCATGTTGCCATTAGGAGACAGTGCATATCATTGAACAAGCGAGTAAGCAATCATGTCATTGTTTCCATGTGCAAGCTTATACATTGACTCAGCCTGCTGGGTCCTGGCTGGGGTTTTTTTCCTTCCCCTACATGAATTTATGCAAGCATTTTATTTTTCATGGGGATTTTCAATATATATCAATATTCTCTTGGATGAGGGCAGTGCATGGGGCAGCAGCTCTAGCATATGACATGAAGTCTACGATTTTAGTGTGAAAACATACATGTATGTAAATACATATGTACATCTAAAAGTAAATATATGAGAGAGAGCAGCTTTCTGAATCTTCCTTGTAAAATGAATGTCACACAAATGGATACTTAACCAGCATTTTCTCTTGTAATTGGACTGGCAACTCATGCACTTACCTGTGTCATCCCGTGCTGAACTGCATTCTGGTTGTGCAGAAAATTCAGAAAGATGCATCTCATTATAATAAAGACCATGCTTTGGCATAGGTAGAGATTGTGTATACATGTATAGTAATTTTCTATAAATGGAGTATGTTTTTAGAAGCACTTTATCCCAAGGCTCAACAGAAAATAAGGTCTTAAATCCATTCACTCTCTACCATTATCAACATGATGGCATTAGACAACTGGGGGGAGAGGGAGGAGATAACTAAAAGAAGCATTATGGATGAAACGGAATTTGATGCTATATTAAGAAAAAGCAACATTTTAGGTTTAGATTTTCATCATCTTCGCAAGTGTATTTATTTACATGTGAGGCAGAGACTACAAGTCAGTATTGAAATTCGGATTTTATCCACAGAGCACTGGTGAGAGAGCTTCAAAGTAAAGCAATATGAACTGCATGCACAGACTAGCAGAGTCCATGGAACCATGGTATCGTGTGTAGAATTCAAACAAAACATTTTCGTGACTTTAATGAGGGTTGTGGATAAGAAACGGACCACACACCCCTTGGTTCCTGAAATAGAAAGACAAAACGGTTTGAGATGTGCCTAAGGAAATTGAAGAAAGAAAACTTGACCTTGTAAAGTCATCTCTTAAATATTCCTGCCATACGTCTGTCTTTCTTCATGCACTACGAAGCCCCCTTGAAGTCAGTGCGTATCACTAAACTGGAATCTGCAGTGCGGGACATGGAGAAAATGAAACAATGACCCCAGAGAGCACGTTGTTTCTGTAGAAAAGAAGGACAAGCGCCATTAACCTAGAGTGCGATAAATAGCCTCCTCAAAGATGGTTTTCACTTCCCATCAGCTAAGGGGATTGACAAAGTGATCATGACCTGATGCTCCACAATAAGGACCCTGTTGTGATTCAATGGAATGATGAATTGGGCTTTGTGTGTCCAGTGGTAGCTCTCATGAGTTTTATTGTCTACAACAGAGACAGGTGCTTAAGGGTTAAGAGAGAAATCCCACCATGGTATCAGATACCTAGTCAACCAAAAAATCCTATGTGAAGGTCAGAAATCTCTCTCCAACCCCTGGGAGTTCGTACAGCTCTCCCCTTCTTATCCGGCTATGTTATGATAATACTAGGAATCCAAGCAACCAAATCCTTTCCTTTTTCCTTCAGACAAATCTTGTCCAATTTTTAGCCACAGATTTAAGAGCTTCGAAACGAAACTTAAGTGAACCCCTTTACTTTTAACTCGTCATTCCCTGGCTTATTGCCATAAGGCTTTTGTTTTAATTTCGTGGACTTTAGAATTATGTCTGTTTCAGAGTTGGGATCCTGGCCACTGGCTGTGAGTGGAGATGTGGCCCAACTGGTGACCAAGAACATGGTACTTTCTTTTCCTTTGGGAGGTTAGTCATCTATCATTTCATTTTTTTTTTTTAACTAAACTACCGATGCCCTTTTCAAGATGTAAAGGAAACTCTTTAATGTAAAAGCTCTTCCAGTTCTAGGTTGTCCATCATTTCCTTTTTAGTGCATTGAAAGAACAATCATTTGGGAAACCTGATTCCTTCCCATAACTTAAGACATCCATTAATGTTGGGCCATTCGTTGGTTCACTGGCTATTAGCCAAGGAAATGCCTGACCTTGCTGACATGAGCCACGGAAACAAATCTTTCCATTTTAGTGTATACTCTTTGCTTGACCTTTCGGGGACTTAGCTAAACCCTTTCTTTCTGAGTTAGTCTGTTCGGCAATATACTTCCCTGTCCAAAAGTACTGTGACCCTGGTTCTGAGAGAGATGACAAGGACAGCACTTTGGCTGAAATGTAACATCCCTACCCCTGCCATGCCAGGAACTTACTGATACGTGTACTTATTTTTAATTCCTTCACTTGATTTGCGGCCTCGTGTCTTAATTCCTCTGTTCGGTAAACAGTAGTTACTGCTTCCTCCAGAAGAAAAGGACTTAGGAACCTACTGCTTCAGGTGCTTATTTTTTTCTTTATTCAAGTCATCCAAGTGTTAGTCTGAGAAAATACGGGTGAAGCCATATATGCATACATATACTATGCTCATAGCCCGTAAGAAAGTCTCAGTTTCATGAATAAAAAGAATAAGCTGTTTGCTCTCAATAACTTGATCTTTTCTGTAATTTTTGAGTTTCTAAACGGTTAGTTTTATGAAGTTTTCTGTGGTCTTTCCTACCGTTCATTAACTTTATACATCAGCCCTGAGAGTATATATAGCAAGAGACGCAGGACCTCATCTAACTGAGACGAAGGGATGGTTCCTTGGCCCACCAGAGAAAGCTCTGCCCTGGGCGCTGTTTGTGCCTTTGGGGTGTGTGGCCTCTCCAACCAGCACTTCCCTGAGTCATCTTTAAATAGCAGTGAAATGCTAGCGAATGTGACCAGAGGCAATACTTTGCTTTCCACAGGCCCTGTTTTGTGGAAGAACACAATTACCCCTTCTCCAAAAATTAAAAATGGAAACAGCACAAACACATCTTATTGACGGTTCTCAGTGTAATTATCATTTAAACATTTCAAATGATAACATCTAACATCCAATACACATATGTAATTTGCCAGACACTGTTCCAGGTGTTCAGATGGACTACGTTGTTATCAATTCTCTTAGCATTTTCTTTCACATTTGACATCTCTGAAATTGAGACATGTCTGAAAATCCCTAGGAAATCATGGCTTATTTGGTTAATATTAGGAGTCATATTCCATAAGGTAAAGAAATAAGAGATTAACCAAAGAATTTATATGCATATATGCATAACCTATGGACACAGACAATTGTGTGGTGAAGGCCTGGGGGAGGGGGATCAGTGGAGAAAAGGGGGGACATCTGTAATACTTTCAACAATAAAAATAAATTTTAAAAAAGAAACAACTTATTTAAACATCAGGACAACTCTGTGAGTTAAATGCTACATTACATCCATTTTATAAATACAATTGAGATACACATGCAATTAAAAGGCTTGCTGAAGGTTGAGCATTATTAGGTGATTCAAAGGTAGAAGTCAAAGCCAGGCAAAGTGATTCCAGGCTCTGTGCCTTTAACCTCAGCGCTTTACCACCTCTCAAAGGATGATGTTTTCCTGACTGTGTCTTTTATTTTCCTGTGTGTATGGTGTTGCGTGTGTTTTGTACCTAGATTTTTAAAAGATGTCCCTATATCTCTCTTGCTCAATTCCAGGTTAACCTGAAAGTTAATGCAAGCCAAAAAATGTCTGACTTCTGTATTTGCAATGGAAACATCATATACTGCCTTCTTAGAGTGTGTGTTCCTTATCTTTAAGACCTAGTCTCAAGTCCTAGTTCAGCATCAGTGTTGATTAATGACATGACACAAACTATTGTCATTATATATTGATTATTTATTTCACAAGTTGGCCCTATGTTGTGAGCTTAAATCACAGAACTGAGGGGCAATTGAGATGAAGGGAGATATAATTGTGAAAGTAACTGAAGTCATGAGATTTAATTTCTCTGGAATGGTTAATAATATTTAATCTCAAAGTATTTTTATTTTATTTAGAGTTTTGTTTGTTGTTTTCTGGAGAGCAGATATTGGATGTAGGAACTCAAGAAATAAAAATTGCTTCCCAAAAAGAATAATAAAAAGTAAAAAAAACCTGTTTATTTTAATATTAAACCCCTTACCTTTGCTATCAAAAATGAAAATACTCGTGAAAATAGATTTAACATACGTAATTCTAACAGCCTCATGTACAATGATATTATTACCTCATTACACCAAACAGCATGACAAGTTTATGAAAATTGTTTAAAACACTAGTGTGACAGTATTCAGTATGTGGTATGGCTTTGTCCAATAATTGGTGTAAATGTTCTCACTAATTTGAGTATTTATATAAAGACCACTTTTGAGATGGACACACTAGGAAGAGTTCTCTGAGCAGAGAGAAACACAGGCTTTCATAACGAAGGTGAAACGTGCCATCCGTTATTTGTTAAACACAAAAGGTAAGTTGCCTCATGTTTGTATAAACCTTAAATGGCATGGGACATGTGTATAAAACTAAATTTCAAGATTAAAACATTGCCATCTTAACACAATTGGGAGATGTAAACAGCTTAGATGCTTCTGTTAACTATTAGATTTCCTATGGAATCACTCATACTAAACATAGAACATTTTCCTTTATTAATGGCAATTGCAAATGGAAGCAATCATGAGTGGGTTGGAAAACATCATTAATGTCAAATAACTCATTTCTCCAAATGACACTTCATATTTTTATTCATGGCACAGACATGCAACTCTGTCAGCAAGAAGTCACTTGGCTTCTATATAGACATGCACTTACCTCTTTGCCCAGCGTAATTATCTGTAAGTGTTTGTGAAGCATGAGAGGAGTGAATCATTCTATGACCTTCCGGTGAATAATGTACTTGTTGGGTTTAGATAAGCCACATTGAGGAATATCAATTATTTAGGATTTCCCATGTACAACTCAGTATGTTATAACCTTGGGTGGCAAATTTTTGGCACTGGTGCCTCAGTGGTTTCAAAAGTTTAATGCCATCTTTATAGTGAGGCTTCCCTTTGGGGACCTTCTTTGGATGGGAGATAAGATGCCACACCCTGGGGCCTTCCCCTGTCATTGCTATGATACTGCCCGTTGGGCATGAGTGACAACCTTCTCCCTAGTGGCCTGGTCCTACCAGGGACATCAGATGCTCCTCAAGGCCTTCACACCATGATGATGCTATGAGGAGACGGCCGCAATTTCAGGAAATTATAGCCTATGTCTACTTGAGGATGTTTCAAAGCTATTTTCTAAAGTGCCTAGCAATGCATCTTCTTTCTTTTTTCTAGAAAAGAAATATCTGTCTGTTCTCAGGCCCCCATACATCACTGCCCCACTTCAGTACGTTCAGAATATGACCAAATGCCTGGTGAGCCCACATATCTAATGTGTTCTACTGTTCTATTGCTGGGAGAATTACCCTGACAGACTGTGTCTGCCAGTCTGTCTGACAAACTGTGGGGGCAGAAGTAGAGTCCACATGAAGTTCAGAGACGTAATATAAACCACCATCCTCTGAAACACGAAGAAATGGATAGCTGAAGCAAACAGGACCACACCAACAGCCCAACCTCGGGCTCTCTTGGGAACCGTATCCCAGAGTGTTCCCACCCTTCCCTCCCCATCTCCTGTGGTAACAGGGCTGAGCAAGAATCAGCTGCAGCTGTGCAACACGCTGACCCAAATGTCAGAAACTCTGGAACCAATTTATTCCATCTGGAAATTAATTTCAGCTCTCATTGCTGCAGAATTTAGTCCAAACCAGACTTGATTTCCAAAAGGAGTTCCCTGCTCCTTCACTGTCAGAATTTTCCCTTTTCTAAAGTGCACTAACTTAAAATAGTTAAAGTTATAATCCATATCAAAGCTCTGTGCCTTTCGTGCACTAACTACATTGTTCCACAGAGCATTTCTACCATTGACTTCTTTTCCAGGACATGCAGAAATTCTGCTATCAGTTATTATAATAGGGAGAATTTGAAGAGTACAAACTGTTTCCTTATAAATGTACTAGAGGCCTGGTGCACAAAATTCATGCACTGGGGAGGAGGGGTGTCCCTCAGCCCAGCCTGTGCCCTCTTGAAGTCCGGGAGCCCTTGGGGGATGTCTGACAGGGAGCAGGCCTAAGCCAGCAATCAGACATCCTTAGCACTGCTGTGAGCCTGGCTTCTGGCTGAGTGGTTGGGAGCACACTGATCACCAGGGGGCAGCTCCTGCATTGAGCGTCTGCCCCCTGGTGGTCAGTGCACATCATAGCGACCGGTCGTTATGCTGTTAGGATACTTTAGCTGGCTTTTCTCTTTTCTGCCAGGTAGTGATTTGGTTGCTTTCTTAAAACAGCAGCTAGGTGGGCTGTTTATTGTTTTTGAAAAGAAAAAATTCTAACAATAAAGTTTAAATGAAAACATGGTCCCCAAAATCCATTTTACAAGCATATTAAAAGTTTGCAGCATTGAACATTTCAGGTAGTCTTATACATAGGTTTCTTTGTTTTAGTCCATCTGCAAATTAAACATTTTATATCTCCATTGTGATTAATTATACTCTTTATATACTTGAAAATAACTTGTTTGGAAAGGTATGGCCTAGGATAGGTTTTTCATTTCTGAAAATGGCAGTTCTTCAGAAAGCAGAGCAACACTATGCACTCAGGAAATCTGCCATCTGCTTTCTTATGCTTTTATTACAAATTGCAAACCTACACCAAAACAGAATTGAGAGACAACAGAGTATAAATAATGCTAATGGCATTCATTTGAGACGTTTAAAAAGTATGCATTTCTAATTAAGCCAAGATCCTTTCTTAATCCCCAAAGAAAATTGCCACTAATTATATATATATGTGTGTGTGTGTGTGTGTGTGTGTGTATGTATATGTGTGTGTGTGTGTGTGTGTGTGTGTATATATATATATATATATATATATATATATATATATATATATGTCTCCACACTCTGGCTTAGAGTTAAATTGCCAAATGGACAGAAATTTTCAACCAGGTCTAGGAGGCATGTTGAATTCCTTCTAAACCAGGCTGAGTTTTCAGGTGTTTGAACAGACCACAAAGGTGTGCACGAGGACGAGCCGTAGCTTTATTCCCATCAAAAGAACTGTATTCAGGTTATATGTAATGTAATTGAGAGAGAAAAAAATCTTCTGGAAAGTGGGCAATAAACTATTTTCCAACACTAGTGTTAGTTGGCGCCAGCAGACAGTAAGGACCGCGTGCCAGCGATTTCCCACCATTTCAAATTTAGCTATTGTTTCATTTTTTGCATGACCGACCAGGCATCTGAAGCCACCGAATAAAACCATTTTTCTTCTGCCTAGCCAAACCACGTTTCGTGGAATTTTGTAAACCAAAACAAAATTTCTCTCTGACTAAAATAAACGGATGCCAAATATCAGACCATTATTTTGTTTTCATTAATGACCACTCTTCATCCCCAGAAACAAGACTCTGTAGCAAGCAGTCCTAAAGACTGATAGCAAAGGTAGCCAGGAGCCACAATTTAATCCTGTTTGCTGGCTCTTTGCAAGCGAATGCTTTCTCATTAGCACACCCAGAGCCTCTGGGCTCTGTACACTGCACACCGTTGGTTGGCTCTGTGTGTCTCCGATGGTCTTTGCTCTCCTGTTTTCTCCATCCCAGTTGAAAACGATCCTGTGACTTCTGGCATCTCTATTAAGTCGTGCGCCACATGGAAATGATTAACTTTTGAACTACAAAACTAAAAACAGACTTGTGCACACCGTGGAAATGAAACATGTCATGTAGCAAATGGGTTTCCCTGATGGAGTTTGCGGCCAGAAAGAGAAATCATTGGCTGAGATTTCGGGTTTTGTTGTCATTGTAGATCAAAACGACGTGACCGTCTTTTCTGATAGCTCTTTTCACTCCTTGGTAAACAGCCTCTGAGTGAGTCCATTAAATATTTAAACCGCCCTGGTATCTATTAATGTTATCAGACATATGAAATATGTCTGATGGATTTATTCTGCTGTTAAGGAGCGCTACCCCAGCATCTCTCCTGGGACAGTGCTCCAGCTGTTTAAACTATAATTCCATCACTCGGAGGAATGGTGAAAGCACTGACCTCTTCGAAACAGACTCATTGCTACTCAGCCTGAAAATTGCAAATGAAACCTTTCTGTAATAATGTTAAAATATGCATGCATAAGAATTAAAGCACTTGGGGTCACCAGCAAAGCCTGGTGCATTTTCTGTAACCTCTAAACAGCTGGTGGAAAGAGTCCAATAAATCAATACCTGGAGAAGACTAGTGACTAGGGTGTATGAGGTTGGTTTTGGTTTGGTTTGGTTTTTGTTTTTGGAGTGTGTGTGTGTGTGTGTGTGTGTGTGTGTGTGTTTCAATAGTTCTACCATCGGGCATGGGAAGGGATCTTAACCAATTCTGTGAAGCTTTTTAAGTTTTTAAAATTTCATTCCTATTTGATCCTGTTTCTTAAAGGACATAAGTAGAACTAATACTGTGGTCCGTGCTGTTCTCCATAAAAGCAATCCAATAGAAAACTATACATGAGGTCCTACAAACTGTGAACCAACTTGTTATCCTGTTTTTACCTACTCCAAGCTTATGAGAAAACATCCATGACAAATAAAATAAAGGATGTCCGGCCAAGTCTTCCATGTCAAGGAGAGAGGTGTTTTAGTTCACGCGTAGGTTATCCATATCATCACAAGTGCATTTGTTTGTTGCACATCAATTTAACTCGTATGAAAGCCCTTAAATGGTTTATTGGGAATATTAATAAAACTGGGTATTGATGTCTCCTAGAGATTGTGGTTTCAAAGTCTTGGACAAATTATCTTAAAGAACTTGCTTTTTCTGAAGCTATCAAACAAGTGGTAGAACCAGAACCTGGAATATGATCAAATTCTTTAGTTTTGGTAAATGTTGGATATGAACAACTTTGGTTGCTAAATGGCAATAAGCAGATCAAACTGAATAAAAAAATCTGAGAAGGATAGTGAATACATTATATGACAAAATAGATTCCCAAAACATCTGATAAGCATTCTAGATCTAACAAGATGATAATGGCAGTAAGCACCCAATTCTACATTTGATTCTTTGTGGAAAGTATATAGCAGAATAGAGTTGGGAAAAGACAAAGTAGGTGAATGACAGAAGAATATGTTTCTCCATGAGGTTATGAGATCAGTGGGTTCACCCCAGCCTTTTCACATTCCTAAGTCTGTGAGTGCGGTTAATGCCGGGATTCGTGTGTGAGGTGGATGTTGGTAGCATCAGGTCTGTTCTTTGCTTCTCTTCTTTGTGCTGGAATAGCCTCAAGCTTATCATGAGTCAGTTCTATAAAGACTTATTTGTATTGGCCCAAAGTTGATGATAATCAAGACTATATAGTGCATTGGTCACATTTTGGAATATCATTGTCTACTCATTAGGGAAGACAAAGATGAACTAGAGCAGTGGTTGGCAAACTGCGGCTCGGCAAACGGCGGTTTGCAAGCCACATGCGGCTCTTTGGCCCCTTCAGTGTGGCTCTTCCACAAAATACCGACTTCTGCGCATGGGCCACGAAGTTTCAGTCACACTGTACGTGCGCGCCCACACGTGGTATTTTGTGGAAGAGCCAGAGTCAAGGGGCCAAAGAGCCGCATGTGGCTCGCGAGCCGCAGTTTGCCGACCACGGAACTAGAGCATCCCAAGAGTAAACCAGATGATAAGAGAGCTGAAATGGCCTCAAATGAGCAATGCCTGCCTGCACACAGTAAGTCTCAGCATGTGAAATAAACTGAATTGGGAGCAGATACTGTAGATGTAGAAAGGGGATTAGATCCTTACTGTATGATGTCAATTAATATAAGTAGGCTACTTGGTAAGTTTTATAAAGGAATTGATTTCACAAAAAGATATAGAAGAGCTTTCCAATGTATAGTTATCTCATATATAGTCTGCCTTGGGATACAGTGAGTTCTTTAATATCGGAAGTGCATATTACAAAGTGATTTGACTTGGTGAAAGATTCAAGCATGGGTTTAGAGATTGGATGAGATTTCCTGCAAACCCTCAGATTCAATTAATCTATAATGGTTTAGAGCCCCCCCCCCCCAAAAAAAAAGGACTAAAAAAAATATTCCAAAATTCACAAATGGCAAGTCTCTAAAATAGCATCTTATTTAAAGACTAGAGGTCCAGTGTACAAAATTTGTGCAGAGGTACAGTCCCTAGGCCTGGCCTGAGATCAGGGCCATCTTCCCCAGCTGCCGGCAGCCAGCCCTGCCCCCCCACCCCCACCCTTGTTTCCCCATTCGCCATCGGGCGATCGGAGCCTGCCTGCTGGGGGAAAGGTCTGAAAGGTTTCCGTCAGGCCCCACGGTGGGGGCAGCTCCTACAATGAGTGTCTTTCCCCTGGTGGTCAGTGCGCATCATAGCAACCTGTCATTCCTCCTATCGGTCAATTTGCATATTACCCCTTTATTATATAAGATACTTTCAGGACAACAATTTTAAAGTAGCAATGCCACTTCTTCCATGGTAGAAAACAATTACATGGCCAAGGACTATTCTCACAAATTCAGTGAACCCATTTCCGTATCCCTATTAGACAAACACTTTCAGCAGCTAAAATGTCACTTGAATGTCACTGAAGCTTTGGAAAAAGATATATCCTCAGTGGTTATTAACCCAATACTTATCCTTCCATTGCACAAAATACCTCTATCCCTGAAGACTCCCCTGTAGATAATTCCCAGGGTAGGACAGGGCAGCTGCCTTGAAATTGGCACCAAACCACCAAGCATAGCCAATAATTGGCAGTTAAGGTAGCTGCAAGAAAAAGATGGTAGTCATTTAAAATAATTTTTGCTGCCAGATTTTTTCCACTTTTAATCACTTAAGGGTCAGTTGAACCAAATTCAGGGTTTAACCCCTTTAAATATTTTTTTGAAAGAATCAAGGGTGCCCTGACCAGTTTGGCTCAGTGGATAGAGCGTCGGCCTGGGGACTGAAGGGTCCTGGGTTCGATTCCAGTCAAGGGCATGTACATTGGTTTCGGGCACATCCCCAGTGGGGGGTGTGCAGGAGGCAGCTGGTCGATGTTTCCCTCTCATCAATGTTTCTAACTCTCTACCCTCTCCCTTCCTCTCTGTAAAAAATCAATAAAATATATATTTTTTTTAAAAAGAATCAAGGGTATAGGTTGATAGACACACAGCAATATGAGTACTCCTTCATGGGACATAAGCTTTAGGGAACTAAAGATAGGTTTAATTCTACGCCTGAGTCATTCCATGGGCCATTTAACAAAAGCCTCTGGAATTGTTTAACCAGTAATGAACTTGCAGGATCTAAAGGTAATCACTGATGCAATTATTAAAATTTATACCAGAATTCTATTACCCTTTCTGCAGATAAGTGTCTTGTATTAAGTGGTCTAGAGGGGTGTATAAACTGGTTCAGTAACATCAGAAATTTCTCTTGTTTGTTTTTTCTTACATTGATTCTTCTCTGTAAGTGAAGCATGAAACCATGTTTCTAGTTAATTCTAAGAAAATATTCATTATTTTATATAATAATTAGAATTTAAGATGTAAGTTCTAATAGAGAAGGCACTTTTCTGATGTATGTAAAACAGCAGACACTTCTCCCCTTTAATTCCTACAAAGCTCTTTTCCTTATCAATAATGTTAAAAGCTGATTTCATAGCTAGTTACTAAGCAGCAGTCTAAGCCCTTTTCATGCATTATCTCAGTAGATACTCAGAACAATCCTGATGATATCAATATTAATATTATTATTCCCATTTTACAGATGGGGGTGGAAGCTTCCAAAGGTTAGGGATCTCACTCCATGCCCCACAGCTAGTAAGTGATGGAAACCAGGATTTGAATGCAGGGAGCTTGACCCAGTACCCATGCCCTTACTACTTACCCCATTGTTCATATGTGTGGAATGTCCAGGAAGAGCTGAGTGTCCTTGCTATTTGTTATTCAATTAAAAGATGAAATGTTATCCCTGCAGACTCAGTAGGTAGGTGTACTCACGATTGGGAGGTATCAAACACATCTGATCCCACCAATTGCTTCAAATTATTTTTCAAATATTTTGGGTTTGAGAAAATTCAAAACATTTTCCAAGTTCTCTCTTCTTTTTAAACCCATGTGTTTGGTAAGAGAAGTTTCATCCATATGTTTCTGATTCACTTTGAATTAACTCATCAAATTGTTGATTTTTAAGCTTTACCATGGTTGTGATTTTGCCCTCTGAAATATATATAATGTGTAAACACACATGGGTCTCAAAGATTCATGATCCACATATCAAGGATTTGAGTAGGTGCTAACGTATTCAAACCTATTTTACAATCCAAGAAGAATTATGAGATGTATTGCAGGTCAGTTTTTATTTATATGACTTTGTTTCCAAACCAAGACATAGTCATGCTATGGGTACATTTTATAAAACCTAAAAAGATTGTAATTATATCTACTTTAATTTAAACAGGAGAAAAATTTGACTTTTATTGAAACATTTCATTGGTGGAAATGCATCTCTGTATTGAAGATAAAGGAAGACAAAAATACATGGCTACTATATTAATAAAAATTCTATTGCTCATAAAATGGGCCCACAAATGAGATAAAGCCAGAACTTGTTTGGAGAGGTTGAAACAAGTCTTTAAAATTCTTGTTATATAATTTAGAACAAAGGAAACCAGCAGTTTTAGATATTGGAATATATATAAGGAAAATCCTCCACCTTGCTTTCCCTTTCTTTTCTTGAAATTTAAATGGGAAGAAGTGAATGATAAATGTTGGTCTGCCCACATGATTAAAGTATTCTGGCCCAAGGCAATGAATCCTACCATCAAAAACCATTGGATTTAACACCCCCTACTAAAGGGAAAGCTATCAGATGAGGCCCCAATGAGTTATTTCCTATGAATAGAAAGGTGAAGAAAAAGATTTCACAGGTCTTGTGAAATTATTGACTTACCTAAAGACGAAATCAATGTTCAGATAAAAGTTAGCATCTTCTCATGGTCAAGGAAATAGCTTCTTTTTCTTGCCATGGAACCTCACAGAGAACTTATTTTTATGCATGAATGTCTGCATGATGTACAAATCTGCAAAGCAAACATCCATAGCTAGCCCAACAAATTCTCTTATGTTAATGAGTGGATGTTTGCATTACAGATATTTCTACTGTGAATAATACGTCCTCATACTGGAGCTCCTAATAGATCCCTGAACATGTGGAACTCAGACTCAATTGTGAAAAATAGGAACATTCTGGTACTTTGGTTAACAATAAAATTTTTTAAATGAAGGAAATGTTTCTTCCCCAACTTACAGAGGCTAATGCAGCCGTGGGCAAACTACGGCCCGCGGACCGGATCCGGCCCATTTGAAATGAATAAAGCTAAAAAAAAAAAAAAGACCGTACCCTTTTATGTAATGATGTTTACTTGGAATTGATATTAGTTCACACAAACACTCCATCCATGCTTTTGTTCCGGCCCTCCGGTCCAGTTTAAGAACCCATTGTGGCCCTCGAGTCAAAAAGTTTGCCCACCCCTGGGCTAATGCCTGGAAAAGCTGCCCTCGCCAGCCCAGGGGTAGATGATGCCCTTTCCTCTGTCTGAGAAACCTCTGGGGAAGAGAATACTCATCGAAACTCTTTCTTCTAAGATGAGAAAAGCAAACAGAGGGTTGATTCCCAACCTATTCTTTCAAATGGACACAAGTCTACATCCTCTGGATACTCATTTTCTTATTGGGTCTTTTCTGGTAGCAATATCTCAAGAGTAAAAATCAGAATATTTCCTTCAAAATTGGAAACAGTAACTTAATGCTGACCCCTGGATATTATACTCACGTAACAAAATTAACTTACAGAAACAATGCAGAGAAAACTTGCATCATAATAGTCCTTATAGGAATAAGCAAAACACACATACACACAGCCGAGGATCTTTTTTTTTCTTCATTTTAAATTATTTTTTAAGTTTATCTTTTTTGTTGACATTATTACAGATGTTTCCCTCTCCCCCCACCCCCACCCGTTGACCCCCTCCACCTACTCCCTCCCCCTCCCCAGGCCTTCCGGGCACTATTATGTGTGTCCCTGCACTAAGCATATGTGCATGTAAGTTTTTTGGTTAATCTCTGCCTTCCCATCCCCTACCCCTTCCCTCTAAGATTTCAGTCTGTTCCATGCTTCAGTATCTCTGGATGTATTTTGTTCATCAGCTTATTTTGTTCATTAGATTCCACATATAAGTGAAATCATGTGATACTTATCTTTCTCTGAAATACTTACCTTATTTCTCTTAGCATAATATTCTCCAGGTCCCTCCATGCAATATATTCTTTCTAATTGGTGTTTTGGGTTTCTTAGAATATATTCCTAGAAGTGGTATTACTGGGTCAAATGGCATGTCTATTTTTAATTTTTTGAGGAAACTCCATACTGTTTTCCATAATGGCTGCACCAGTTTGCATTCCTACCAGCAATGTACTAGGGTTCCCTTTTCTCCACAACCTTGCCAGTGCTTATCATTTGTTGATTTGTTGATGGTAGCCATTCTGGAAGATGTGAGGTGATACCTCATTGTTGTTTTAATTTGCATCTCTCTGATGTTTAGTGATGTTGAGCATCTTTTTATATGTCTCTTGGCCATCTGTGTGGCCCCTTTGTAGAAGTGTCTATTTAGGTCAGTGGTTCTCAACCTTCCTATTGCCGCGACCCTTTAATACAGTTCCTCATGTTGTGGTGACCCCCAACCATAAAATTATTTTCGTTGCTACTTCATAACTGTAATTTTGCTACTGTTATGAATTGTAATGTAGGATGTATTTTCATTGTTACAAATTGAACATAATTGAAGCATAGTAATTAATCACAAAAACAATATGTAATTATAATGTGAAATATTTATTCCTAATTACAAATATGTGTTTTCTGATGGTCTTAGGCGACCCCTGTGAAAGGGTCATTTGACCCACAAAGGGGTCGCGACCCACAGGTTGAGAACCGCTAATTTAGGTCCTTTGCCCATTTTTTAAAAGTGGATTGTTTGTCTTTCTCTTGTTAAGTTGTATGAGTTCTTCAATATTTTGGAAATTAACCCCTTATCAGATGTATCATTGGCAGATATATTCTCACATACAGTGGGATCCCTTTTCATTTTGTTGATGTTTTTTTGCTGTGCAGAAGCTTTTTATTTTGATGTTGTCCCATTTGTTTATTTTCTCCTTTTTTTCCCTTGAGCTAGGAAATGTATCGTCAAATATATTGCTAGGAGAGATGTTTGAAATTTTGCTGCCTATGTTTTCTTCTAGGATTTTTATGGTTTCACACCTTACATGTAATTCTTTTATCATCAGAATGTCATTTTAAAAGATTATATTTTCTCATCTTTACATCAAAGATTCTAATAGAATTTAAGATAACCATGGAATTGTGACATATATTTCTCAAAAGAATATTAAAAAGTATTCCTCATGCTTACTCTTTGGAGCATCTTGTCTTTCAACTATTCTAATCTACCTTGTTATGGATCCCTTGCTACACTGGCCATTCTTTAGTTTCTGCAACACATCAAGCATATCCTACCTCAGACCCTTTGCCCGTGTGGTTTCACTACCTAGAGAGCACGTGTCAATCTCCTCCTGGTCAGCTCCTCCACACACTCGAAGTCTCTGCTTAATGTTTATTCCAATGCAAGTCCTACCCTTCCCATCCAGTTTCCCCTTTATTTGATATGAAAGCTTATTTTGTTCCTTCATGACAATTATAATAGTATCTAATATTCTTCTTCTTCCCACCTAACAAACCATGTTTTGTTTTAAGCAGTTTTCAGTTCACTTCTCATTTTAAAAATGAGTACACATATTTTTATGATGTTAAAAATAAAGAAATTGAGGAATGAAACATTATATATTTAATAACTTGTTTACAAACAGCAAGCCTCATGATCCCAGAGTTCATGTTTGTCAAATAACACTGTACTGCCTCTTTTAATTAGTAATTATAAATGTATGCATGTATGTGCTCATTTATTTTAGGTCTCCCCCTCTCAGGTAGAAGATTCATGAAGTGAGGGGACACATTGATTCTGTCCATATGTTAACCTGATACCTAGCACAGTATTTGGCAGATAGTAACTAGGCACTTTACAAAGGAAGAAAGGGAGGGGGGAGGGAGGGAGGGAGGGAGGGGGGAGGGAAGGAGGGAGGAAGAAAGGAAGGAAGGAGAGAAGGGGCGGGGGGGGGGGGGAGGCGGGAAGGGAGATGGGGAGGGGGGCAGAAGATAACTAACTCAATATTGAATGATCTTATCATTGACCAAAAAGTTAATTTCATTGGTGCTCACACCCCTTCATCTCAGACCTGGCTAAGACTATTTATGGAAGGAAAAACTCAAACCCTATTCTAAGTGTAGACTGGACAATGTGGCCCAAACTGCACTGCCTGAGTGTAATAACTTCACTTCAAAATCATCAGTCTTGCATTTCTTAAGATTCAGTGAAAAATAGTGTAGCTGAATCCATGTGGGCTATGGGCACCTACTCCCATTGCAGCAGCAAACAATTCCTAATGCCCCGTCATTGCAGACGGAAGACTAGCAAGATGTTCAGGCTAGCAGGGAGACTGTTCCATTTGCTTCTACAAAGAAAACTCAGTGAGTCACCTGAACAACCTAAACCAACCATGTCTTATACATTCTGCAGTGTGGGTGGGCCGTGTGGAGAGTGGGGCACTAGGCCACACCCTTGTCAAGAAAAATCAATGTCAGAGGAGTTGGTTTGCTCTCAGGTGACAAAATGGCAAGAAAAACCAAACCAAACCCTGATTCCCAGGAGGCTGGGCTTATTGCACGTACACACTCTCTTCTGTTTTAATTGAATAGAGTTTGGGAGCCCTGGAGGAGGGAAGAGGGGAGAAGTGGCAGGTGAGTGAACAGCGGGGGGGGGGGGGGGGGGGGGGCTGAGGTAGAATAGAAGCAGGACCTTGAGTAATTTTCTCTAAATGCTCTTTGGGAAAGGATGCTTTCAGGGAGCACAGATCCTGCTCTTGTTTATACAAGGGAGATGTTTGTGGGCCCACGCTTGCAGAAACACAACCGATACTTCTCTGTGTCTGATTTGTAACTACACCTGTGCACTCTTAGAAAGCCTAATAGACAAATATGAATCTCGGTACAAAAGAGAATCTAATAAGAAGAGTGTTTAAATGAGGAAGAAAAGTCTACTTATTTTTGCAGTTATTAGAACTGGAGGAGCATGCTTATAGTAATTAGGTAAGATTGATTTTGAAGTCGAACACCACCCACAATTTGCGTAGTCTGGGGGTCAGGCAGGCAGCTGCAGAAACCGCTCGGCTAATTATGAGAATTCACTGTTCGTTAATAGAATCTCTCTCCACAAACAGCAGCTGTGTGTTTGCTCACGCAAATTATTAATTCTGGCCTTGCCTCAGCTGCAAGTTTCTGCTGCGTGGAAAGGAATCCTCGGATAGAAGTGTCAGTTAGCACCCGAGCCATCCTGAGGCAGACAGAAAAAAATCTGAAATGAAAGGAAATATCCTCTAATCGCAGGTACATAAAGAGTTTGCTTCTACCTCCCTTTTCTGCCTTTCACTCTCAAACAATTGAATGCCAATTTTGGAACTCATTAATCTGTAGGCAACCTAGTGAGACCTAATTTATACCTGTCAGGAGCAATGGGCAGCAGCTAATAGGAAAGTAATTGCAATATCAGTCTGCTTTCTTACTTGATAGTATGCAAGATTTTAATGACAGCCCTTCTCTCCTGGAATATCGGACTGGCCAACTCTTTTGCAGAGTCACACTGTGAACAAAAGAGATGTCTCTTTGGGTTTTATTATGTGCTACAAATAAAGTGATAATAGCATAATAGATAGAACACGAACACCCAGCTATTTATTCTCTGGAAGAAATGAAAGCAATATTCACTGTGAACTAGTATTCTCACATTTTTATTAGCTGAAACCTAGTACCTATATAAAGTATTATCTTCTTTTTCAAATTCAATCAAAAATCTTTATTTGATAATAAAATAGTTTGAGATGTTAGGGGACTTAGAATTTTTCATCTTGAACCACAGCGTTTAGAAACAAAGGTGGTATTTACTACATACAAAGGGGGAAGTACCTATTCATTCCACACCTTTCTTTTTCCTTCTGGGATTGCCTTAAGTGGGATTTTTCCATAAACAAATTAGAATTATTAGAGGTAACAGGATATGTTTGGTAAAACTATTGTTCAAACATGACTTTTTATTTTATTTTTCCTTTTTAAATTTGTTTTTGTTGATTTTAGAGAGAGAAGGGGGGGAGAGAGAGAGAGAGAGAGAAGCATTGATCAGCTGCCTCTTGCATGTCCCCTACTGGGGACTGAGCCCCAGACCATGGTTTAATACAACCAACTGAGCCACACCAGCCAGGGTGACTTCTTTCTTGCCCCACTGTCCTAACGGCATGATCTTCTCTGTGGTCCCTTGGTAAGGCAGGACCTGAAGAGAGCATAACTTCTGGAACACAAAGCCTAGGTTTAAATCCCTGCTTTTCATAGCTTTGCATAAAGCAATTACTTTCTACAAAACGTGTTCCCTTCACACGCAAACCTTCATGTGATTGTGGTGGGGAAAATAAAAGCATACATGCAAAAGTACTTTGGAAGAAGACATACAAACCTCACTTGTTAGTCATTTTGTGACAACTGAAAGTGTTTGTGGAGAGAGCATACATATTTCTTTAGGGAATGGCTTACTATTGTATACAGATGTGCCTTCTCAGGTTGTCATTCAAATCAAATTCAACTAATTGTTTGGGTATTTGATTTAAGCTTAAAATCCATCCTATGCACTGTAAGAAATGCGAATTAAATAAAACATAAATCTTGCCTTCAAGTGGCTTATCATAGAACTGAAAACAGTCGGTTCTGAATAATGTTTATTCAGTAAACATTAAAGGCCCGCACTGCTACAGGCATTGTACACACACCTAAAGCAGACAGCATGTCTATGCATTGTCTTGAAGGCAAAAGTCAGAAATTCTGAGTCTAGGTCCCACTGCATAATCTAACCCTGACCTTTGAAAAAGTCACTTTACTTCTCAGAGCTCTCATTTCTTTATTTGTAAAGGGGAACATTTGAAAAGATCTTCTTGAAGGTCTTTTCCAAGTTTTAAATTTCTGTGGTTCTATGATTTTTTTATTTAAAAAATAAAGAGTTCAAACTAATTACACTTAATCCTTAACTTCAATAAATCCTATATAATAAAGAGCTAATATGCTAATTAGGCTGAACAGCCGAACGACCATCCGGATGACATTCCAGACAACCATCCAGATGACCTTCTGGACAAAGTTGGGGCTGCGAGGGCTGGCTGAGGCTGTGAAGGGCTGTGAGGGCCAGCCAAAGCTGTGAGGGCCAGCTGAGGCAGCCAGGGCTGCAAGGGCTGAGCCCATTGCATAAATTTTGTGCATTGGGCCTCTAGTAAAGATATAAATATAGAATTAAACAAAATATTTCAAAGGAAAGGGTCATTAAAACATAGAACAATTAATTATTAATAAAGGGTACTAAAATGACCTATTTGTTATGCCTTAATGGTGGAAAATTAGGAATCACCTACAAAATTTGCTCCATGTTCATAATCAAAATAGATGACTCAGGTCAAACATTGGTTTGGGAAAATCTCTTATACATTCTGAGTCTTATTACTCTAAACTACAATAAAATACATGAAGCCTAGTCCTTGCCCCATCCATCACATATTTTTTTTGAAAACCAACTAAAATATATGTGGCCTATTTAAGGCAATAATACTTAATAGCTATAAATAATTTGTTTTAATTATTATAATCTCAAATTGTATAATGTGCCTGATCACACTAAGAAAGCCTATAGTTTCTATAAGTATAGCCACATCTCTGCTTCACTTCACCGTGTTCTGTCACCGTGTTGCTTAGGGTTCCGAGAGGCCAGGGCCAGGTACCTAATTATTTTATTCACTTGTTAAACATATGATGTTGTTAGAGTTACCTAACCTTCCTGCACTTCTATGTTTTCATCTGGAAAAGAGGATAATCATGCCTCTTGGAAAATATGTGAGATGGTTTGTCTATGAAGAAGAATCTACCAGGGGAAGATGTGACATTCTAGGACTTATTGCTGTGAAATTGTTCGGGTTACAGCAAATGTCATCTGTTGGCTAAGAAGTTGTTATTTCTTGATTTACCTCTTATCATCCCTAATTCTAGAGGTTTGCAATAGACATTAACACTTAAGCTGGAAGAAGGAAAAAATCATACATTCCCTAACAGGTGCTTCCATGGCATAAAATAGGATATTTTTACAAAACCAGGCTTAAATGGGGAAAATATTAGAACTAACTTTGTGATGTGAGAGCCATGGAAGGTCCTCTTGTTTTCAAAATTCCTTCCTATCTGTTCTTAATGTCTGTTATACCCCAGCGACCTCACATCTGGGTGCACTTTAGAGAAATCCAAACTATGACAACACTTTGGCCTGTATTTGACATCTTTGTTCTTATTTTACAAATATTCTGAGTTAGAAACTGTTCCAAATATTTATTGCTGCATAAAAGATCATGACATAACAATAGCAGGTTCTTTATCCAAATAAAAGGAGCAAGGTTTACACTTAATTAGCTTTACCTTAAATGTAACATATATTACAAAACTATGGATTTAGGAATAATAGAAAGGCAGATCAAGAATATCAGACTTCTTAAAATGACAAGCTGATATTTGCTATACATTTAACATATTTTTAATTTTTTTTTCTCATGAGTCTGCTATTTGGGCAGCTCTCAGCAGCAAAAGTTCATCTTCTCTCTGTGCCATCAGGCTGGGCAGCTTGCCTGGGGCTGGAGAATCCACATCTAAGACAGCTCACTTATATGGTTGGTAAGTCAGTGCTGGCTGTGGCCTGGCTTCCTCACAGGCTGGTGTCTGAGTTGCAAGAGCTAGTGTCCAAAGAGACAGGACATTGCCAGTTTCTTAAAACCTTAGCACCATGTCACCTCTGCTGTATGCGATTGGTCTAGCAATCACAAAGCTCCGAATCAAGAAAAGAGCACATAGATTTTGCCTCTCCATGAAAACAAGTTCAAGAAATATTGAGGTCATGCTTCAAAACTGCCTCGGTGAATGCCTCAATCATAGTTCAGTATAGGAAACAGACACCATTTTAGATATTTTAAGCATCAAGTATTTAATATAGGCAGATGTTCACGAGATTACAAGGACAGAAGAAGCAAGTTCTAGGCTGGTCCCTCTCAAATGACTTCCAGAACAACACAGGCGATTCATTAGGGCAGCTATAGTTGGGAGATCAACCTGTAGAACTCTGTTGAACACAAGATGCCAGTGTGAGGGGTATATCTGCTTCTCACATCCAAAAAAAACTAGAGCGTGAACATCCATCTGTTCAATTAAGACATCAGGTCACGAAAATGTCACTGTTCTCACTTCTTCTCAACATCCAGGAAGTTGGAAAACAGACTGTTTTCAAGGAAGGCATACGTGTCTACCATCTTGTTGATCAACTGCCAACAACCTTGCAGTGGTTGTCCAGCTTCAGCATGCATCAGCACTACACCGAGGTCTTGTGAAAACATAGGCTGATGGGCCCACTTCAGCAATCTCTGATTCAGGAGGTCTAAGAATCTGTACTTCTGAAAAGGTCCCGTGTCATGGTACTATTGCTGGTCCAGGGACCAAAATTGGAGAACCCCTGACCTAGGTCGAGGTATCAGAAGGTGATCCTCTCCTGAAGTCTACCTTCCAAATCTCTTATTAAGTATAATTCTGACTTTGAAATCAGAATAGTGTTTGCGAGGCAACATTAAAAAAAGGTAGTTTTAAACTTTTCAAATTTCTAATTAGAAGAGAGTTAGATGGAGGATGAGAAAGCTAACCCAGATATTTAATATTCAGAGCTATGACATAAATCATTGATGCATTATTATGAGTTGATTTTAAAAATTACTATGAATTTGTTTAAGAGATTTACAGACTCTACTGCACATATATATTGTTATTATGTGGAAATTAAGTTTACGATGAAGTTGTCCATGTCCTGGAGTCCAAAAATGTCCCAATCTACTTAGGCATTTCATATGTGGAAATTTGCATAGGACCCAAAAGGGAAATTTTTATATCACCATGTGTTTAACGAAATTGCCATTTTCTCAGTGTGAGAAAGAAAAAATACTTCATGATTTGTTGATTTTTCTTTTCAAATAATGAGATTTGCCCTATGGGTGTTCCCATCCGTTTCTCACGTCCCTTTATCATTTAGCAGAGAGGCTCTGGTGCCCTTGAATGTATCCATCTTATTCTCATACCATATTTCAAACAGAAAATTGAAGATGAGGAAATTTGTATTCAGTGCTTGTTTGAAGAAGGTGCCAATGAATTTTATGCTATTTGCTGAGTTCGTTTTCATTTGATTAAATAACATGTTTGCATTGAAGAGGCAGCAGATAGTGGAAGGAGGAAAACAGCCCACCAGTAGAACAGAGTTGAAACATCTGCTGCACTGAGCGTCCCATAGGCAGTGGTGGGTTGTGTGATGATTATTTCACAGGGGCAGCAGCCTCATTATTTAGATACACCAGGAAGTGCTAAGACAATTCCCTGCAGAGGTAAAAGTGGAACTCAAAGACTGGTTACTCAGCTGGGGACGTCAAATTATAATGTGTTTTGGAGCTTGAGGCTGATCAATAGCTACAGGCTTGTTATATTAGGCAGCCTTTCATCTTCCTAGGCAGACATCTTTGCTTCATATTCTTGTTTTGATAAGCAAAGCTGAACAAGTGTCTCACATAAGAGTATATGACTTCTATTTAATTAAGCAGATAGGAATCCGCAGAGTGAATTTTCAACTAAGTAATCCATAATTCAGTCCTGATTTCAGCACCCATATCTCCAGGTCCACTAGGCAATAAATCAATAGTTTTAAATGGCCACATAAGCTAGGGCACCCATAAGAAGCTTTCAGAGGGGTGGGTGTAGGGGGTGGATATCTCATGGCTATCTTCCGAAAAATGCTTGCAAAGTCACTTTCAGCAAAAATGGCCTTTGCTGACAGAAATCCCCCAAACAGATCTGCCAAGTTGTGGCAGCAGTTCTCGTGTCAGTTTCCATGATCAGGAGCATTTTGTTTAAGACTAATATAAAACTTTGCAATGAATCAAAAGTTACAGAAGAGTGATGAGTAAGAAAAGGAGCTAAATAGGGAATCTTTTTGAAATGTGACCAAAAGATTAAAATGTAGATAAATTAAGGAAATTTGTGAGGACAGAGCTGTCTCCTTCAAAATAACAAAGGTCAGGGTTCTCCTGAACTTCAGAGCACCGATTCTATATGATCAGCCATGAGAGCATCGCTGAACTATCCATGGTCAGCACCACTAACCTAGCACTCGGTATGTGCTGTCTAGTGTGTTTCCCCCTCTCTGGTCTCCAAATTTACTAAAAATGGACACGTATACTTTCTTATTTAGGAAAAGTGCTCATAAAAATAAAACACGTTACTCTGTATGCCTTTGCAATGATTCTCTGTTACTGTACTACAATTAGTACAGTGTTTTGGCTAGTTTAAGCTTGAATAAAATTCATTTTTGTGCTGAAAAGGTGTAAAAGACGCAGGTGTGTGGCATAAAAAAATAAAGACTGAAAGAATAAGAGAGAAATAGAAAATGAAAACATGAGCTAATGGAGGCAGAAACTTCCTCCCGCGGCCTTGATTACACTGGCAAATGAGAAACAGCAGGGTTCCCGTCCTTTCCGTTTCAATCTGCATCCTTTCCTTTACTTTTATCTAGGTGCAGAAGAAAACGAGTTTCCTTAAGTTGGGCTAATGGATTAACGCGAAGGTATTGTTGAAGGTATATCTTTTTAAAAGTCACAGTTTTGTTTAAACAGGAATAATGAGATGACATAGGTAGAAACAAACCATGGTCAAGCAAAATAATCATTTTTAGTGAGAGGAAGAAATATTTGTTCCCCTGATGTTTTAGTGTGGTTCTTGATCGCTCTTGAAAGCAGTGATTGGTGAAATGATAGAGGAATTAAACTGAGAATCCAGAGCTGGGCTCCAAAAGACAAACACAGCTAACAGTGTGTGGGAATTCAGACAATTGTGCCTTGAGGAGTTGGGAAGAACATGACAGATCACACATTCATTAATTTGCCCATCCATTCAACACATTATCAACTAAATGTTGATTATATGCTGATTTTTACTATCTTGTGAACAAGGCAGGGCTGATGGTGAGTGACTGGTCTGGCCATATTGGTTGTTAACAGCTTGTATTCGTTCTGACTGGTCAGTGCACTCACTCTGTTTGGTCAGGATCCATACTATAACAGTTGTAAAATATTTTTAATACTCTCCTGGAGATAGTTGATCTTATTCCTAGTTTACCAAATAGGAAACAGATGTTTGAAGACACTGGAAATTTTTGCAATGCATAAACCAATAAGAGCTAAAGATGGGCTTCATGTCCTCTTCTCAGGTTGTCTGATTCCTAAGCTGAGGGGTCCCAGGTTCAATTCCAGTAAAGGGCATGTACCTTGGTTGCAGGCACATCCCCAGTAGGGAGTGTGCAGGAGGCAGCTGATCAATGTTTCTCTCTCATTGATGTTTCTAACTCTCTATCTCTCTCCCTTCCTCTCTGTAAAAAATCAATAAAATATATAAAAGAAATGTCATTCTTTTATTAATTTTTTATCTTTAAATTACATTTGACATTCCATGTTATTTTACTAGTATATTATTTTCAGGTATACAGCATAGTGGTTAAACAATTATATAATTTATGAACTGATTCCCCAATAATTCTGATACCTACCTGGCATCATACCTAGTTATGACAATATTGTTGAATATATTCCCTATTCTGTACTTTGTATTCTCATAACTTTTTGTAAATAACAATTTGTACTTCTTAATCTCTTCACCTTTTTCACCCTCCTTCCATGTAGCAATCTTCAGTCTGTTCTCTGTATCTATGAGACTTTTCCTGTTTTGTTTGTTAGTTTATTTTGTTTTTTAGATTTCACATATACATTAAATCACATGGTATTTGTCTTTTCCGTCTGACTTAATACACTTAGCATAAAGACCTCTAGCTCTAGGTCTTTCCATGTTGTTGCAAATGGTAAGATTTCATTATTTAATGTTTCATAGCATATATATGCCTATCCAATTGTCTTACCTTGGCTATTTTACATTATGAAGCAATTAATATAGTGGTGCATATATCTTTTCACATTAGTGGTTCAGATTTCTTCAGAATTTTTGGATCATAAGGTAGTTCTATTTTTAATTATTAAAGAATGTGTTTTTGTAGTGACTACACCAATTTGCAATCCAACACAGTGTGCAAAGGTTCCATTCTCTTGACATTCTTGCCAACACTTGTGCTGATTTATTGATGATAGCCATTCTGTTAGGTGATATCTCATTATGGTTTTAATTTGCATTTCTCTGTTGGGCATTTTTTCATATGTTTATTGGCTGTCTGCAAGTCCTCTTTGGAGAACCGTCTATTTCGGTCCTCTTCCCAGTTTTTAATTGGATTGCTTGTTGTTGTTTTTTGGTGTTGAGTTTGTCTGAGTTCTTTATAAATTTTGGATATTAATCCCTTATTAGATATATTATTGGCAAATGTCTTATTCTACAATAGGTTGTCTTTTCATTTTGTTGATAGTTTTCTTTGCTGTGCAAACACCTTTTAGTTTGATGTAGTCTCATTTGTTTGTTTTCCTTGTCTAAGGAGATATATCAGACAAAATATTATTAAGAACAATGTCAGAGAATTTATTGCTTATGTTTTCTTCTAGGAGTCTTATGGTTTTGTATCTTACATTTTAGTTTTTAATCCATTTTGAGTTTATTCTTGTATATAGTATAAGAAGGTTGTCTATTTTCATTATTTTGCATGTATCTGTCTTTTTCCCACAATGCCATTCATTGAATAGATTGTCTTTACTGAATTGTATGTGCTTGCCTCCTTTGTCATATATTAATTCACCACATAGGGGTGGGTTTATTTCTATTCTCTATTCTATTCCTTTGACCCATGTGTCTGTTTTTATGCTAGTACCATGCTGTTTTTATTACTATAACCTTGTAGTATAGTTTGATATCAAGTAGCATGATACCTTCAACTTGATTCTTTCTCAAAATTGCTGCGGCTATTCAGGGTCTTTTGTGGTTTTATATAAATTTTAGGATTATTTGTTCTAGTTCTGTGAAAAATGCCATTGGTATTTTGATAAGGATTGCTCTGAATCTATAGATTACTCCAGAGTAATATGGACATTTTAATAAGGTTAATTCTTTTTATCCATGAGCATGGTATATGCTTTCATTTATTTGTATTTTCTTCAATTTCTTGAATGTCATAACTTTCTGAGTACAGGTCAGAATATTAATTTTGTATCCTGCTACTTTGCTGAACTCATTTATCAGTGTTAGTAATTTTTTTCTATATATATAGCAGTATCATGTCATATGGAAATGTCACCCTTTAGGCACTGATTATTTTTATATGGAGCAAATAGGTTGACAGTAATTATTTTGTGATACCCCCAGAGCTTTAGGTCTAAAACATTTTGTACATAAACATTTGAACACCAGAGTTTCATCACATTAACATGGAACAAAAAGAAAAAAGAGCATAGTATGAAGAAGATATATTTCTTCAAGATAATGATGCTCAAAAGTAACATTCTCTGCTATTTCTCTCTCTCATGGGGTAATCTTGATTACAAAGAGAAAGGCAGATACCTAGTTCCAATTTCTTTCATTTTATTTATCCTTTGATTACGGTAAATTGGAGTTCAGTTGCCACTTTAGCTAAGTGATCCCCTTAAAATAATCTCATTTACACCTACACACATTTAACTTGGTCTTGTTTTCTTATACCAATATGTGTTATTTATATGTGTAAGTTGCTGAGCTTTTCATACAATAGGGATAATTTCAAGACCATAATGATACCCCCTGAAATAAGTGATTTAATATATTTTTTGGGGGGAAAAGAAGTGAAGCAACTTTTCTGGGTAATTGATGTGAAGCAAACTACAGCATCAGTTTTATATTAATTTTTCTCTAATGTATGCAATTACCCACTCAGCCTGTACTCATTAATACTATTTTTCTTTCTAAGCTGGAAGTATTTAAAGCCATTAGAAAATAATCCAAAAAAAATTCTATTTGCTGAATAAATTTTAATTTGCATGGCACCAGGAATTTTTTATTAATGGGAAATAAATTATTGCAATCCTTGGGAAGAAGACAAGTTAATAGCTTTGTGAAAAGCAGTGGAGAGAAAATGATCTTGAAAAGGTCAGGTCTCCTGTCACAGTGTCTTTATGCACAATTAAAACAAGTCAAGAAAGTGCCTATATAATTAGGACCATGAATATGCATTATATCCTAATGAGAGTGTGAAGATGTAGCAGGCTTAGTGCTAAAGTCATGTTGGGTTAGTGACATAAAAATGGTAATTTGTGATGTAGTATTTAACTGTGTTTCTCTTTCCCATAGAAAACTTAACTCTTTGGTAGCTAGTTCATTCTATCTTGGTAAATTTAGGCTCTTTCTACTTTTCATGGGACAACACTAAAAACAATTAAAAGGACAATTCTGTTAATTCTGTGAGAAAGAAGTGGGTAAAGTTAATCTGCTGTCATGTTTGAATTAATGGCCATGTTTGAGTTTTTCATTTTGCCGTCAATTGCTTTGATCTTTCAGAGAGTTGTGTATATCTGTGCGTATGTCTAGGCATGTGTGTAAATATATTTTAATTTAATATAAAGTCCTTTACTAGTCAAACTTGATCTCTCCATAGTGCCTCTATTTTGCTATCACCTTTCTTGGTTTCATTACCCTAGGATATGGTATGAATTTTTAACAAATAATGAGAAAAAAAAATAGCATCATGCTGTGATGAAATTTTAAAAATTATGAGCAGTTTTCATCTTGAACACCCTATTACAGGCTATATTGCTTAAAAGAATGCTCTTTCTTATAAAGGAAAAGCCTTTAGAAATGATAGCAGAAATAACTGGCTGCTTCAAGAAGTTAACTTCTTAAGTGGCCAATTAGCTCTGGGTAATGGCTGCTTCAGTGGGTCATATTGTTGCTATTGAATCAGTTCTGGCTATTCTACACTTTAATTGAAAAACAGTATGAACATTCTGATTCAATGGTCATTTAATAAAAGATAATTATCACTGAACAATGATTCTGATTAGCTAATGGAAATTTAAAGGCTTATAGAACCTTTTACAATTCTGCCTGCTTATTCTGGAATATTAATAGAAGACCTCGAACTGAGATGTCTGTCCTTACCTTGATAGGAAGAAAAACAATTTTGGAGAAAAGCAAGAGTTTGTCCTCACCCGTTTTTGACAGCAGCTGTAAAGCGATAACTCTGAGTGCATTGACAGTCAGAACCAGCATGGGACAGGCTTCTGCTTTAGTGCTGCTGGGCATGAGCGCCAGCCATCTTATCAGCCTGGTTTTATTCTTCAAAGAATGATTTCAGTGTTTCTGCCTTGTTTATACTCTGCAGCCGTTAAAATGTGGGACCTTACTTCTAGGATTGTGGGAGGCCAATGCTACGGGTCACCCTTTCTCACAAATACTACAGGATCCTACCTCCATGTTGTGATTTCAAACCAATTCAACCAACACCCAATATCTCCTTTAATTTTAAAAAGTTGTAACAATTAGAGATTCATTGACTTGGCTTTTTAAATATTTGGTCATTAAGAATAATGATATGCAGTATAGAATGTTACAAAGAACTCAGAAAACGGGAGCTAAGGATGTTGAAAGGCAAGTGACATCACTTCATTATTGTCCCAATGGTCAGCCCTGAACATATTCCAAATTATATAACATTCTGTGCTGTGTGCTTCTTTTGTGTGCGATTAAGACTTAAATACATGTAGAATGCAATATTTCTTTCCTTTTCATAAATGCGATCCTTGCTTTGTAGTAATCATTAAGTATACATCACTAACTATAGGAATGACGAGCATGGAAATCCAGATACTGGAAACAAAGGAAGTGTCTACACTGGAACTTGTTTTGAAATAGAATTCGTCCTTAGCAATACAGTGAATGCAGTATAATCTTTTTAGGAGGAAGGTATTAGGTAGACATACTCAGCAATATTAGCTACATTCAGGCAAAAATAAGCTGGATAATGCCCAAGTATAGGGCAGTTGTAAACGCCTTAGCCGAGTGTACATTCATTAGCAAAACACTGAAACGGGTTGGTTTCCTTTGTTTTTTCTCAGTCCAGAGCTGATTAGAGGTAGGGTACCTGTTCCATTGCCTGCAGCACTTCCTTATTGACCAAGTGACCCACAGTGAGGGTTGAGGGTGGGGTCCAATGCCCTGAGGTATACCCTCTCCAATGTTGGGGTTCCCAGGAAGAGGCAGGAACGACCATTGCTTAACAACCCTGAGAGAGGCGGGGCAGAAGGCAGCATCCTTGAATCAGCAAGGGAACCAGACAGAGTAGGAACTAAATGAAAGCTGTAAAGGTGCCCCCACTGGCCCTTTTCCTCTCTTCTCTTTTCCACCCCAGTGCCTTGGGAACGTGAAGGGGGTGCGAAAATGTCCAGACTCCAAACAGACCAAACTGTGGTCCCCATCAGACAGAAAGCATAACATCAGATCCTTTTCAGCCTTTTCCTGGGAAAAATATGGGGACAGAAGGAGAAAGGACAACAAACAAAACCCATAGAAAACAACATATAAGATAAAAAGGTAATTTTAAGGACTGCAGGATGAGGACTATCTATATTCACTTATTTATAGAGTAACTACAAGATCATAAATTTGAGCCAAATCTTGATGGGATGGATAATATTTTTAATATTGCTACTGTCATGCTGAAGCAAATTAGCAATATTCAGATAAAGTACATTTTCTAAAACTATATAGTAATTAAATGATGGTGTCTAATAACTTTCAAAAAAGCAGTTTAGAAAGGTTTGGGTGCATGAAAACAGCCGGCATGTTTTGCAGGTTATGGGTCCACCATTACATCATTCACTCACTAAGTAGGCAGTTATTAAAGGCCTATATGGGAAAAGATTTGCAGATTTTGAATCAGCAACCACTTAAGTGAATACTACTGATTAAAAAATAAATGTGACTGATACTTTGGTACAGATTTTATTAAATATAGTTGAAGAAAAACCATTTTTCCATGTCAAACCACATTTAATATTTATAGCAAACCCTGAAATAGAAATTTCCGTAGGTACTGGTACACTCCTCATTTGAGAGATAAAAACCTTTAGGCACAGAAATAACATAAAATTTGCTAAACAGCACATGCAATTAATCTTAGGGCCAAACCCTGATGGAGTTTCTGTGTCCCTAGAAAATGCCAATTAAGTATAGAAATTGCCTTTAGCACCAGGTAAAAATCCAATGTCTAAATAGCAAGTTCCCTACCTGACATTTCTGCTTTTCAAAGTTACTCAATCAAAATACAATTTGGTTGGATGTCTGTTTTCTGAGCTCCTCTAATGTTGAGCTTAGATGATGCTAAGGCTTTTGTTTTTCCTTCAAGAAGCTTACAACTTAAGAAAACTCACTAATTTGTAGGTTTATAAGCACCTTCCTGATGTTCATCATTTTCCAAATTTTGCTTAACCGTGAGGTACATTAAATTTAAAAATCCTCTCAATATTACACTTTAAAACTATATCCTGATGCACATGTTCTTGAATTTCTGAGAATCTCATGGGCTGGTGTGTCAGTTAAGATTCTGATTTTGTAAGATGCAGGGATCTGAATGTTCAACCAGCACCCAAATGATTCTGATGCCTGCGATTAGGGCCCCGCCTTCAGAAGCTCTGCGTTTGGCTTCCCTGCTTTTGCTGCACTCACTCTCCTCTGCATTCATTCTGATGAAATGTCGGTGGCCCGAGTCCCATCAGCAGGTGATAGCAATCACATAAATGGAAGATTTTTATTTTAAGATGAGACACTGTGTTGCAAATATGAAGACAACAATAGGAGGAGGCAGGAACCCATCTACATAAAATGGAAAAGCAAGTTGTCATGAGGAAATAGGAAGGTAAGACTGGTCAAGTCAAGGCTACCCCAGTATGATGACAGATCACATACCTGCCAGTGTAGGACCACACTCACCAAGAGGGAGGGAAGGTTGTGTCTGCAGTATGAGAGAGTGGCTCAGTACAGGAGTCCTGGGGGCTGTCCCAGAACCACCAACCCCAGACTCTCCTCATGCCACTCTAGTCCGCTCCAACCTCCCTCCAAGATGAGTGGCTCTGAATGAAATTTGGTACATTGGCCCTTTAAGACAGCACCTATGTCTCTAGGACTGGCATCTCTCCCCAGCAGAAAGACACCCTGCTGCTTTTCACAGCCAGATGTTATGTAGGCACTTCTTCCCGGCTCTGGGCTCTGGGCTGAGGAGCCCAGCATGGCCTTCTCAGAGCAGACCCCCCACAGCTGGCATATTCCTCTGGAATCTTAGCTGCCACCCGTGGGAATAGGGCCATCCTGTTTCATGTCTCTGCCCTTCCAGTCAGTCTCAAGGTGAATGACTGGAAATCCTAGGCTATCAGACTTCTCTTCAACTAGACTTCCGTTGGTTATTCAGGATGATTGTTCTGTAATGTAGTTGTAATTCCAGTTTGGTCCTGGGAAGAAGTGAGTGTGGTTTCTATCTACTCCACTGCTGTCTTGGATCTCAAGGACCCTAAGAGTTTTATATGTATCCACTCATTATATGCTCACATTATCATGCTCAGACGGTCACCCTTGAAGTCCTTTGGCAATGTGTTTAGTAGCTACCCTTAGTAGTATAAAGCTACTGACACTAAGTTTTCTCTGCCTCAAGGGCTCTATCTAAAATCCCAAGTAAATATTACGAAAGCTTAAGACATACTAGTTCTTTATCCCTCCTTTAGCCTTTTAGAGAATCACAACAAACATTTGTATACCAAGTCTTGAGAAGTCTTTCAGTTATTTTTCCAACTTATTTAATCTTATCCCAGTATTTTCTAAATTTCTTTACCGTGGAACCTTTTTTCTATAGCCAGTAGTTTTAGAGAACACATTTTGAAAGTGTTTGCATAAAAAATTAACGAGAAAATACTGGGCTTCTGATACCCACTTCTAGTTTCTCTTCATCAAGAGCTGATGAAAACCCTTCAGCTAGAATGGCAAAAAGAACAGCTTGTGTTCTGATTCCATCTGCATCTTTCTTTTATTTTTTGTTTTAATAGCCCATACTGTTCTAGGTAGGTTTTTGCTGGCTTATGATAGTCAATTTTTCATATGGAGGCCTTTAATCTTAGTCATTGTGTATAGTTTATCAAGAGCTTACTATAGGAAAACCAACAAGAGATTTCTTAAAGGTTCTCTCTTTACAGTCCAAAGTGGTTGGGCTCTGTTTCTTAGATCTCCTTCTTCTATTAGAGTGATCTCCTTGTTATTTGCTATCTGGATTTTGGGTGATCTGTTTTCTCTTTATGATACAGGGAGGGTGAGTTCTTTTTTGTTGTTTGTTTGTTTTGGTTTTAACATTTTCTTTTTTCCCCCTTTATTGATTAAGGTATTACATATGTGTCCTTATCTCCCCTTTGCTCCCCCACCCCCTACTCATGCCCTCATCCCCCTGGTGTGTGACCATTGATCAGGCTCATATGCATGCATACAAGTCTTTTGGTTGATCTCTCCCCCTTACCCCCACCCTCCCCTACCTTCCCTCTGAGGTTTGATGGTCTGATCGTTGCTTCTCTGCCTCTGGATCTATTTTTGTTCATCAGTTTATGTTGTTCATTATATTGTATATCCCAAGAAACTAGAAGCATCAATCAGAAAGGATATATGCACCCCTATGTTCATAGTAGCACAATTTACCATAGCTAAGATTTGGAAACAGCCTAAGTGCCCATCAGCAGATGAGTGGATTAAAAACTGTGGTACATCTACATAATGGAATACTATGCTGTGGTAAAAAAGGAGTTCTTGCCATATGCAACAGCATGGATGGACCTGGAGAGCATTATGCTAAGCGAAATAAGCCAGTCAGAGGGTGCAGTCTTTAAATCTCCTTTTGGCAGGAAGCATAACTTCCTCATGTCTCTCAACTGAAAAATGAGTATCTCCTTAGGGTGAACAGAACGCCTCCTTTTGTAGCAGCTAAGAGAGGTGGCATAAGAGATGAGGTCGCTACTCTCATTATTCTGAGTGATTTTTGTCTCTATTTGAAGACAGAATATCCAGAAACATGCTATATGTATAAATTCCTCATAGCAACAGAAAATCATTAACCATATATTATTTAGTAGGACCATTGTCCAACAGCAATCCCTTACAAAAAAGCAAGCCAACCTCTAAAGACATTAATGCATGATTTAAACTGCTCTGTAAAGAACCAAAGAACCACTACAAAATCATTTGACAAATATAGCTCCTGGCATTTTAATCTTATTCTGAGATTTTGATGACAGTAATGTTAATATCATTTTGTTCCGCTGGCCACCGTAGATATCTGCTAGTTCATATCTATCTATGTCTTTATAGATATGAACTAGCAGATATTTCCTAAAGGAATATAAAATCATAAATAAATGGAATTCTTAATCAAGTTTCATTTAATTTTAATTAAAGTTAAATCTTTATAGCCTCATGTGGCTAGTGGCTACTGTGTTGGGCAGCGTGGGCTGTGAGGAGTTACAGCCAATAGAAGGAGAAAATCAAGAGTTCACTGCTTTCCCCCCCCCAAAAAAAAAAATTAATAAAATTAAAGGAAAAACACACAAATCATAATCTGTACTGTGCAATCTATGTTTCTGTTTAAAGTGTGAATTGTCTGTGTGAGAGACATAGCAACAGAAAATCATCAAACATATATTATTTAGTAGGACCAGGCATGGTCCTAAGTGCACAAGAAAAATAGCAGAGATCAGAACAAGCAAGAATGCAAAAGGCAATTTATAACATCTGGGATAAACTGAGCATGGAGTAAGAAACAAAGTAAACAAGTAAGCAAAATATTAATTAATGTACTAATGGTGAATGCTAATCACTAACAAACCAACATGTTTAAAAAAGCTGGTTTCACTGACCACCAAACAAGAAATGAGAACATAAAGCTAGTAATGGAATCTAAACCTTGCGCTTGTTTTGCGAGGCTCTCTTGTCCTGTTCTTATGCCCTACCAAACAGAGCTCAACATCCAGATCTCCACTGAATGATTCCTGGTCCTCATTGGTCCAGAAGTCAACGCATTCAACAAAACTAATGTCTTCCCAAGGAGTCCTACAATTTAACTTTAGCCTGGGTTGGCTCAGGTTTAACTTTCTGTCGTTTGTTTTCTTATAACTTTAGCACACTGCAAAACAACATTGAAATGTCAATAAAAATATATTGCCAAGTATATCAGAACATTAAAAAGGCCACAGGAGAGAATTTGACAACTAGTGATAAAGTTAAACTTAAAATGACATAAATACATACAATTAGCTGAAGTAAGTGTAATTTACCTGTCAGAGCCCTTGAAAAGATCACAAATCAAGAGGTTATAAACCATTACACAAAGGTTGAGTTATAATATTCTTTCTAAACATCAGCAGAGTAAATTGAACTGGATGAAGGGAAAAAAATATACAGACACAGGGGAGGAAATGATAAAGTAAAATGTAATACTACTTTTACAATAGTAGAGGAATAAAGTAGTTGAAAATATTAGAGCAAAACAACCAGACTCAAGGAAATGGATTACTTAAATATATATATAATTTTGGTTCTAAATCCAAGTAAAAATAGACAAAAGCTTTGATATGATAATGTGCTCTCTTTACAGATAGGTAAACTGATTCTTAGATTATATAAAGAAATATAGGTGGAGCAAAAAAGCCCCGTGTGGCCTCTAGTTTCATCACCTAGAAAATTATTAGACAATCTTTTGTTAAAGCCCAACATTTAACGGCTGCCAAAAATCCTAGTTTCACTCATTTTGCTCTGAATGACATTTTATAAATTTAAAGTTCTCTAACATGAAGCACTTTTCTTGCACTTTAGTCTAAATGTTACTTGCTTTTAATTTCTTTTATTAACTACCCTTAGTACACCCCCTAATGTGTCTATGTTGAAATGCTAAGGAGAACCATTTAATGTCTTCAAGTTATTTTTTCTCTTTCCCTTTGTCCTATTGCAAAGTTTCCCATTCAAACTTTGTCCCCAAATTCTCCCTTTCCTACCATTTACTTTCTGATATGTAGGACATGGGATACAATGTTATTTTTCACATTTTAAATTTGTCCTGTTCTATATAAGCAAAATGATGGGGGAACTTCACATCCCACTACTTACCCAAGATATACCCAATATTTTGTTTGATTTATTTGTTTGTTCAGCTATTGTTTTAGTTAACCCTACCAGTTCTAATTACCTGCAATCTCCTGCCAGCAGCCTATGGATGGATTGTATTTGTCAGGCTGCATCATAGTTTTGCCTTTTCCAGAATGTTATATAATTGGAATCACACTGCAAGATGTTTTTTTATTTGTCCCTTCCGTGTGTGTGTGTGTGTGTGTGTGTGTGTGTGTGTGTTCGTGCAGTAGGAAAATGGTGTGATGTAAGATCAGCCTCCCACTGCAGCCCTGAGGACATTGAGAAATAGAAAAATAATGGGTTTGCTGGTGCTCTGTGATTTTAACAGAACCGGGATCCAGGCTTAAAAACAAACTATCACCTTATGCAAAGAATGACCCAACTCCAGCCCTAACCGGTTTGGCTCAGTAGATGGAGCGTCGGCCTGCGGACTCAAGTGTCCCAGGTTTGGCCGGAGCTCCAGTGGCGCAATCGGTTAGCGCGCGGTACTTATAAGTGTCCCAGGTTTGATTCTGGTCAAGGGCATGTACCGTGGTTGCGGGCACATCCCCAGTAGGGAGTGTGCAGGAGGCAGCTGATCGATGTTTCTCTCATCGATGTTTCTAACTCTTTATTCCTTTCCCTTCCTCTCTGTTAAAACTCAATAAAATATATTTAAAAAAAAAAGAATGACCCAACTCCAAACAACTGCCCAATCACTGTGTCCTAGACTCCAAATAATGATAAGTGTCAGGCTCCTTCCCGAGATTGGTATCCACTTTGATCTGGGGTGTGACCCTAGATGTGGTATCTCTATATCTTTATTCCTTTTAGTAACTAAGATCATCTGAAGGTCAGGGCTGGCAGGGATGAGTCCACCTGAGTTCCTCATGTGATTGAGCTCATCAAGAAAATTTATAGAGAGGACTAAGTCAAAGGTTTTAGAGATATATCCTGTAGCTCTTCCAGGGCCCCGTGCTTTCTCTTGGGAAAGATTTTTAATTACTTCATCTATTTCTGAAAGTAAAGGGGAATCAAGTAATTCCCCATTCTTCTGCAAATCACCTAGACAATTTGGAAGGAATGAGAATGGACTACTTATCTGTTCAAAATATCAAGTTCTAATTTTTTAATAACTGTTCATCTTATCTCTGAAATAACTTACTAAGGAGCCCTGAGCTTTTTATTTGTTTTTTTTTTCTCCTTTGGGAACCAAACCCACAATATAGTTATGAGTTTATTGTTAGAGCTCAGCAGCCAGTATAGCAATCGCTGGCTCTCATCCTCCCACTGGTATACCTCCTGCCTCGCTGAGTGATAGATATCTTCAGTATATGGGGCGTGAGGAAGCTCAGAGCCATGAGGGTAAAAGAAAAGTTTTCTTATGACTTTGGCAGAGGTTGTCCTCCAAATCTTGATTCTGCCCTTCTTTCCTAGACAGGTTGTTTTCTCAATCAATATTTCCCATGTATATTTTCATTGAACAGGAGAACTAGCACCACAAAAATGAAACAAGAGTGGGCAACAATGTTTAGTTAATACCAGTAAAATAAAACAAAACCAGCCATCATAATTCCTCTTGGAAAATATATGTACATAAGTAAGTCTGATTAACAAAATGTAGATTAATAAATTACAGACAAAAACATTTAGAGCAGTGATATCAGAGGACTGGTGATGTAAGAGATCCTCTTGGTCTTTCCCCCTGAAATTTCAACACGTTGATCAGTCATAACTCAACAAAGGAGTCCCTTCTCAACATAAAGACATGGCTAAGAGATTCGTGCATTGAACTATCTAAAGGTGGATAAACGGGAACAAATAGGGGAGGCAAGAAGGGAGAAGAGCTCATATGGCCAAGGACACAGACCTGCAGCTGGGAGCTTATGGTGGGCGTGGCCTGGAGAGGGGAGGAAGCTGGCTGTGACAGGTGCTTTCTTCAGCTGGGAAGAGCAGAGCGTCTCAGTAGGCACTCCATCAGAAGTGAGCAGTGCAGACTGTGGCTGAGCCAGTGGATAGACTGGGGCAAGGACACAGCACCGGGGTTCCACCACAGCTGTTTGCTATCAGGCTGTTGGTATTCCAAAGAAATGGCGTCACAGAACTCTGCCGCCAATTAGAATCCCAAAACTCACGTCCAGTCAGCCTTGGTGTTGGGTTGAGAGCACATTACCTGGAAACTGAAAACTATTAGTGCAGAATCACTATTTCCCTCTGTGACTGATCTCCTATTGGGGTACATGGTGGGGGAGACCCAGAAGAGGTGCAGCTATATTGATGGCAGCCACAAGGTCAACTTTGGGATTCCACAGGGCTTAAAAACTTGTGATCCAGCACCACCTATTGGAAAATAGTAGAAAGACCTCTTCATAGAAACCTGCTGGAGAATTGCCAGTACATAGATGCCTGGACAGAGAAGGAGCCCATCAAATATCACAAATAACCAAGGTAGCAAGGCAACTCAAGAAGAAAGTGGAAAATCTCCAGGAAGCAAACTGGAACACATGGAACTATGTGATATGAACTATGGATAATTCAAGATTGCAGCTCTAAGAACACTCAATGAGATGTGAGAAAATACAGACAGGCAACTGAATGCACCCAGAAAACAAATTAATGAACAAAATGAGTACTATACCAAAGAGATTGAAACTTTTAAAAAGAACCAAATATAAATCCTGGAGATGAAGCATTCAATTAAGGAGATCAGCAAAAAAGACTACTAAGCTTAGGAAACAGAGCCGACCAGGTAGAAGAAAGTATTAGTGATCTCAAAGACAGGAACCTATAAATGATGCAGAGGGAAGAAGAGAGAGACCTGAGCATAAAAATGATAGCACTCTACAAGAACTATCTGACTCCATCAGATAAAACAATATCCGAATAATAGGCATACCAGAAGAAGAAGAGAGGGAGAAGAGAATGGAGAGCTTATTCAAACAAATAGTGGATGAGAACTTCCCAAACTGATGGAAAGAACTAGATCCTGAATCCAAGAAGCAAACAGAACACCTAGTTAAAGAGGCAGTTGCTATCCCTTAACTTTTAAATTTCCTTTGAACTATAATGATTTTAATTATTTTTGCATGTATTCTTTAAGCCTCTTTTTTTTGTCTTATTCTTCCATGAAACCCTCTCACAGATAAGCGTTATACCTATGATTAGTTTGTATTGGTTCACAAAGCTTTGTGCCCATAAAAAGCAGAATAAACAAATAGAAGATGTCTTTGCCATGTTATATAAAATTTCATGATTCAGTCAAGGACAAAAATTATTTGAACCACTTTGCTAATGTAAATAAAGCACCTAGAACCGTGCCTAGCAGGTAGTACAGGCTTAATGTATACCATACTCTTCACTACTAATAAATGTTGGCTATTAGTTTATGACTTGAATTTTGATTCAAGCTTACCCAAACCAAGTCATATAGGCTTTTCAACATCTTTCATTTAAATTACAATTGCAATTTTTACACCAGAAAGCAAAGCACGCACTAATTTGTATAATGCTTAAGGCCGAATTTGGATTCACACCTATGTGAAGTTTGCTTTGGTGAAAATAGATAACTCTGTTTCTTCTCAAGAGGGAATTTATAAATAATTAGTAAATATGGAATGAATGAGAGAGTGAAACTGTCATAATCAACTTAACCTTACTTTTACTGGGTAACGCCAAACGTAGGCTACAGAGGGCAGATTTGATAAAGACAGTTAACCGGCGGAGCTGTGTTTTACTTCCTTGTTTAAATAAACAAGCTTATTTTAAAAAAAGAATTCTGAAAAGACATTGGAGGATAACCCAGCAGAATAAGACCTCACAGTTTGACCCCAGTCAGCAGTTGATAATATCAGAGTGAATATTTCTTAAGTTGCTGTATAATAGCCATTGAGTAATACCCAAGTCTCAAGTAAACACTTGAATTTACATCCTTCAGACACACATTCCCTTAACCCAGACAGAATTTTGAGGCAGATTTTAAGATTTTCTGCAGATCTGGCAGAAACCTTTCCTTTGTAAATCAATCTTAGTTTAATAGCATTAGCAGTTTGCCAAGAGAAGAGTAATAATATTGTAGCTTAGTTGACAACAAAAACTTCGGTAATTTCTTAGGAAAAGTATTTCCTGTTGATCATTAAAAGCCAAATTTTTAGTTACTTCACCCTTTGGATTAAATAAATGCAATTAGATTTTCAACTGTGGACAGTAAATATGGATTTTAAGACTTGTTTGTCTGCATTTCTTAAAACATTTATGAACATTGACCATATAAATCTGTTTCAAACATATTTTTTCATTTGAACACTTTTCCCTATGGTTTTTAATATGGATACTGTTCATCACATATTGAATAAAGCAACTTTTACTTTATTTAATGTTTTGACCCAAATCACATTGTCTCCATACATATTTTATAGCCTGTGTGCAACAAAGGCATGATTACCAAAAGTCATGTTTGCACTTGTAGGTAACATACCAGGAAAATGGATTATTTCTCCTTCTCTTGTTTTTGAGAGAAGAAATTGGTGCTTGCATTTGCCCAAGTGTTTTTTTTTTCTTTCTTTTTCTCTTTTTTTATACTAACTAGCTCCTTAGGGGTAAGATGCTAGAAATATGGACCTGTGCCAAGTTACTATCTCTATAAAATTCACAAAAGAATAAGAAAACATTTCTCACTTTACTTCTTTCCAGCTGTTTTTCCCTGAAAGAAGGAATTTTGAGATTTCCATTCATCTGATAAATAGAATGAAACTACTCCACGACTGATTGGGGAAAAGTTACAAAGCTATTCAAAGGAACAAAATAAAATAAAATTTAGATCATTTTTCTTTTGAGAGCTGGCTATCATTTACCCTTTAGCAGCTGATTTGTCACATGCTTTGAAATTGAGCATCATTTTGGATATGTCTTTAAAGAGATTTCAAACAAATAATATGGTTTATAAAGGTCACCTTATGCTTTTATAGTATAAAAAAGGTAGATACACTTGATCTCACAGTGAAGTGCAACTATCCTGAAAAATTAAACAGGGCAAATTTTTGTATCAGTGAGTTTTTTTTTCTCTCCCCTCCCACCACTGGTACAATCATTTCATTTCTGTTTAATTCTTATCAACTGAAAGAAACTAAATAAATGATATATACAACATGGCTCTTAAAAAGACAACATGAAAAACAACTCCATAATGTCTTACAACCACAGATTTGTGTAGTGCTGTTGTTTGGAACCTTCCCTGTCTTTCCTCCCCACTACCATCTACACCAGCGGTTCTCAACCTGTGGGTCACGACCCCTTTGGCGGTCGAATGACCCTTTCACAGGGGTTGCCTAAGACCATCCTGCATATAAGATATTTACATTATGATTCATAACAGTAGCAACATTACAGTTATGAAGTAGCAATGAAAATTTTATGGTTGGGTCACAACATGAGGAACTGTATTTAAAGGGCCAAAAGGTTGAGAACCACTGATCTACACTAATAAAAGAGAAAGATGGAAATTGACCATACCTTCATGACGCCCACAAGCCAATCAGGAGTGGGTATGCAAATTAACCCAACAAAGATGGCAGGTTAATTTGCATATGTAGGCGCAGAGCAGCCGGGGGTGGGGCGGGATGCTTGCGTCGTCGCCATGGCAACAACGCAGGTGTTCCACACTGCCCCAGCCGCTCCAGGCCTCTGGGCAGCATGGGAAGGCAGAAAGGCGGCTTCAGCCGGAGCGAAGGCTGTGCCGACAGCCAGGGGAAGGAAGGCCCATTCTTGCACGAATCTCATGCATCGGGCCTCTAGTCTTCCAGTAATGACCAACGCTTCTTTTGGACATTGGTTAGACACAGGCAAGGCAAAGCCTAGCTAAAATGAGAGCTGCGGGGACAGCTACAGGTGTCTATCCAGCTTGATCAGAATTGTTCCCCGGGGAGGTTTTCCACGGTGGTGCTGACAGAGGAGAATAGTCTTTTTGTGATGTACACGGCACTGTAAAGACGCACGTTTGGAGCCACCTACCTCTGAATCCCCTACAGTGGGTTCAGCCAGTCCAAAAGATTAGAGCTGACACATGAGGGAACAAACATGAGAAATACAGCAAAAGAAAGCTCAATGACATTTAAATCCCCGTTTTCATTTGTCCAGAAAGTCAGCTCTACTCTTCACCTTCCCGTAATCTGGTCACGTGCGGCAACAAATGCCACATTGGGGCTGAGATATTTGGAAAAGCGTTTCTTTCTGAGCAAAAGGAACCCTGATCAGCACAGACAGCGGATGAATTAATATAATTAGTAGCCTCTGCCAGATGTCGATTTAGAAAGTTTGAAAGTGCCCCTGGCCAAAATCTCTCTTCCATCAGTTTCTCATGATACTAGGAAAACTCTGAGATTCCAGTTCAAGTATAAATGTCTCCTACAATAAACATGTTAAGAAATGATTGCTGACTTCTTGTTTGAGAATATCAGAAAAAATACGATGCTATTTTCGTTTCCTCTTGGAAATCCCTCAAAATACAAACATGGGGTGTTATTGTTGTTTTGTATTTGTATGTGCAAAAAAAAAAAATTAGCATTATAAGATTAAGGTTGTTTATTAAAAAAAAACTCAATTACATACTGCTTATAAGAGACTCACTTTATTTTTTTTTTTATTGCTTAAAGTATTACAAAGGGTATTACATATGTATCCATTTTATCCCCCCGCCCTAGACAGTCCCCTAGCCTCCCCTATCACCCAGTGTCTTATGTCCATTGGTTATGCTTATATGCATGCATACAAGTCCTTTCGTTGATCTCTTACCCCCCTACCTCCTGCCCCCCAACCCTCCCCGGCCTTCCCGCTGCAGCTCGACAATCTGTTTGAGGCAGCTCTGCCTCTGTATCTATTATTGTTCAAAAGTTTATAATGGTCTCTATTGTCCACGAATGAGTGAGATCATGTGGTACTTTTCCTTTATTGACTGGCTTATTTCACTTAGCATAATGCTCTCCAGTTCCATCCATGACGTTGCAAATGGTAAGAGTTCCTTCCTTTTTACAGCAGCATAGTATTCCATCGTGTAGATGTACCACAGTTTTCTAATCCATTCATCTACTGATGGGCACTTAGGCTGTTTCCAGATCTTAGCTATGGTGAATTGTGCTGCTATGAACATAGGGGTGGATATATCCTTTCTGATTGGTGTTTCTGGTTTCTTGGGATATATTCCTAGAAGTGGGATCACAGGGTCAAATGGGAGTTCCATTTTCAGTTTTTTAAGGAAACTCCATACTGTCTTCCATAGTGGCTGCACCAGTCTGCATTCCCACCAGCAGTGCACAAGTGTTCCTTTTTCTCCACATCCTCTCCAGCACTTGTCGTTTGTTGATTTGTTGATGATAGCCAGTCTGACAGGTGTGAGATGGTACCTCATTGCTGTTTTGATTTGCATCTCTCGGATGATTAGTGACTTTGAGCATGTTTTCATATGTCTCTTGGCTTTCTGAATGTCCTCTTTTGAAAGGTGTCTATTTAGGTCCTTTGCCCATTTTTTGATTGGATTGTTTATCTTCCTTTTGTTAAGTTGTATGAGTTCCCTATAAATTTTGGAGATTAGGCCCTTATCAGATATGTCATTGGCAAATATGTTTTCCCACACAGTGGGTTTTCTCGTTGTTTTGTTGATGGTTTCTTTTGCTGTGCAGAAGCTTTTTATTTTGATGTAGTCCCATTTGTTTATTTTTTCTTTAGTTTCAAGTGCCCTAGGAGCTGTATCAGTGAAGAAATTGCTTCGGCATATGTCTGAGATTTTCTTGCCTTTGGATTCTTCTAGAATTTTTATGGTATCCTGTCGTACATTTAAGTCCTTTATCCATTTTGAGTTTATTTTTGTGTATGGTGTAAGTTGGTGGTCTAGTTTCATTTTCTTGCATATATCTGTCCAATTTTCCCAACACCATTTATTGAAGAGACTATCTTGGCTCCATTGTATGTTCTTGCCTCCTTTGTCAAATATTAATTGAGCATATTGGTTCGGGCCGATTTCTGGGCTCTCTATAAGAGACTCACTTTAAATCAAAAGACACACTCAGACCAAAAGTGAAGGGATAAAAATGCAAATAGAAAAAAGAAGAAAGCTTAGGTAGCAGTACTTATATCAAACAAGAGGCCCCAGTGCACAAAATTTGTGCACGAGTAGGGTCCCTAGGCCTGGGGATCAGGGCCTATCTGTGGGGCAAATGGTGGGGCAATCAGGTTGGCGGGGGGGGGGGGGGGGGGCGCTGCGCTGGCACCCACCTTGGCTGGCCTGGGGCCTGTGGGCTGGGGAAAGCTCCTCTGTTGAGCATCTACCCCCTGGTGGTCAGCGTGCATCATAGCAACTGGTCGTTCTGCTGGTCATTCTGCTGTTCAGTTGATTTGCATATTAGGCTTTTATTATATAGGATTGCCTTTAAAATAAATAATTTAAAAAAGAGACAAGGACATTACATAATTTTAAAGGGATAAAAACCAAGAAGAGGATATAACAATTGTACATATATACCTACTCAACCTAGCAGCACACAAGTTAATGGGCATGAAGGCAGAAATGAACAGCAATACTATAATAGGTGGGTACTTTAGTACTCCAATTGCATAATGGATAGATCATACAGACAGAAAATTCATAAGGAAACATTGGCCTTAAATGTCATATTAGACCAGTTTGACTTGGTAGACAATTAGAGAGCATTGCATCCCAAAATGCAGATTACAAATTTTTCTCAAATACAAATAAAACATTTTCAAGGATAGATCACACACTAGACCACAAAACATGTCTCAATTCATTTAATAAGATTGAAATTATATCAAGTATATTTTCTGACCACATTGGCATGGCACTAGAAATCAACTACAGGAAGAAAACTAGAAAAAAAAATTTCAAATACATTTACAACATCCTTTTAAAAAATCAGTGGATCAAAATAGAAATACAAGACTACCTGAGACAAATTAAAATGAAAACACAACCCTACAGACTTTATGGAATGCAGCAAAAGCAGTTATAAGAAGAAAGTTTATAGCTATACCGGTGGGAAAATCCTGAATAAATAATCTAAATTTACACCTAAAGAAACTAGAAAAAATAGGACCAAACAAAACATAAAGTATGTACAGAAAAGAAATAATAAAGATTTGAGTGGAAATTTAGAAATAGAATCAAAATGAAAGATGAGAGTTACAACTGACACCACAGAAATAAAAGAATACTATGAACAATTATGTATCAACTAGAGGCCTGGTGCATGAATTCATGCACCACTGGGGTCCCTCAGCCTGGCCCATGGGATCGAGCTGAAACCGGCTCTCCAACATCCCCTGAGGGGTCCCAGATTGCAAGAGGGTGCAGGCCAGGCTGAGGGACCCCACTGGTGCACGATCAGGGCCAGGGAGGGACATGGGAGGTTGGCCAGCAGGGGAGGGACCACAGGAGAGCTTCAGGGTGTGTCTGGCCCATCTCACTCAGTCCCAATCAGCCAGACCCCAGCAGCAAGGTAACCTACCGGTTGGAGCATCTGCTCCCTTGGTCAGTGCACGTCATAGCAACTGGTCGACCAGTCGACTGTCTTCCCCCCTGGTGGTCAGTGCACGCCATAGTGAGCAGTTGAGCAGCCTTAGCATATCATTAGCGTATTACACTTTGATTGGTTGAACAGATGACTAGATGACTGGACACTTAGCATATTAGGCTTTTATTATATAGGATAAATTGGACAATCTAGGAGGTATGGAAAAAATTCTAGAAGCACTTCAAGACTACACAAGGAAGAAACAGAATCTGAATACTTCGATTATTAGTAATGAAACTGAAGCAGTAATCAAAAAAACCTTCAACAACAAAAGCCAAAGACCAGCTGGCTTCACAGGTAAATTCTACCAAACACTTAAAGAGGAATTTTTACCTATATTTCTCAAACTATTCCAAAAATCTGAGAAGAAAGGAATGGTTCTAAACTCATTCTATGAGGCTAGCATTACCCTGATACTAAAATCAGACAAAGACACTATCAAAAAAAAGAATTACTGGCCAATAAACCTGATGAACATCGATGCAAAAATTCTCAACAAAATACTAGTATATTAAGAAGATTATCCACTATGATTAAATGGAATTTAAACCAGTGATCTAAGATTGGTTCAACATCTGCAAAACAATGTGATTCATCACATCAACAAAAGCAAGTACAAAAATCATATGATTATCTCAAAAGATGCAGAAAAAGCACTTGACAAATACAACATGTATTTATAATAACAACTTTCAACAAAGTGAAAATAGAAGGAACTTACCTTAACTTGATAAAGGCTATATGAATATTACAAGCACTCAATTAATATCATACTCAATGGTGAAAAGCTAAAAGCATTTCCCTTAAGATCAGGATCAAGACAAGGATGCCCATTCTCACCACTATTATTCAATTATAGTATTGGAAATCCTAGTCATAGCAATCATCTATAATAATAAAAGCATAATATGCTAATTAGACTGGACGACCTTCTGGACAGAGCCTGGGCTGCGAGGGAAACCTGGGTCCCAGGTGCCAGAGGGAAGCCAGTTCCAGCAGCTGGGGGAAAGAAGGAATTTCGTGCATTGGGTCTCTAGTGCAAGAATTTATATATATAAAAGCCTAATATGCAAATTGTCCCCACGGGAGTTCAACCTGGAGACCGATCACTTGCTATGACATGTGCTGACCATCAGGAGGTGGCGCAGAATAAAGGGAGGCCCTAGCCAGCAGCCAGAAGGCCCTGATTGGCCCTGATCGCCAGCCAGGCCTAGGTACTCTACCATGCACGGATTTTGTGCACTGCACCTCTAGTAAGGAGTTAAAGGAATCTAAATAGGACAGATGACATAATACTATATATAATATAGTATATACTATATATTTGCAGATGAGAAAGTACAATATATAGAAAACTGAATAATCCACCAGAATTCAGTAAATTAACAGGATACAAAAGTAATATTTAGAAATTCATTGTGTTCCCATACACTAATAACAAACAACCAGAAGGAGAAATTAATAAAATAGTTGTATTACAATTGCATCAAAAAGAAAAAAAGAATACCTAGGAATAAATTTAAACAAGGCAATGAAAAACCTTTACTATGAAAAGTATAATAAGTAAAGAAAGAAATTGAAGAGGACACAAATAAATAGAAAGATATACTCTGCTCATGGATTGGAAGAATTAATATCATTAAAAAGACTATCCTACCCAAAGCAATCTACAAATTCAATGCAACTCCTACCAAAATACTGGAGATATTCTTCTCAAAACTAGATCAAATAATCCTAAAACCACAAAAGACCCCTGATAGCCAAAGCAATCTTGAGAAAGGAGAACAAATTGGAGGTACCATGCTTCCTGATTTCAAACTATACTACAAAGCTAGAATAATAAAAACAGTATGTTACTGGCACAAAAAAACTGACACATAGATCAATGAAACAGAACAGAGTCAAAAACAAACCCTCACTTATATGTCAACTAAACTATGACAAAGGAGATAGGAATATACAAGAAGTAATGACAACCTCTTCAACAGGTGGTGTTGGGAAAACAGGACAGACACATGTAAAAATAAAATGAAACTAGACCACGCTCTTACACCATGTATAAAAATAGACTCAAAATAGATTAAAGACTTAAATGTAAGGCCTGAAATCATAAAACTCCTAGAAGAAAACAGGTAGTAATCCATGTGACATCAGCCTGAGTGATATCTTTTTGGATATGTTCCCTCAGGGAAGGAAACAAAAGCAAAACTAAACAAACGGGGTTTCCTCAAACTAAAAAGCTCTGCGCAGCAAAGGAAACAATAAACAAAACAAAGGCAATCAACTAAATGGGGAATGTATTTGGAATTAATTTATCTAATAAGGGGTGGATATAGTCCAAAATACATAAAAAATATATGAGACTCATACAACTCAATAACAAAAAATAAACAATCCAATTGAAAAAATGGGCCAACAGCATGAAAAGACATTTCTCCAAAGCAGACATACAGATGGCCAACAGACATATGAAAAGATGCTCAACATCACTAATCATCAGGGAAATGCAAATCAAAACCACAATCAGATACTGCACCTCACACCAATCATAATAACTATTCTCACAAAGTCATCAAATAACATGTGCTGACAAGAATGTGGTAAAAAGGGTCTTGTACACTTTTGGTGGGACTGCAAATGGGTGCAGCCACTATGGAAAAAGGTCTGGCAATCCTCAAAAAACTAAAGATCTATCTACCGTATGACCCCGCAATTTCACTTCTGGGTATTATCCAAAGAAAATGAAAACCATAGTGTATACGAGAACTTGATTTTAAAAGTGTAACATACTAAATATCGAGTTGTGTTTTTCCTTATAAACACTTTGACCATTTATTTTAAAAAGGCACATTTCTATAAATGACAAATTTTTATGGCTGAAAAGTCTAGTTATGTGAGGTATCTTAGCAGAGAAAAACGTGCTTTAAAATGAAGGTACGTGCCCTAGCCTGTTTGGCTCAGTGGATAGAGCATCAGCCTGCGGACTGAAGGGTACTGGGTTCAATTCTAGTCAAGGTCACATGCTCGGGTTGCAGGTTCTATCCCCAGTAGGGGCATGCAGGAGGCAGCCGATCAATGATTCTCTCTCATCATTGATGTTTCTGTCTCTCTCTCCCTCTCTTTTCCTCTCCGAAATCAATAAAAAATTTTTTTTTTAAATGAAGGTATGTATGCCCATGTGCTGCCCATGAGCTGGGCTGGGCTGGGCTGTGGAATCTGTAATTTGAAGATCCAGCCACAGTCTGTGTCTTCCTTCTCCTCTTTCCTCTCCCTTTATCTCCAACCATTATTTGGTAAATAATAGTTATTTGGCATAGAGAATCAGCCCCACTTCCCCAATCAACCTCTTTCTCTCTCTCTACCAAGAGCGGGGAAGGAATTGCAGGTTTGGCAGCTGTCAACCCATCATTATGGGCTCACTGTCCCATCTGCACCACTTAGACTGGTGTAGTCACGGGGGTTTTTACCCCAAACGGACTCTCAGAGGAGCAGTAACATCCCTCTTGATTGGGCTGTGAACTTATACTTGTGATTATTAATAGACGAGATAAGGGGCTGGCGCCTTATTCATCCATGATGGAGCTAATTATTCAGTTTGACCTACGCTGATGAGAGTCGTGATAGATAACCACATCACACGTAGCTACAGCAGTCAGTGGCCAAGAGCCTTGACACAGGGCTGCCATTGGGGTGGATCGGACCGAAGAGAAGGTGGGAGAGAAAAGGAAGCTGCCCCGGTTGATTAGCAATGGGCTGCGTGGGACCATTTATAAGAAAGCATATCATTTACATTTTTCTTTGTAAATGAGTCCAACGCGTGTTGCAGGCTGCAGGCTCTGTTAATTGTCAAAAACATTTTTTTAACATTATTAGCTCTTTGGCAGGATCTCCATTGTTGACTAAAAAAAAACTTGGCATGATCGGGGCTTCCTGAATAATTTAGGTGGTTGGCAGCTGGAGAAGAATACACACATTTCGGCAGACAGACACGCGGCTTGGGCTCTTTGTATAATGGGATTGTATACAAAGCAGAGTGCAGTCAGCATTTACTTCTGCGTCTGTTTATAGGTAAACACTGATGTTCGTTTTATGAGAAAACTGGAGGGATACTTCTCACCCATCTCACGAGTGCAGCATACAAGACAGATGCACTGGAGGCCTGTTCAGATGCCTCGGATTATCTCTGACTCACAGAAAGGGATTGCTGGAGTTTTTCACACACCAGTACTTACGCGACATCTGTAAGGGGGTATCTGAGGCCTGGATGGCTGGCCACAGCAGCACTAATAGGAGGACAGCCCCCTCAAGCTCTGAAAGCTGGTACGCAGCCGACCAGCAAGATTCATGAGCCACAAAGACTATGAAACACATTCATTTGTGAAGTCCATGAATACGATTACGGTTAGTGAGCGTCAACAATCGCTGCTTTAGGTGGAGAGACACGGACAAGGTCATAGGTAAGAGCGCAAATGCTTAAGGCACACATACACCCCTTTTGTGCATGAATGAGAGCCGCTGATTCTCCTTCGACTGGGCATGCTGTATGATAGGACTCTACAACAGACAAGTACTCAACTCAAACTTTCTTAAGCCAACAGGATTTACCAACCCAGGTACATACAAGCAGGGCTAAACCATCTGAATAAAATGATATCATCAGTAGACTGTTTTTTCTGCCTCCACCATTGGACTTTCGTCCCATTGTGCTGGCTTCGTTTTCAAAAAGGCACATTCTCTTGACAAATTGGCCACCACAGCTCCAGCCTCACATCACCCCCTGTTCAAAAGCAGCAAGAAAGAGTGAGTGTCGTGTTGCCAATAAAAGTTCTGAGATTGAGTCTTAATGTTCTATTGACCAAGCAAGATTGTAGGCTCATTCCTAAGGCATTCACCACAGAACCAGGGGCAAGATTTGGGGAGAGCAAAATAACCAAAATAAAAACTAAGAAGTAAAGATACTTGGAGACCAAAAATACCTAATTCAAATAAAAACATCATAGATACAGTGGCCCTTAGCTTGTTTCATTTTAGGAATGAAGCTCGGTGTCTGCTTACCGTATTTGTCTTGTTCACTGGCCTGGAAATGGGTTTTGAATAATAAAATATATTAATGAAATACCTGGGCAGGTGTGTATCCATAATCAGACCTACTCCCACTCTGGTGACACAGCAAAAACGGCATCCCACAAATATATGACTTCAGTGCAGTAAGAATTGTCTCCTAGAGTAATAAGTTTGTGGGCTGATATGGCTACAACCCCAGCCCACAGGAAGTAAACTCAGCTGTCTTTAATCTCATGCACCACAATGAATTACTCTCTGTGCCGAATACATAGATCACGGAATTTTAGGTACTCCTCCTGGAGGAGAGAAACCATGGAGTCATTGAATAGCTATGTCCACCCTCATGTATTCATTTCTCTTTTCAGCGTGCTTGTTTACTAGCTCAGCAATAAGTTGAGGTGAAAATGATGTTTGTCTGAGTCCTCTCTTATCAACTTTTATATTAGGACTATTCTTTTTTTAATTAAAATCTTTTTTAATATATTTTATTGATTTTTTACAGAGAGGAAGAGAGAGGGATAGAGTTAGGAACATTGATCAGCTGCCTCCTGCACACCTCCCACTGGGGATGTGCCCACAACCAAGGTACATGCCCTTGACCGAATCGAACCTGGGACCCTTCAGTCCACAGGCCAATGCTCTATCCACTGAGCCAAACCGGTTAGGGTGGGACTGTTCTTTATGTTTGTCTAGCACACCCAGAATATCATAACAGAGCTAAGCCAATTGATCCTAATCAGGGTAGGATCCACAATTACAGAGATATCTCACTGAATGAACCTGCCATTTGTGGAGCTTTTATAGTATATCATGAGGATATTCAAATTATGCAGCTTCCAATAAATAGATCTGCTGCATATTCTTATAAGCAGGATCTTTCTTGATCCTTGTCTTTCAAGAGTCCTGTTTTTTAAAGAACCATCTTTGGTGACCAGGTAGTGACTGGGACTTACAAGCCAGGGATATCTTCCACCACATCTAGCACCCATGTCTGTCTTTTCATAGGCTACTAGCCCCACAGTATAATTTTACCAACGAACACATAATAATCTCTGACAACCATTTCTATACTAAGGCTTATGTGTAGATAATGTAGAATTCTGACAGGAAAATATAGCATTAAGGGGCCCTGATTGCCATCTCCAATCACTCCAATGATAGTTTAGGACAGTGATGGCAAACCTATGACACACGTGTCAGAGGTGACACACGAACTCATTTTTTTGGTTGACTTTTCTTTGTTAAATGGCATTTAAATATATAAAATAAATACCAAAAATATAAGTCTTTGTTTTACTGTGGTTGCAAATATCAAAAAATTTCTATATGTGCCACGGCACCAGAGTTAAGTTAGGGTTTTTCAAAATGCTGGCACGCCGAGCTCAAAAGGTTCGCCATCACCGGTTTAGGACCATCTCAAAACACAACTTAAAGGTAAGGGGGGAAAACCTCCTTCAAAATGCCCATTACATAAGGAGATGGCGAGGTGCTTACATGGGTGGTGATGCTTTTCACGTCCACTTGGCTCCAGCCACAGAGGAGTTTTAGAGGAAATCCGATACTCGAGTACATTTTTCATCTGATCACAGCCAAGTGTTTTATTTTTTCAAGCAAAACCCAGTGCAAATTATGTTTGTTTTTGAAATCCTGATCTCTATTTTACAAGTGAAATTCCGCATACCAAGTGTAAGTTTATTTTGAGGAAACCACATTTCCTATTCCACATGCAACTATAAAATCGGGACATGTGGTGTGGGGTTTTCATAAAAGTCAAAATCTAGTAATTAGCACCAAAACTGTTTTTTGAAACTTAAAGTATTGGAGATAATAGCAATGAAAGCTCTTGGAAATGCCAAGAATGCCTGCTTTTGCTAAATCCTACCCAAACGCCACAAAGCACCACGGTGACACACGTTTTGAATCTATTATATCCCGCTAACGAAGAAAAAACAAATGTTTGCAACTTTTTTTATTTCTGTAAAGTTTGTCCTGGTTTTAAATAGTTCAAATTTGAAGTTGAGCTTTACAACAGAGAGATTATAATATAAACCTGACCACATACATTGGCCTCTAGCCAGAAAAAGGAAACATTGCATGAAATATGTCAAGGTAGTTCCATTGCCTCTAAATAGGTATCATGCTGTGAGAGACCAGCAAATGATGCGAAAGCAACTTAGAATGGGCTATAGAAAAACTAGATTCCCTAGTCGCTACCCCTCTGTTAGGTAGACATTTGTATCCCTAGTTGTAGAGTGCGCATGGCTGTGTGTGTGGACCTTGTCATTCTGCCAGCTTTACCAGTAGTTTGTTTTTTAGTTTTTTTTTTGTTTTAATCTTCGCTGCTAACTTTCCAGCCCAAATTGGTGACTGGGTATGCCTGATTCTGTTGATTTCGATAGTGTTACCTCCTCTTCTCCAGTGCACCTCAGTCCTTAAACAGCAGCATACTGCATTTATTTATATACTGTCTTTAATCCAATATATATATAATTCTATCCTCAAATGTAACATTTGTTGGACATTACATAGAGAATGATTCTGTTTAATTCAAAACAGCAGTCAAGACAGAAACAATGCTGTATTACAGACCAGATGTGAACGAGATAGTTGATACCAATTTTTTGGAATGCAACCAACACCTTTTATTTTGAATAATACACCCTATTTTTATAGAAAGTAAGTCAAACCTTTAGTTTTATAGAAAAAAACATTTTAAATACTCAAGGGAAATTAACTTATAATGAAATAGCACAAAATAATTTCTTAAAAAATAACATCACTTGTGAGTTTAAGTGTAATAAAATGCTGCCATTCTAATATGTGTATGAACAAACATCTCAAGAACATCATTTTAAGTCATTTCACATTGTTAACACGATATTTCTATAGGTTTGTCTTCATTATGTATAAACTAGAGGCCCAGCGCATGAAATCGTGCGGGTCGGGTCCCGAGGGCCTAGCCTCCTGCGTTCAGGGCCATCTTCTGCCCGTTCACCAGTCCCCAGGCTGAACTCCGCTTCTGCTGTCAGGCCGTTGGGATCACACACTTCCAGCTCGGGCCGCTCATGACCGGGCGGGTAGGTCGTGGGCGCACCCTGCAGCTTCTGTCAGCGTCTCAAGCCCCAGCAGCAGTGGCCGCGGCGCCTGCGTGAGTGGCCCAGAATGGGCAGCGCATTACATCAGCGGTCAGCCTGGCGCAGCGCATGGAGGTGAAGTTGCCGGTGCCTGCTTTCCCACAGGCCTGAGCCCCCGAGCAGCCGGGGATGAGCTGGCGATCCCAACGGCCTGACAGCCAGCCCAATCCTCCCACCACCCACCTGGATTCCCCCGTTCACCACCACTGATCCATCGGAGCCTGCGGGCTGGGGGTAGGGACCCAGAGGTCAGCCGTTCAGCCCGCTCGCCAGTCCCCAGTCCCGCCCCACCGCGCTCGTGGGCCAGGGTGACCAGTTGTTTGGTCATCACAGCCATCATGGACACTGGCTTTTCATATATATATATATATATATATATATATATATATATATAGAGAGAGAGAGAGAGAGAGAGAGAGAGAGAGAGAGAGAGAGAGAGAGAGGGAAAGTATCAGTTTGGTTGGACAAAGACAATGTTTTAAAGACTATTAAATACCTAAAGGTTTTAAATTTTTAAAAGTTACTTATATTTGAAGATATAAAAATATAAAATTGATCTCTACTTAGCCTTTGTACAGCAAGTTATAAATGTATTTTAATCATTAACACAAAGTAAGCCAGATTATTTATGTTGTAGGTTCCAAGTTATTTGTCCCACGCAAGTTGCCTCATTCTCTCTCATTGATATTGAGTTTGAACAAAATCATTTAGCCAGGCACTAGGCATGTGAAGTCATGCCGCCAGCTGGGACTCTCAGAACCAAATGTAGAGAGCCAAGCATCACCAGCCAAATAATGGTCCCACTGCCCAGAATCCCTTAACGGTGTCTCCAGGTGACCTCCGGCGCTTACCGCGGTCCTCTCTGGCTGAGCCTGCACAGCGCAGAGTGAACAAACGATCTGTGACAGAAAAAATAGTTGAATTTTAAAACTCTTCAGCGGAGTAGAAGGACATTGCCACTTGGAAACTTCGGCAAATCACTTCCCCTCCGGAGGCTGTTTTCTTACCCATAAAACAAGTAGGATTCGATGACCGGTTCATTTTGATCAGAGGGGTATTTCTTCATCACCTATTATATTAGGTGCTAGGAGTGCAAAAAGGAATACGCTATGCCTATCCTGGCAGCATATTCAGTCTCAAGGGGAGATTATACATCAGTGGGTCATTTTTAGATAACACAGGGTTAAGGGAAACAGATGCCCAGGGCCCTATAGAAACCCAAGGTTTCTCTTATGAATCTTTGCTAGTAATTTTTCTCAATACTTTTTTTTTTCTCAATAAGAACAGATATTATTCCCTTACCTCAGGCAGGAGAAGGGATGTTAAAAAGAGTTGGGGGGTGGGGTGGAGAGATGGGACAAGAGCCATGGTTTTTGCTTCCAAAAAGAGACGAGGGAAAAATGGGAAGAGAAGCCAAGAAAGCTCACATTCAAATGACTTAATTATCTCTCCGCTGGCTTGTGCAACGCTGAAGGGATCTTTCTGGCCAACTTGGCCTCTGAGCAGCCAAAGAAATGCTCTGTCTCCTTTCCTAATGACACTGGTTTGACGCTGAACAAATGACCAGATCACCTTGGCCATCATTAACATTGTCAGAGAGCTGAAAAGGTGTGTTTGACCTTGTCCCAGCCCAAATGTAATGGATGTTACTGATGGTTTTGTATGTTTCATAAATCTTCCCTCTGCCAACCATTTCATCTTTAAAATCCATAAACCCTTGTGAGCATTGGTGGTTCAGTGGTAGAATTCTCCATAAAATCCATAAACCCTTCAGGTGGAATTGCTAGTAAAAACGCCAGTTTTGATATGCTGTGATACTGCTGCATCCAACCCCTTTTCGTTACAAAAGTCCAAATAACTGGACAGGACTCCCTGGGTAGTTGTGTATGCATATATGTGTTCACTCCTTTGGATTGGTCCCAAGTAGTGATATTCGCACTTATAATTTATGCTGCCAAGATTCCGGAGGTAAAAATAATATCTAAATAAGAAGATTGGAGGTTTTCCTGAAAATGGATAGAAATACAGTCGTGGTGTTTTCAATAATCATTTTTTTCTTTTTTGCCGTTATGTTGGGTTCACGGCTTCAAAATGGGAAAATAGATATCTGAGAGTTGAGGACAATAAGTCCTTGCCAAGCAGATGTTGGTGAATTGCCAGCTGAAACAAAGTTGTGATGTTGGTGACAACAGGATTGGTTTCCAGAGGATATTTAGAAAGCAGAGAGTCTGGCTTTGCTATCACTTCCCTCAGGAAGGGCCTGGATGATGAGCCACAGCACATCACCAGCGAGCATCTTGATTCCAAACATCTGGATGCTACTCTCATCCATTTAAAATGATTTACTCGTTGTAGCTTGTTGTTTGTTGAGATTTCAGCCAAGAGAGAAAACACTCAACCACATCTTCTCCAGACATCTATTTCTCAGCTTGCCCTCCCACAATATTTTTAAAAGGATCTCACCTTTAAATTCCTATTTCTTCTTACAAACAAATCTAACATGTACATTTCTATTGGTTGGCTTTGCGGTGTACCTGTTTTAAAACAAGCGTAAAAGGAAATTCAAGCGAACGTCTCCAAAACAATGGATATTTTTGTCTTTGTTACTCGCAGTTAAGAGCAAAATATATTCTGGACTTGAAGTATACAGAAAATGGATTTATATTTTGCATTATTTTATTGGTATAGAACAGTGGGTCTGTTTTTACTTCAGGATCATTTGGGACATTTGTTAGCATAGCTATGTGCAGGCTCTAGCCCAAGCCTATCAAAGCAGGTGAAACGTGAAGAGCTTCTGAGGTATTGTTTGACCCGGTCTGTGGCTCTGTGGTTGTTTAGTTTGTAATGCTTTATAAGTTGTATATTATGTGGTCTATACATCTCTGTGTTCAACTTTACAGTTTTTTCAAGTGGAAGGTAAATATAAGCAAGAAATATTTCTTATGGAGATCTCCTTCAAAAATGGGTACTACTGACCATGAAAACTCCATTATTTATTAAACTCTCTAAACACTAAAGAATATCTTACAGTTAGTAGACACATGTAAGTGGGCTAGTGATCATTGGTGATCAGGGAAATTCAAGTTTAAAACTGTGCTTATGAAATTTCAGACTTCCTTGCTGTTCTTCCTACTATTCCAGTCATGTTTCTCAGTCTCCTCCACCTCTTATTAAATTTTGTTGAGCTTTAGAGTTTTCCCTGGGTTTCTTCTATTCTAACTCCATAAGCTGTGATAGGAAATCTCACACAGTTCTAGCTCTACTTCAGCATCCAAGAGATACCTCCAAAACAACAGAGTCCAATCTGTACTCTTATCTCTCACCTCCAATCTCTCCCACTTCTTGTATCTCCACATCATTGAACTTGTTCATTGGTAAACTTCTTAAGTTATATTTTTATTGATTTTAGAGAGAAAGGGAGAGGGAGAAAGAGATAGAAGCATCAATGATGAGAGAGGACCATTTATTAGCTGCCTCCTGCATGCCCCTACTGGGGACCAAGCCCAGAACCTGGGCATGTGCCCTTGACTGGAATCAAACCTGGGACCCTTTAGTCTGCAGGCCGACGCTCTATCCACTGAGCAAATAAACTTTTATCGAACACTGTACTTGAAGTATATTCTCAGAGTGCTTTGCTAGACTCTGAAGATATAGAGATGCATAATACATGTTACCCTGTCCTAGCCACGTACTTGGAATGCAATAGGTACCCAACAAAAGTTAAATGAATAAATTAATTGGTTACTGTAGCCTCAAGGTTTTTACAGTCTAAAGGGTACACCAGCTCATATTTCAGAACACAGCTCTAATACTTGGGCAAGAATTCTCAATGTTTGATTAAACCAATACCTATGTAAGTAGTATAAAGTAGACTAAGTCACGTTGAGATCAAATATTACCTCAGTGATATGATCTAACTGTTGATCTAGTTGTTGACTGTGTTAAGGGAACATAAAATTATATGGCCTTCCCCTCTCTGCTGAACTACCCAGGAGATAGGAAATAACTCTCCACTTAAATCTTATCTTAATATTCTAAGCAGCCTAGAGATATTTATTAGCAGGCTCTGGAGTCAGTCTGCTGAGTCTGAATCCCAGCTCTGTGCTCACTAGCAAGTGTCCTTGGTAAGTCATCTACACCTGCACCTCATCTCTCACTGAAAGTATTAGGGGCTGTGATATAACAACACAAGGGTGATCAATACATGTGAGCTATTGTCACTCACCCAGCAAATATATATTAAGAACCTGCTGTTTGATAGGCATTAGGAATGCATTAATGAACAAAACAAATATGATTGCTGACTTCCTGGGGTTTTCAGTACAAAAAAGAAACAACAGGTAAATAAACAAAATATAAAATACATTCCTTAATAAATTACTGGTTTTGTTTTTGTTTTAATTGGGGATCTGTTCCATTTCTGTAGAAGTTATATGACTCTCTTCCTTCTATACCTTACAAGGCAGTAACTAAACTGGCAACCAGTGGTGAACGCCCTACTCCCCCCACCTCCCCCACAAACACACACACAAAAAAAGACATTATGTTTTCTGGTCTGTAATTCTGAGCTGTAAATGAAATGACAAGCAACAGATAGTTTCAAAGTTCTGCTTTGAAGCTAAGTTAATGCTGTCCCATTCGACCCGCCAATCTCCTTGTCTACTTCATTTATATTTTCTCTATTGTTGCAAATGACAAATACATAGAAAATAGGAGGGAAAGATGTTTCTGAGATGGGAAGAGAAGAGAGAAAGACACAGAGAGACAGTCTGTCCAGAGTTGAGCCAGAATATTTATAAAACTATATTTTAATTACTTTAATATATATGCCTTACTCTTTCTTTAAAGGAAATCAATTCAAATTACAGTTTCTCTATGCTGGTGAAATAAAAATGTGACTGTCTTAAGACAATAAATACTTCATGGGAAATAAAGAATCAATGTGAATGTGTAAGAGAAAACCAGCACTGGGCTTTTGATTATCTTGGCTCTCCGGCGTTCATCCTTCACAAAGTGTGTTACAGCAAGAAAAGGAACATTCTCTCACACTGGCCATTAATTATTTATTTTCATGCTTTAATTATTTGTGGAAATTCCTGACAGCTTCTTATTCAGCCGGAGGTACTGACAGTTGAGCTTGTACATTAAGGAAAAGGAGGGCAAAGTACCAACTTAAGAGGGAAAAAAACGAGCCAGCAGCTGAGTGGTTGTGAACTGCATAGCTGCAAATTTAGAAATAATTTGATTTCAGGAGGATGATAGCATAGGAAAAAGGTGGGGGGGGGGGGGCGGGGGGGAAAGGATGCTAAGGATGCAATTTGACCTCTTTCTTAGGGGATATTTTGAGAGTGTTTTCTCCTGGTGAAAATAAGGAGCTAGAACTTGCTGGACTGCAGTGTTCTTTCACTCGGCTCCAAGTGTCAGATCTTGGCTGTCTGTGACTGTAGGACCTTCCTTCATCCCTGGAGAAAGACAGGACTTGGTTCCTGTGCCAGGATAATAATGATTATCAGGAAAGTTAATCTGGTAGCATAAGGATCTACATCCATTCATGCATTTACATATTCATTCATTCACAAATATACAGAGTGCCAGCACTCCATTCAAATTAAATATTAGGTTGGGAGACCATTTAAGTAGTTCTGTTCGAAAGAATAAACAATTCAATCCGGAAAAAAAGAATGGCTCTACTCCCTTCCTAATTCACACAAATTCGTTTATTTAAATCCCAAAGTATTTCTGTTTGTTTGTGTACTGGTTTTAGTTTTGGCTTATTGGGGTTCTTTTCACCTTTGTTGCTGTTTTTCTATCTGTTTTCATTTGTGTGTTTGTTTCTCGGGTATGATCAATGATGTTCACCTATCAGTGCACAAAGAGCAATAGAACTCATTGGCTATCCAAGATAAGACATATTTTGAAGACTTTACCCAAGGTTTGCTTGCTTGCTTGCTTTCTTCCTTTCTTTCTTTAATATTTGAAATGTAACTTTCTCCTGATTCTAAGTGAAAAGAGATGGGAATGGCAGTAACAAACAAGGTCTCACCACTGAATATCGCGATGTGACGACAGCAGTCTTATTCTTGAAACTCAATAAGGGAAACCACGGTGTTTCAAAGTCCACAAAGTGAAGGTGTTTTCTTACCTGCCACATTCACCCCCAAGTCCATTCGCCTCCTTTAGCATTCCAGAGAGCATGTTCTGCTCAGCTACATAATAAAGTGGCAAACCCGCTGTACCACTGACAGCAAGGTTTTATATTCTTTGACTTTTTCCAGAACCCAGATGATATCTATTATTCAGGGAGACCTAGTCAGTGTCTGCTATAGTTACTTTAAACTCAGTATCGCTACTTTCTTTAAAAGAATAGAAGGGGGATTATTGTTACTCTCCTTCTACAGAATAAAAAAAGGGAGGCTCAGGGAGGTTAAAAATCATAGCACGCCATGACTAGTTAACAGAGGAGCAGGGTTTTCATGTGCCTGGCTTAAAAGCTCATGTCTTCAGAGTTTTGCTTATTTTGTTCTTCCTTTCATAAAAATTTGACCTTAACGAGTAGCACAATGACAATTACAATTCCATTAAATTTCTACCAAAATGGGAAATTGCTCTTGGTTTTTCCTTCTTTTATAGCAGCTCCCCAGAGGACCTATTCCAGCAGCTTCTGACAATACAATGAGCACACAAGACAGGCATTATTTGCTCCCCATGCACACATCCTCCAAGATGGGAGTTTCCTCATTGCCTTGCACATCACACTCTTTGCTTTGAAGAGAATCCCATTTTCCCACCTGCATCCATCATTCATCTGTCATCCCATTCAACTGGTGAGATTTTTAACTAGATGATTTTTTTTTTTAATCTTTCTTGGCTAACCCGGTCTCTCAAGGTCTTTGTTTGCTCTGACTACAGTTTTAAAGCACAGCTCATTTTCTTGCTCCCAGTGCCTGCCCTTGGGAGTAGCAATTAACACAGGCACCTGTTTTGTTGGGTTTTGCTTTTTACATATTAAAGGGCAGAGGCAACCTGCTTGGGTTGAGCTGTGCTTCCTTTTGATCTGACAGGAGCCACACCACAACATCCATCTGTACAACCTGAGCAGGAGTTGGAGGAGGAAGCTTCCAGGTGCTGCTGCTTGTGGTCTGGAGAGGGACTCACACAGCAAGAGCGCGACCTCTGCTCAAATACCTTTAGGAGCAGCAGATGTACTCTGCCAACATCTCCCCTTCCTCTTCTCAGGCTGGGTCTACGGAGGAACAAAAGCCTGCGCCATCACAGAGCATAGCATTGGCTCATTGCATTTCAAAGAGGATATTGCTCTTTCGGTTTTGCTAAGATTACACAAAAATGTAATTACCTCCATCCTACTCACCTGGGAACCTAAAAAACGAATGCTGATGCAGCTGCATTGGGGGAGGGAAGCTACCGAATGGTGGAAACACATTTTCCCTGAATCACAACTTCTTTCTGTTTCCACCAGGGATAAAAGATCTAGGCAGCATCGGAAAGCCGTGTGCATTTTTTGCTCTGTTCTAGAACCCCATAGTTGCTTTATGCGGGAGCACGAGTATGTTTATTTATTGTTTATGTTTTTATTTTTTGTTAATCCTCACCCGAGGATATTTTTTCCATTGAGTTTTAGAGAGAGTAGAAAGGAGGGGGAGAGGGAGAGAGGGAGAGAGGGAGAGAGGGAGAGAGAGAGAGAGAGAGAGAGAGAGAGAGAGAGAGAGAGAGAACACGTCAATGTGAGAGAGACACATCGACTGGTTGTCTCCCACATGCACCCCAACCAGGGCCCAGGATTGAGCCTGCAACTGAGGTACCTGCCCTTGACCAGAATCAAACCCAAGACCCTTCAGTCTGTGGGCCAACACTGAGCAAAACTGGCTAGGGCTGTCTATTTTATTTTACATTTATTTTTGTAACAGCTTGTACTTTGTTACCTATGCAACCCCACTATACCTGCCAGTTGATCCCCCCTCCCTACGAAGTATTATCTTCTTGCTATCAGCCCCTTCTTGGGGCCACGGAGCTGCCCCTGTTTTCTTCTGGGGCAGAGTAGAGGGAGAACCGGGAGCAGTGGGCAAGGGGAGATCTACAATTCCGCATCACGGTCCTCTTACAGGTACTTACACTTCAATCAGCACCTTGCGGAGCTGGAAAGGGTCTTCAGGATGAGGAAGGAGGTGCAGGTTGGAATGAACCAAGGCTGGTCTGTCTTGGGCCTCAGGAAGGGGAGAAGAAGAATGCATTCTGGGAGTTCGTGTGCTTGGGGCATGTCCTTCCCACACTTGTTCTGATGGGCGATGTTCTTTGCATCTAGGAGAGCCCGGTGATGGCCATAGGCCTGGCATTGCTAACAATAGGTAGACAGGTCAAGGCAGCTGAGGACCCATGATTGTCTTGAGCCTTTTAGATCCTGGAGTTTATGGTAATGGATGTTACCACCACAGACCACATAGCAAGACAGACACACCCATTCTTCTGGAATGCTCTCCATCTTGACAAGGTTGAGTCATGTGCAGGCCTGATTCAGGAATGGGGCTTACTGCCACCACATGGGGACACCAGGGCAGTGGTGTCATATGGTGTCATAGTATAAAACTTGGCCTGGTCAGTGTCCCCAAAGGCATGTATCAGCACTAAATCATCCATGTCCTGCTCTCCAGCTGCCTCTCTTAGTAACTTCTCTGCTGGGACCCGAGACTCTCAGGCAGTGATTCTCAACCTGTGGGTCGCAACCCCTTTGTGGGTCGAATGACCCTTTCACAGGGGTCGCCTAAGACCATCGGAAAACACATATGTAATTACATATTGTTTTTGTGATTAATCACTATGCTTTAATTATGTTCAATGTGTAACAATGAAAATACATCCTGCATATCAGATATTTACATTACGATCCATAACAGTAGCAACATTACAGTTATGAAGTAGCAACAAAAATAATTGTATGGTTGGGGGTCACCACAACATGAGGAACTGTATTAAAGGGTCGTGGCATTAGGGAGGTTGAGAACCACTGCTCTAGGGCCTCCTGAGCCTTGCTGTCTAGTTCCACGCTCTTGAGATTTAGCCTATCTGGGATATCTGGAATGTGGCTCCTCGTACAGGCGGGGCTGAAGGAGTCCGGTTGTCAGTGCCTGAGACTCCCCTGAGGTGGTCTGGTCCACTGGTCCTGCGTGAGTGAGATCCACCAGAGCTGGCTCTGCCGTAGTCTGGGCGGGAGTGAACTCTTACTCGGATGATGCTAAGGTGGCCTTCCCCATGCCTGCATCCACGGTGTTCCGTTCTCGCGTGGTCAGCCCCTTGGTGGACCCAGAATTGGCTGGTTGGAGCACCTCCTCACAAATTAACTTATAATGGGAGGGTGCCTCTTTGTCTTCCACCTTTATGACCCACAAGCGACACCAGTATCTGTGATGGACTTGAATGGTCTAAGTCCATGGTCGGCAAACTGCGGCTCGTGAGCCACATGTGGCTCTTTGGCCCCTTGAGTGTGGCTCTTCCACAAAATACCACGTGCGGGCATGTACAGTGCGACTGAAACTTCATGGCCCATGTGCAAAAGTCGGTATTTTGTGGAAGAGCCACACTGAAGGGGCCAAAGAGCCTCATGTGGCTTGCGAGCCGCAGTTTGCTGACCACTGGTCTAAGTGATTCAGGCCAGGGCCCTTGATAGTGGGGGCTGTGTGAGGCAGGGTCAGCAGGTGAGCGGGTTTCCAAAGAGGGTACAAGTGAAGGCGGCCATGTCCTCCCAGATGGATGTCAGGTTATGACCACCCTCTAGGCCAGTGATGGCGAATCTTTTGAGCTCGGCGTGTCAGCATTTTGAAAAACCCTAACTTAACTCTGGTGCCGTGTCACATAGAGAAATTTTTTGATATTTGCAACCATAGTAAAACAAAGACTTATATTTTTGATATTTATTTTATATACTTAAATGCCATTTAACAAAGAAAAATCAACCAAAAAAATGAGTTCGCTTGTCACCTCTGACACACGTGTCATAGGTTCGCCATCACTGCTCTAGGATTAGGATGATGCGGCCACTGGCAAGGTTCCAGCAACATATGGGTGAGGTGGTCATAGCCCTCAGGTGACACATGCAGCCCCCCCGCAGGCACCCCTGTGCCTCTTCAAGTGAGACCAGCACCGTCTGCGTTAAACTGGTAGGCGATGTGAAGGACCAGACAGTGCCGAGCAGCCGGGTAGCAGCCTCGCCCATGCGGGGCCCATTCTGGGCCACATAGATGGCAAACCAAGAATTACACTCATCTGTGGAGAAACACCTTGTCCAATCACAGAATGCCTCGTCTCAAATATTCCACCAACTTTCCGCATGATCGGTGCTGAGGCTATAATGAAAAGGTCACCAAATTCCCATCCCAAACATGTCCCCATATATCCTGGTGTTTTGTTTTGTTGTGTTTATTTTGTCTTTAAAGATGTCCATGTGATCTTTAATCATTGTCCTTTTTTCATTAGAAAGATTTTTCTTATCCCCACTATTAAGGTATGCATTGACTTATACCAACAATGAGTATGCAAGCCAAGCGTTTTTGCAGTTCTAAAAGGCATTGTGCCCTATGCCTCCTCTTTAGGTTGCAGGTGTCTATGCAAGGAGAGCTTCCTTTTATGATGAGGAAACACTCAAGATATTGAAGCACCTTTAATGCGTGCAAAGCGTTTTTCTCTGGAGCAGTTTTTATTACCCTTCCTACAAAACCAGACTACAGGAAGGAAAAGACAAAAGCAGCTGAACTACTTTTCAAACTCTCTCCCCACCCCTGTATTCTTTCCTTTTAAATGTATCCTCCTCTCTGCTGTCCCTGGCCATCTGGAGAACATAAACAACCATTTGAGATCCCAGATGCCCAGCCACTGAGAATTCCCTAATTGAGTTACACTGCAGTCAGCTGCACAGAACCGCACCCAGAGCCCGGCGTGCTCCGCACACGGCTACAGACACTCACTCAGACGCCAGGGTTTCCAACGGGGAGGTGTGCTGCTTCGGGAAATATCTGTTCTGCCTTCCCTCCAGTCCTCTATTTGCTGGCATTTTTCATTGATCTTGAAAGACATGTGGCCAGCATCTGTCTGTGAAGAACTATTTGTCGAAGTGTAAAACATGTATTAAATGTTCTGCTTCGAGAGCTTTCTGCAAAACAAAATACAGGCTATGCCTTTTGGGTGAAATGGTTTCTCTGACCCAAGTTCTGAGACAACTTCAAAGATGTTAGGATGAAGGAGGCAAGTATCTTGCTCTCACCAAAAGTGGAAATCCCCCTTATCACTAAGCCTAACTACTGAAATAATTATTTCCATTTAATAGTGTTCTTCTGTTGTTCACAAAGAGAATGGTAAGCACCGAATCATTAACACCTCACACTAACCCTCAGCTTTGGGCATTATTCGCCCATTTTAGTTTTGAAGAAGCTGAGGTTCAGGGGGGTAAGTGAATGATTCCATAATTAAGGAATTCTAAATTCAAATTCACTATTCACTGTTCTTAAAAATTAAAACCACAGCACAGCTCATGTGGCTTAGTGGTTGAGCATCAGCCCATGAACCAGGAGGTCATGGTTCTATTCCAGGTCAGGGCACATGCCCGGGTTTCGGGCTTGATTCACAGTAGGGGGCGTGAAGGAGGCAGCCAATCAATGTTTCATCATTGATGTTTCTATCTCCCTCTTCCTTCCTCTTTGTGAAAAATCAATAAAAGCATATTTTTTCAAAATTAAAACTATATGAAAAAAAAAATATGACATTCAATCATTTGTGTTACTAGAATCACATGGACAACTGAGATAAATAGCAAACTGCTGATAGTATCAATTATAAACAGTCATCCATCACAAAACCGCTAGGAGATATCGCCCCCAGCACACACTACATTCTTTGTCCCGTTGTCTTGTCAATCATGAGTACCTGTGTTATACTATAAAAAAGTAGTGTAACAGGCGTCTGTTAGCAGAAGTGATCTGCAGATTGCTGGTCATCTGTCTGCTCTGACCCGACATCCATTTAAAGAAATTACTCTGTAATACATTCTGTTATATTCTGTAGAGGTGCCTGGATTGTTCTTCAGTCTTAAGCTTCGGTCTTGGCCATTGTAACTTTGCCCCCACTGTTTGACCGAGGATAGTCAGAAGCTTAAGTGGCAAATTGCAGCTTGTATCTTAGGGGGCGGGGATGTCAAAGGATAAACTGGAGCATATACATTTTTAAGAGTTTATTTGAGAAACATCGATTCCAACTGGGCAGTACCAAACTGGAAGTGGTCCAGAGTGCTCGCCCGTAGGAGCTAAAGGAAAGACAGAGAAGCGTGCAAAGGACATTATTGGCTTGGTTGCAGCTTCAAGCCTAGTTGGCTGTTTGTGACTGGTTATCCTCAGGTGTCAATGTCATAGCCTGGAGGCATTTACAGGCTTAGATTTCAGTTTGCTTACAGAGGCCCTCACACTAAAGCCACCCCGGTCTGTGGCCTCCTTGTTTTATTTCAACAGGGAGGACAGCAAAGCCTTGTTGTACTAAGCCCTGGCCCTGTGTGAGCTCACTCTTATCTGTAGGTAGATAGTGTCCGACTTCAGCCAGATTGTAGGACACCCAGGGGAGCTTTGGCATGTGGAGGAGCAGATGGACAGATGAAGAGACCACGGTCTTCGAGGCCAGGGGAAGGGAAGGGATTTGAGAAGTAGGGTGTGTTCAATAATTACAGGACGACAAATTGTACAGTGAGGCCAGAAGATAGCGTTTGGGTGTGTCTGTTCTACCGTGGTGACCTTAGCGGGGGTGATTTTAGTTGTGTGGACAGTGGCAGCCGAGGTATCTGGATTCCTGCTCAGTTCTGGTTACGGAAAGACTGATAAGTCATAATCTATGCTCTTAAGAGACTTTCTGACTCTGGAGAAAGTAGGAGACCAGAAAGAGTCATTCATTTATTCAACGCATTTTATTGAGGGCATTGCTATCCACGTTAAGCTCTGAAGCCGGAATAACGCACCTCAAAGGCAAACCAACCCTCGCCTGCATGGAGCTCCAATGCAGTGCAGGAGGTATGCACTAAATAAATGGATAATCATAAACAGTAATGTCAAAAGGGGAACTATAGAAGGGGAGAGATATTGATGGAAGTTACTATTTTAGCTCATATGATAAGGAATCAGAGATATTGATGGAAGTTACTATTTTACCTCATATGATAAGGAATCAAAACCCCTAGCCAGTTTTGCTCAGTGGATAGAGCGTCAGCCTGTGGATAAAGGGTCCCGAGTTCGATTCCAGTCAAGGGCATGTACCTTGGTTGCAGGCTCTTCCCCAGCGGGCCCTGGTCAGGGCTCATGCAGGAGGCAAACAATTGATAATGTTTCTCTTACATCGATATGTCTCTGTCTTTCCCTATCTCTTCCACTCTCTCTAAAAATCAATGGGAAAATATCCTCAGGGGAGGATTAAAAAAAAAAAAAAGGTTGGGCAAAAAGCAAAAGGAAGTGTGCAAGCAAATTATATGCATGTCTTGAGGAGTCGTGTCCCAGACGGAGGCAATTTTAAGTACAAAAGCGCTCCCCCCTGCAGGAACTTGCTGAATGTGTTTCAGAAACCTCTGCAACGCTAAAGTAGCTAGAAAAACTGAGCAAAGAGGAAGGTGGCAAGAGAGACAGTCGAGCGACTATAGCATTTTAGTCAGCTCGGGCTGCTAGAACAACATACCATCGACTGGGTGGCTTAAACAACAGATGTTTATTTCTCACAATTCTGGTGGCTGAGGTCAAGGTTCAAGTAGTTCCTGCCTGATGAGGGCCTACTTCCTGGCTTGCAGACGGCCAACATCTCTCTGTGTCCTCCCATAGTCTTTCCTTGGTACATGCTCATAAGGTTTTCTTTCTTTCTTCTCTCTCTCTCTCTCTCTCTCTCTCTCTCTCTCTCTCTCTCTCTCCCCCCTCCCTCCCTCCTTCCCTCCCTCCCTCCTTCCCTCCCTCCCTCCTTCCCTCCCTCCTTCCATCCCTCTTTCCTCTCTTTCTCTTTCAGTTTATAAGGGCACTAACCCTATCCTGTGGGCTCTACCCTTATGACTTAATCTAAACCAAATTCTCTTCCAAAGGCCCCATCTGCAAATACCATCACAGTGTGGTTAGGGCTTTAACATATGAATTCTGGGACACGAATATTTAGTCCATAACATGTAGCAAGGCAAAGCAGGGCAGAGTGAGTGCTGTAGGAGTGTAGGTAAGAGAGGAATCATCGCTAACTGACACTGTGAAGAAGAGTTCAGAAAATAAGTCAGACTTGACCCAAGTTGTATAAGATAGGATTAAGCTATATGCATGGGACCGCCATGGTAAAACATTGGCGAGGATGGGTTATCATGAAGTAAAAGGCAAAAGTGAAAAGGCACGGGAAGCTAACCTGGCTGGCCGGGAGTATCAGAGCAAGGGTGCCTGGGGATGGAACTTCAGCAGTTAGTTAGGCTGAATGTAGGAGATCTTGAAAGCCAATCTAATGGGCAGCCACGGAGATTTTTGCATAGTTTTGTTTTAGATAACAAGAAGCTCTGGAATGTGGAAGATAGCAGGGGCATGTGTCTAGGGTGCATGGGAAAGAAAACAGGCAGAGGCAGGGAGACAAATTAAATTATTACAATAACCCAGATGAGCTGATAAGGTTGACAACTAGCATCCTTGACACTGAAGTAGAAAGATAACAACAGACAGTATCAAAGTCCAGTGACCAAGCTGAGAGACTTGCCACTGGAAAGGCATAACTAAAAAGATGATGACACTCTTTTTTTTTAAACAAACTTATTTTTTTAATATATTGTTATTGATTTCAGAGAGGAAGGGAAAGGGAGAGAGAGATAGAAACATCAATGATGACAGAGAATCATTGATCAGCTGCTTCCTGCACACCCCTGACTGGGAATCGAGCCTGCAACCCGGGCATGTGCCCTTGAGCAGAATCAAACCCAGGACCCTTCAGTCCGTAGGCCAACGCTCTATCCACTGAGCCACACCAGCTAGGGCTTGGTGACACTCTTGGCAGAAAACCGCAGAAGAAGAATCAGCAGAGGGAGCAGGTAAGGAGAGGTATTATTGTAACTTGAGGAAAAGTAGGACGTCAAGATGGAGATGTCCTGCAGCAACAGGCCATGCAGGGTAGACATTTGAGGGGGAGAGTTAGGGATCACAAGATAGGGTCAAAGTCTGGTCTGATTCACTAACCCCCTCCCCAAACATCATAACTGAAATGCTCCAATCCATGACTGTACCATGAATGAAAGGTGATCACTCTACAAACTGGTCCTTGATTTGATGGAGGAAGGCAGTAGGCAAAGTACCGAACTTTGTCATGTGATAGCATTTGCTAGAAGGAGAAAGAGGAAGAAAACAAGATTGTGCTAAGCTGGCTTTAGAAAAGAACCAAGTGGGTAGGAATTCCCAATGGAAATATGAGACTTAGAAGGACCCAGGCTACAACTGGGCCGACAGGGAAAACACACCATTGATGACCTCATTTGGGAAAAGAGTCCCCCCACCCCCACGCCCCACCCCCCCAGTTCTCTGGCCCAGGTGAAAGGGGTGAGCTTTTCTTAAGGAGAGAGTCTCTCAGTATCACCAGAAACACTGCGAGCCTTTGCCCTGCCTCCCCCAGGGGCGCAGGGAGAATCCGGCCTGGCCCCTCCACAGCTTTATTTCGGGCTGGAGGGGAGCCAAGGGGCTATTGTTCAAGCTCACGTCTCAGCTGATGACAGACATTCACACATTCTGTGCGAGGCCATCCTGAGGGGCAGCCCTCAGTGAGCCACTTTGGCAGCGATACTCCCTTCCAGCACAAACATGCTTTCCAGAGAGGAGAAGGTTTCTTAAAACAAACAAACCAGCCAGACAGAAAACAGATCTTTGTTTTTAGTGTTCACCACAGGAAAGATAACTGCTGAAAAGTTTGAGGATAGTGATAAGCACCATTTCCTCCGTTAATTATTTTGTTAGATTAAACAAGAAAAACTGCCCTCACCGGTTTAACTCAGTGGATAGACCGTGGGCCTGTGGACTGAAGGGTTCTGGGTTCGATTCCGGTCAAGGGCACGTACCTTGGTTGCAGGCTTGATCCTTGCTTCTGGTCGGGGAGCGTGCAGGAGGCAACCAATGGATGTGTCTCTCTCACATCGATGTTTCTTTCTCTCTGTCTTCTCCCTCTCCCTTTCACTCTCTCTAAAAGAAAAGTGAATGGAAAAATATCCTTGGGTGAGGATTAACTAAAAGAAAAACCACCACACTGTCCTGGCATTGCCCTGTGAGGGCAGGGGAAGGCCCACCTTGCTCTCCATACCTATGAGCTCTTTAAAAACTCAGAATGCTGGAACAAACATTATAAAAATATAAAGAGAGAAACCCCCAGTATCAAACTGTATAAGAAATCTTGAGAGCCGTAACTGGTTTGGCTCAGTGGATAGAGCGTCGGCCTGCGGACTGAAAGGTCCCAGGTTCGATTCCGGTCAAGGGCATGTACCTTGGTTGCGGGCACATCCCCAGTAGGAGGTGTGCAGGAGGCAGCTAATCGATGTTTCTCTCTCATTGATGTTTCTAACTCTCTATCTCTCTCCCTTCCTCTCTGTAAAAATCAATTAAAAAAATTAAAAAAAAAAAAAAGAAATCTTGAGAGTTCACAACATGAATTTGGGAAGGGAAAAGTAATAGCTGTGCGATCTGTGTGACATGTACTTAAACGGACTTAGCTTTGTAAAGATAAAGTTATCATTACCTGCAGGGTTATGGCAAAGGTAAAATAAAATGTTGTACATTGCCATAGCCACAGGAACACCATCCTTGCCCACCCCATCTGAAGTCGACAGCTAGCCAGTCTGTATAAATCACTCCGGTCCGAATCTTTGCTGAGCGTTTATCACTATCCGGCATGTTTGCCTATTTACCGCTTTAATGTCGGCCTCACCTGAGCATGTCCAGTCTCCTAGAGAATAATAACTTTGAGTTGTTTAGATCTCTCTCATACCTATGAACAGTGTCTTAAAGATAGTAAATGCTCAATAAATATCTCTTGAATAAATTAAAATGGGTTGCCCATTAAATACGAGTTCTCTTTCCCCTCTATCCCAAAGTCACATGGCAAATGTGCAGTTTATACGCATAGAAATACATCTAGCCTTTTAAATGGGGATCCTTATAGCACTGGGAGATACAGAATGAAGAGTACATGAATTATTGCTCTTGCAGCCAACATGGAATTTATTCTGTTATGTTTACGTTGTGTATGGCTTGCGTTGCTATAGTAACCCCTCCATTGATATTAAATGAGAAAATATACGTACCCAGAGTGATGTTGGCCCATAAAGTGGTTGCATAATACATGTCTGTTTCCTTCCCTTTCCATCATAGGTACTTGTGCTGCTCATCATATATTTTGAAATATTAATTAAAAGCTTATAAGAAAAACACTCAGAGGAATCTCAAAAACTCTGTTTCCCACAAAAACTATGTAAGAAGAAGGAGGCAGAACATTCCGGTTGATTTTAGGGTTGCTGCCTGATTTTATTAAGCATGACCTAATTTCTTTTAACTCCTAGAAAAGTGCTATTGTCATAGTACTTCTTTTTTTTTTCTAATGTGCTTTTATTTCTTTCTAAGAAAAGCTCCATAGGATTCTGCCATAGATTTATTTTTAAGTAAATCTTTGAGATGACAGCTCAAAGTGTTTTGAATTCAAAATACTCTAATCTTTTCCCAAACGCTGTTTTGTATGGAGGGAGGAAAACATTAATAGACTCCCAATTCAATGAAATTTGCCAGCACTTTATTCTGTGAGGATAGTTTTACTAAAACTCATTAGCTTTTTTAAATATTATATTTGTTTTGGTTTTCATGTAATGCACTGAACTGTGAGTCGGTCCAAATAAGATTTAATCTAGGACTCCACTTTTTTTGAACATAACTACACTTAATTGCATCTAACAAGTTTGTACTGCCTTTGTCCCATTAAGACAAAAAGTAGAAAAGATAATTTAAAGTAAATCAAGATAATCAAATGTTACATTTGTGATTTCACTTTACATGGTGTTTGGGACTGGGTTTTGTTTTGTTTTGAAACGAGGCTTAGAGGAATAGTGATTTCAAAGGAATATGCTCAGTTTGAGGAACAGTACACAGATTCCTCCAGAGAAAAGAGCCTGACTTTGTCTCAGAGACTGAGCCTTGAGCAAGGAGATAAAAGGAAATCTGTTTCTCTTTTTGGCTCCTTTTAGAAGTAGCTGGAATTGTTTCCTCATCTGTAAAACCTATTTAGACAGCCACAAAATGCTCTGTATTTTCTGAATGCTTAGTCTATATAGAAAGTTTTATTAAATTAGCCTCAGCTGGAATTATAATTTTGATCTGCAACAATTTGTCTAACAGAGTATTACTTTGCGTTATTTCCTTATTGAGAAACGTAGTTTGAAACATTTAGGTCAGTAAAAGACTTCGGAGCACTCCCAAAGACTTAAGACTGTTTCCTTTAAACAAAGTTAACTCTGGTTTTTCTCTTAGGAAACAATTAGAGACTGAGAGATCTGAGAATTTACTTGTTCATTAACCACCATTAGTAATTTTATATCCTGGTTTGGGGCTTTACATTTCTACTCATTAAAAATTAATTTTTCCATTTAAATAGTACTTTATATTTTGAATGATAATTTAAAGTCTTAATGGATTCCATTCTTCCCAATTCTGAATATTTAGAAGAATTCTCCTTTTTAAATGTAATAATACTACAAAGAACATCTTTCCCCCAAATTTTTATGTTGCATATAGAATGCCTCTATATGCATGTTTCTATACAAAGACATGTTCGAGAGGCAATTTTGAAGTCTTGTGTAAAAATATTTTTTCCCTGCTTCTCTGAGAAATGAAAAACATTAAGAAAAGTATCACATGATCTCACTCATGTGTGGAATCTAATGAACAAAATAAACTGATGAACAAAACACATCCAGAGACATAGAAGCATGGAACAGACTATCGAATCTCAGAGGGAAGGTGGGGGGAGGGTGGGGGGATGAGAAATGATCAACCAAAGACCTTGTATGCATGTATGTGTGTAACCTATGGACACAGACAATAAGGTGGTGAAGACCTGGGCTGGGGAAGAGGAGGCAGGCTAGAAGAGATCAATGGGAGAAAAAGGGGGACATACCCCTGACGGGTTTGGCTTAGTGGATAGAGCATCGGCCTGCGGACTGGGGGGTCCCAGGTTTGATTCCAGTCAAGGGCATGTATCTTGGTTGTGGGCACATCCCCGGTGCGGGGTGTGCAGGAGGCAGCTGATCAATGTTTCTCTCTCATCGATGTTTCTAACTCTCTGTCCCTCTCCCTTCCTCTCTGTAAAAAATCAATAAAATATATTTAAAAAAGAAAAAGGGGGACATATGTAATACTTTCAACAATAAAAATTTTTAAAAATAAATAAATAGCCTGGCTGGCATGGCTCAGTGGTGGAATGTCAACCTATGAACCAGGAGGTCACAGTTCAGTTCCCAGTCAGGGCACATGCTCAGTTTGGAGCTCGATCCCCAGTGTGGGGTGTGCAGAAGGCAGCCAGCCGATCAATGATTCCTTTCATCATTGACATTTCTATCACTCTCTACCTCTCTGAAATCAATAAAAATATTCTAATACATACATACATGCATAAAGGAACATACTAGAAGTATAAAAGTGATAGCAGGAATTATAAATATATTTCTCTAGTATAAACATCATTCAGCGGTATACTCATCACAGGTAAACCATGGTATTACTCAGCCTTACGCTTCACTCAGATGCCCAGAGAGTATAATCCTGCCCATCCCCTTGTCAGAATTATTCTCCCTTGAAGTTCTGGAGATGACAAATAAGTTGGTTCAAAAAAATAGCATTTTTGAATGAATAAATTGCCTGAGTAAAGTGAATTAGGCTAGAAGTAAATAATACAGCCTCTAGGGTACTTTTTATAAGTAATTAAGTATGCATGCTCCTGCTTTGTAGAAATAACCTCATGACGTTTATTCACAAAACAATTGCACAAAATAATAGCTATAGTTTGAGAAAGAATTTTTACACAATTCTTAATTGTTAATAAACGTATAATGGAAATCTATTTGAATAATGGTATCATAAGCAAGACACACAAAAGATCTGGAGGCTACCTACAATATAGCTAATATTTTCCATTCAATGGATAAGCCTTTGTGGGTTTTGCTTGGTCATAGCTCTGAAGACCATTGTATGACATTAATAACTTCAATAATCATTTCAAAAAGTAAAATGTGAAAACTCATATTTTGTCATCTTCTCATTCTGAACACTAGCCATTTCTATTTTAGTTAACATTTTTAAGTCAAAGATATTTTTCTTTTCTTTTTTTTCAATTTCTTAAATTGAAGAGTATTTTATTATTCTTCTTGGAACTCCACATAGACACTATGTATACTCACAATAAAATGTACATAAATACATATATGGAGAGTAGAATATGGCAAGTAAATGGATTGGGGGCAGTGGATTCAAGTAGAGTCAACATGCAGAGATGTAACTCCATGCAAATAAAAATCACTCATCCTCCTCTCTGAGTCTCAAAAAATTCTTTTTCTCAAGTTATCGTAAGGACACCAGCCCCAGGACTCAGTGGGAGAAAGGGCTACCCCACTTCCACCGATAACATTACTACAGACGTGCCCGATGCTCTGACTCCTCCTCAGGGCCCTGCAGATCTGCCTCTTAAGCATTTCTACATCCAAACTCATTCCACTCATTCTTTTTTTTTTTAATCTATTTTTTTATTATTATTATTATTATTATTATTATTATTATTATTATTATTATTAGTTAAGGTATTACAAATGTGTCCTCATCCCCCTCATTAACCCCCAACCTCCCCCCCACACACAAACTCATGCTCCCATCCCCCTGTTGTCCATGTCCATTGGTTTGGCTTATATACATGTATACAAGTCCTTCGGTTGATCTCTTCCCCTTACCCCCGCCCTCCCCTACTTTCCTTCTGGGGATTGATAGCCTGATCGCTGTTTCTCAGTCTTTGGGTCTGTCCCTTTTCATCAGTCTATGTTGTTCTCTATAATCCACAAATGAGTGAGATCATGTGGTATTTATCTTTCTCTGACTGGCTTATTTCACTTAGCATAATGCTCTCCAGTTCCATCCATGCTGTTGCAAAAGGCAAGAGTTCCTTTTTTTTTTTACCGCAGCATAGTATTCCATTGTGTATATGTACCACAGTTTTCTAATCCACTCATCTGCTGATGGGCACTTAGGCTGTTTCCAAATCTTAGCTATGGTGAATTGTGCTGCTATAAACGTAGGGGTGCATATATCCTTTCTGATTGGCGTTTCTGGTTTCTTGGGATATATTCCTAGTAGTGGGATCACTGGGTCAAATGGGAGTTCCATTCTTAGTCTTCTGAGGTAGCTCCATACTGTTCTCCACAGTGGCTGCACCAGTCTGCATTCCCACCAGCAGTGCAGAAGGGTTCCTTTTTCTCCACATCCTCTCTAACACTTGTTGTTCGTTGATTTGTTGATGATAGCCATTCTGACAGGTGTGAGATGATAATGCATTGTCGTTTTGATTTGCATCTCTCGTATAATTAGTGACTTTGAGCAGGTTTTCATGTCTTTCGGCCTTCTGTATGTCCTCTTTCGAAAAGTGTCTATCTAGGTCCGTTGCCCATTTTTTTATTGGATTGTTTATCTTCCTTTTGTTAAGTTTCATGAGCAAAGATATTTTTCTGATAATAAAAGTAGTAAAGCCACATTTAAATTTTTTTAGATTACAGGCATGCATAAGGAAGAAAATAAGTGGCCACCCATAATAACACTGTGCAGTGATACCCATATAAACATTGTTTCATAATTACTTCTTGTCTTTTTTCTATAGGTTTCTTTTTTTCTATTTGTATGTAGCATATATTCTACTTATTTTTAAAATCTTTATTGTTGAGAGTATTACAGATGTTCCCCCTTTCCCCCCCCCCCATTGCCCCCCTCCACCTGGTTCTCACCTCACCCCAGGCCTTCACACCGCCCCCCCCCCCCCACACACACACACACACTGTCTGTGTCCATAGGTAAGATCTTTGGTTAATCTCTTTCTGCCCACCCTCCCTCTGAGATTCATCAGTCTGTTCCATGCTTCCATGCCTCTAATTCTATTTTATTCACCAGTTTACTTTGTTCATTAGATTTCTTATATGTTTTTATTTTTGATTCAATTGTTGATAGATATGTATTTGTTACAATTTTATTGTTCATATTTTTTTTTCCTTCTTCTTCTTCCTCTTCTTAAAGAATACACTTCAACATTTCATGTAATACTTGGTTTAGTGGTGATGAACCCCTTTAGCTTTTTCTTGTCTGTGAAGCTTTTTATCTGACCTTCAGTTCTAAATGAGAGCTTTGCTGGGTAGAGTAATCTAGATTGTAGGTTCTTGCTGTTCAACACTTTGAATATTTCTTGCCACTCCCTTCTGGCCTGCAAAGTTTCTGTTGAGAAATTAGCTGACAGTCATATGGGTGCTCCATTGTCGGTAAGTAACTTGTTTTCCCTTGCTCCTTTTAAGATTCTCTCTTTGTCTTTAACCCTGGGCATTTTAATTATGATGTGTCTTCATATGGGCTTCTTTGGGTTCCTCTTATTTGGAACTCTCTGTGCTTCCTGGATATGAAAGTCTGTTTCTTTCACCAGGTAGGGGACGTTTCTGTCATTATTTCTTCAAATAGGTTTTCAATATCTTGCTCTCTCTCTCTTCTTCTGGCACCCCCATAATTCGGATGTTGGTATGCTTGAAGTTGTCCCAGAGGCTCCTTACACTATCTTCATATTTTTGGATTCTTTTTTCTTTTTGCTCTTCTGATTGAGTGTTTTTTGATTTCTCCTATTCCACCTCATTGACTTGATTCTTGGGATCCTCTACACTACTGTTGAATCCTTGTAAATTATTCTTTATTTCAGTTAGTGTATGCTTAATTTCTGACTGGTTCTTTTTCATGTCTTTGACATTCTCACTAAGATCCTTGCAGTCTCATGAAGATCCTTGAGTAACCTTATAACCATGGTTTTGAACTCTGTATCCAGAAGTTTGCTTTCATTTCTTTCATTTGTGACATATCTCCCCATTTTGGCTGCTTTGTTGTGTTTGTTTCTATGTATTAGGTAGAGCTACCATGTCTCTTGGAATTGGTAGAGTAGCCTTATATAGTAGATGTCCTGTAGGGCCCAGTGGCTCAGCCTCCCCAGTCACCTGAGCTGGGCACGCTAGGTGCACCCCTGTGTAGGCTGTGTGCACAGTCTTGTACTTGAACCTTGATTGCTATTGGTGTCACTGGGAGGAGTTGACCTTCAGGCCAATTGGCTGTGAGGACCAGCTGTGGCTACAGTGGGAGAGCTGCTGTGCAGGAGACACCCCATATGGAGCAGGACTTGCTTCCGTGGGGCTTTGGCACTCACTGAGTCTGCCTCTTGAGTGTGTCACTTGTGGATGTGTAAAGTTATAATCTCCTATGGTCTGAAGCTGTCCACTGGGTACACTGGCTCTAGAGCCTCCAGGGAGGTACAAAGTCAGCCACTTCCTGGGACACCCAGTAGGAGCTATTTGTATTGGGTTTGGAGGTGCTAAAACCAGGCCCAGGTGTGAAGCAAGGCAGGCTCATGCTAGTGCCAGGTCTTGGGCCTTTTATTGGTAGGTTTGGGGCATGCTGACCCAGCTACAGTTTGTTTGAGAGATTTTAGCAAAGTCTGAACCCTGAGCCAAGGCAGGCCCTTCATAGGAAAAAGCTGTTGCAAACAGGTTGAGTGGGGCTGCAAATTGGATGGGGCGGGGTCTCAGGGAATCACCAGGGCAGAGCAAACAGTGTGGGCCACACTGATATGGCTGCCAGTCAGCCCTGCGACAGGGGAGGTCCCAGCACAGGAGCAATGACCCCTGCAAGCACCTCCGTTTGGGAGAAAGCTGCCCCTGAGTTCCTGCCCTGATGCCCGACAATCTATTTCCTTCCCATATATGTCTGGGTCCAACACCTCCTGGCACTGGAGCTCAGAGGAAGCAAGTCTGAGTAAGTTCGTGCATGGCCCTTTCAGAGGGACACATGGGTCTCCAGCAGCCTAGTTCTTACTGCCTGTAGGGACTTCTTTCCCCAGCTCTGGGACCCTGGGCTGGGGGTCTGGGACCCTTGCTCCTCCGGGCGGCCTCTGCAGAGACCATCTCCCTCCCAATTAGGAAAGCGGCCCACGTGGGTGCCGGACCAGCCGGTTCTGCGCCTCCTACCAGACTCAGTGCGCTTTCTTCCTTACTTCTCTAGTTGTAGGGCTTCCATTCAGCCAGCTTCCAGGCAGATCTGAGGATGGTTGTTCTGTATTTTAGTTGTAATTTTGATGTGGTTGTGGGAGATGGCAAGTACTGGCGTTTACCTATGCTGTCGTCTTGGTTCTTCTCTTATTCTTATTTTTTAAATCTATTTTTCTCTTAGTACTTGTAATCACACTACATGTAATTTTGTGTACTATATTTTACTTAACATCACTGATTATTAAAATCATTTTCATGTCATTAAAGCACTTTATTTTTTATTACTACATAAATATTCTATTGTACAACTGTACCATAATTTTTTTCTTCTAATTTAGGATATTTACAGAGATTTTATTTTTCATTTTATAAGTAATGCTGCAATAAACATTACAGCTTTCAATGTTTCTTTGGCATTTCTTATTATTTCCTAATGGTAGATTCCTATAAGTTAAATTAATGGTCACAAAGTTTTAAGGCTTCTCAAACAAACTATTGTAGCTACTAATTTACATGATTTAATTTTAATGAAAATATCAATTATAAAATATATAGTAAAAATAAAAATTATTAAACATTAAGAGTTGCCATTTATTAGTTTACACATTAAGGTATCTCTAGATATCTAATTTATAGGAAATTTAAAATATGTATTGAGTTCTCACCCTAATAAAATGCCTCATGAATGACAGGCCTCATTTTATCAAAACAGTTCCATCCCTATGTCCAGCCCAGGTTGACATAATATGTCCAATATGCGAGGCAGTTGCTTAGAGCCCCTTGAAAAACTACAAAAAAATAATGGATGAAGTTTTGACATCTGTCATCATTAAACTATTGTATTTTTATGAAGGCAGCCTTGCTTATCATTTTATAAAAAGATATATCGGACGTATTCAATGTTAAGTCAATCATTTCAATGTTTTGTTTGTGAGGTTTTTTTTGTTTTGTGTTTTTTAATATATTTTTACTGATTTCAGAGAGGAAGGGAGAGGAAGAGAGAGATAGAAATATCAATGATGAGAATAATTGATTGGCTGCCTCCTGCACGCCCCCTCTGGGGGATCGAGCCCACAACCTGGGCATGTGCCCTTGATTGGAATCAAACCCAGGACTGAGAACTCGGGACCCTTCAGTCCATAGGCCAATACTCTATCCACTGAGCCAAACCAGTTAGGGCTGTTTGTTTTTTAAAACTTCCCATTTCCCTGTGTTTCTCTCAAGCAGCAGTAACTGAACACAAGAAGGACAGAACACGAGTGCACATCTATGGAGAAGTGGCCAGTTAAGTCCAGAAGTGGTGCTTGGGAACCTGAGTCATCTGAATATTGATTCATGTCCCAACACAATTTTGCACAAATAGATGCATTTTTATTCATTTAAGAAAGTGAAATGATGCTCATCCCTAAAATGTTATTCTCTAAAGCCATACCCTTTTTTGACTTAAATATGGCATGTTTTAGATTTGTTCTTCTCATGCTACAAAAACATTTTAGCTTATAATTTTTTTATTTTTTTAATATATTTTTATTGATTTCAGAAAGGAAGGGAGAGGGAGAGAGACAGAAACATCAATGATGAGAGAGAATCATTGATTGGCTGCCTCCTGCACGGCCCCTACTGGGGGTTGGAGCCCACAACCTGGGCATGTGCCCTTGACTAGAATCGAACCCAGGATCCTTTAGTCCATAGGCTGACACTCTATCCACTGAGCCAAACCAGCTAGGGCTTAGTTTATCATTTTAAAATTTCACATTTTTTTTTCCATCAATAATCTCCAGGATTCCTCTTTAAGTGACTGGGAATCAAGTTGAACCACCTAGGTTCAAAATCTCAAGTACACCATTTTCCAGCTGCTTGGCCCGGGACAAGGCACTTACTTGCACTGTACTTCAGTTTTGTCATCTTTAGAACAGAGATGACCATGTAGCTACCTCTTGGATTACTGTGAGGATTAAATGAATGCATATTAGTAAGGTGCTTGGTCCACTTTGTTTATCTCACACACCGTATTCAGTGTCAGCAATCACCAATGCCACCAGACAGTATCCAGTGTAATAGGATCTCAGGAACACAACATATGACTTACACGGAACCCAAAAGGACAAAGATTCAGATCCGTAATAATAGGGGTGGCATGTACTAGATATTACATGAATGTTATAATAAAAGAAATTGTAAGGCTGCTAGGGAGAAAGCGTTATTAAAGCGTAGTGTTCTCCGAGTCGTCTCATAGGAAATGTGGGACCTACACCGGACTCTGAAGAAGAGAGAAGGTTTGGCAGAAAAGTGGAAGAACATTTTCGACAGAAGATATTTTGAAAAGCTGTTGATATATTCTGGGAACAATGAGTAGGCCAGCTGAGCTATCACAAAAAAATTGTTTGTCTAGAAAGAAACTGGCCTTAGATAGCAAACCACTTGAGAATTTTATTGCCTCCAACACCTGGGAACCAGTGAGGATTCTGTGCAGAAGGACAAATGAGAATAAAATGTGAAGGATAGTAATCTATTACTAATTTTTTCAAGATGATTTATATTGTGAAATATTAGAGGCAAAAAATCAAATAAACCTAATCATGAAACTATTGAAATCTTAAAAAAAACACAAAACACACAATTCTGGGATATTTCACACTGGTAAAGATCTGTTCATTCATATTCTTTCTCTATGTAATTCTTATTTTTTTATGAACTGTAACTCAAATAACCTTCCTTACCTTGCTTAGTCAATGAAGTTTAATTTTAAATTTTATTTTCTCTGTTGAGACTATAGCTCTAAACTTCTCTTTCATTATAGCCCTTATTCAACCAAGAGAGAATAACGACTTAAGGGACTGAATTTGGTAATTCAGATATTTAGTACTATCTTATTTGTAGTTCGAATTTAATAGCACAAATTTAGTAAGTCTAGTGTTGCAGGGGGGACTTCCTAGGCTTGTAAAAATTAAGTGTTCGGGGAATAAAGATACAGTGGAGTAATTGGTTAGCAGATGACCCACAGAGCTAAGATCTTGGAGGTTGATTATGAGTTTTTAGATGCCCTTGGAAATTTTGAAAAATGGCTCAATATTAAAAACATACCAATTGAGAAGGCTTCTTGAAGAGACTATGGAGCATTCATCTTTGCAAATCTTAGAGACAAGTAGCAATTAATTGTCTTTTCCTGATGCAGTGAACTTGGTAGTTGGATATAACCTTCACAACAACGCTAAAAATAAACACTGGCCAATGTACCTGAGTAAAAGATAAATAAATCAGAATAATTATAAACATAAGAATATTAATTATAATATATATAATATGCTCTGCTTCTTCCTATGGGTTATTTTAATGGACTTTTATTTTCATGAGTAAGGGGAATTTTTTTTTCTGAAAAATCTGTTATCTTAAAAAATGAGATCAATCTTAGCCGGTTTAGCTCAGTGAATAGAGCGTTGGCCTGCGGACCAAAGGGTCCCAAGTTTGATTCCAGTCAAGGGCATGTACCTTGGTTGCAGGTTCCTCCAGCCTGGGCCCTGGTCAGGTCTGGTGCAGGAGGCAACCAATCAGTGTGTTTCTCTCACATCAATGTTTCTCTCTATCTTTCCCTCTCCCACTTTCCCTACAAATCAATGGAAAAATATCCTCGGGTGAGGATTACCAACAACAACAATAATAATAATAATCCTATATAATAAAAAGCCTGTGGTCGTCACGGCGTCACACCATAACAACCGATCACCAGGAGGCTGCATGCGCAGCAGGCACACGCGGGTGGGCAGAGACTTGACACTGCGTCCCTGTGAGCACCAGCAGGGACTTGACCAGGAAGTGCATCGAGGAAGTCCCACTCAGCGCTGACCTTGCGGGGCAGGACTCCAGGACTTGGGGGAGTCTCGCATGGCGCCAGGGAGGGCTTGACGGTGTATCCCTGTGGGCACCAGCAGGGACTTGATGCTGAGTCCCCACCGGTGTGCGGGGTCTGGGCCTCAAGCGATTTCCCGCGGGTCTGGGTCTCGCGTGATTTCGCGCACTGGGTCACTAGTAATAATAATAAAATGAGATCAGCATATAGGAGGTAGAGAGATATGTCATTTTTCAAGTGGAAAAAAAAAGCCTTGTAGGTATAATGCATCTGTAAATGAATTAAATGGCAATTTTTTAATTCCTCTGTTATTGTGAGAGTGTTGTATTATGAAATATTGCTGCTGAATTACTGGAAAGTCTCTGTAAGCCACTGAACCTCAGTTTCCTAATCTATAAATGATGGTGCAAACAGCAGGAGAGTGATGAGGGTACATTGCTTATAAGGCTTTTTGCAAAATATAAGATGTTGGCCATTACTTCCCTAGCAAGAACTCACTTGCTATAAAAGTATGTGGCCAGCTTGCTTCGCTCTTTATAAACTGCTCAGGCCGCGTGGCACTCTCTTCTCTGAATGCGTTGGTGTGGGGAGTGGCATCCTCCCTTAAACCAGCAGACGCTGACATCAAACGAATGTTCACCTACGGTGACACTTCTCTTCTAGGGAGAGCCCATATTGATCTGGATAAAAAGAGTCTCAATTAAACTGAAATTCTCTGAGGATACAATTATGCTTTACTAATATAGAAGATTCTGTGATGGGCTAGGGATGCTACCATTGATTAAGTCTGGAAGACTCAGTCTCTTCATTTTTCAGTTCCCTTCCCCATCACACAATTGTAGTCATTCTCTAATGCCCCCCAGACTATATAAACTCACACCAAGCCCCAGAGTTCCCTCTTGATGAGAGCCCCCATAGTCCAACCTCGCTCTACATGTTCCGTCTGCCATTTGCTAACATGTTACATGGCCAGCTGAGCCACTGAGCTATAATAAACAGAATGCACTTTAGCATACAGGGATATTTTGCAAGAGATATATTATCAAGTCTTGGAAACTTAAGTGTGTGTTACCATATTGTCTTCCTTATGCTCCTTCTGTTTCTTCATTTCACACATCACTCCATTCTTTGAAGAAATGTTTCCCAATGTGTTAAGAAACTGAGTCATGTCCTATATTCTGGGGGGGGGGGGGGATTGGGAGGGTGAGAGGAGGTTTGTATCTGCAAAGAGCAACCTTGTTTTCTCTCAATAAGTTAATGGACCTGGTCTTTTCACATGAGTTAATGGAGAGAAAAGCACTTTGAAAATCCGAAAGCCATATGTGCTATTTCAGGATTCCTTTTCCGTTCTGGGCTACAAACGAGTCACATGCCAGTCCCTCTGTACGCAGTGGACTCATTTTTAGGTGAAGTGGTTTCTCTGAAGATCTCCAGCAGAAGGCATTTCAGCTTTAATAGATCACTTGATGCTTTGAGGAGTCCAGAGGTCCTCATTTGACCCTGGCAAGCCTCGTTCAAACTGCAAAAGCTGGGGATGGCCCACTAATCGGTTGATCAGAAAATCAACCTATGTATCTCTATACGTATTAAATACATTTGTTCATTTAAATCAGTGACTTTGTTGGTCTTGCAGCAGGCTAGCCTTTCGGGCTGAAATTCTCTCTCACTGAAACAGATTTTTTTTTTAATGGAGTCTCTCTGATCTTAGAAATGGAGAACTGAGCTATAGATGAAAACTGTTATTGAAGCCGGTTGGGTTTTTTTTCCACCTTCATAATTCTAGGATTCTCAGCTACATTCTGTGCAGTTTTAACATATGTTAATCAATGTATTTGTTACCACCCGGCTTGACTTTTTATTGCATTTCTCTGGTGGCTGGCTTATCACCATATATACCATAGATATTGCAACTTCAATTAATTCTGAACTTCTTTGCAAGGTTATTTACTTGCTGTCAGCAATAAGACAACATGGCATCGCTTTTATTTCTAAGCATGTGGTCAACTACAAATTGGATTCAATTACCTCTTCTTTGCCTTTGCAGTCTGTTTCAGTGACCCTTCTCAGGAGATCACTGCTATTAGTAGTGGTCACTGACCTACCTATTTGTAAAATTTTTAAAAATGTTAATGAGAGAAATACTCTCCTTATGACAGTCTGAAAGGCTATAGAAGCAACATTAGAAGTAACACTATAACTGATGAGGGGAATGGATAAAAAGCAGTTTGGACTTGTGTTTATCCATGAGTACAAACAGAGAATCAAACAATCTTGGTTTGGGGCTGAGTTTAGGGAAAGAAGAGAAACCTGTTATGTCCCAGGTATGACTTTAGGTCCTTTCATGGTCACCACATTTTTTTTAAAATATATTTTTATTGATTTCAGAGAGGAAGGGAGAAGAAGAGAGAGAGAGAAAGAGAGCGAGAGAGAGAGAGAGAGAGAGAGAGAGAGAGAGAGAATCATCAATGATGAGAGAGAATCATTGATCGACTGCCTCCTGCACGCCCTACATTGTGAATCAAGCCCACAATCAGGGCATATGCCCTTGACCAGAATTGAACCCAGGACTCTTCAGTCCCCAGGGCAATGCTCTATCCATTGAGCCAAACTGGCTAGGGCTAGTCAGCACAATTTTTGAGAGGTAAGAACGATTATCCCTCTATAACAGATAGTCAAAGGTAGCCTCAGAGAGAGTAAGGACAGATTTCTCAAGGACGCGCAGCTAGTAAGTGGCAGTGCCCAGAAAGGAATCCAGGCTTTCTGACCACATCACTACAGGAAGAGCTACAAGGAGCAAACAAAATGTTAGGAGTTTATGTGTATGAAGAAATGGGAGTAGCGCCTCCAAGAGGTATAAAATGTGAAAAGAAAGAAGCCCCAAAACACAATTCCTAAGGAAAGGGTGTTAATTAATAGGCAGAATGATTTGTGAAGAGGAATCTAGATGGGCCTAGTCCTTTCCTGTGAGGGGCAAGACGGGAATATGCTGAGCTTTGCATCCCCTACAGTCTCTGCCTTAACTACTCAACTCTGGCTTTCTGGTCAAAAGCAGCCCCAAACATTATGTAAAGAAATGGGCATGGCTATGTTCTAAGAAAACTCACTTCTCTCTCTCTCTCTCTCTCTCTCTCTCTCTCTCTCTCTCTCTCTCTCTCTCTCTCTCACACACACACACACACACACACACACATCACAAACACCCAAACAACTATTGATTAGGAAATATATATAAGAGACAAACACTTTTCTAAACAGGAAATATTGATCTGGTAACAGGCAAAGAGACGACTAGATTTGAACCCATATGGTCTGCTAGTGAGGGTCTTACAAAGGCTGCAGCACCCATTGATTAACCGGTTTAATATCTTTTTCTTTAAGATTTTTTATTGACATTTCTTTTTTAGAGAGAGAGAGAGAAACAGAGGGGGAGGGAGAGAGAAATATCGATGTGCGACCAATACACTGATCAGCTGCCTCCTGCACGCCCCGTGACAGGGATCAAGCCTGCAACCCGGGCCTGTGCCCTGACCAGGAACTGAACGGGCAACCTTTCCGTGTGAGGATGAAACCCAACCACGGAGCCACACCCGCCATTTCCTACCGTAAAGCCAGTGTCTCCACATGGATCAGGCCCACCGCGCCGCCCACCCGGAAGGATCATGTCATTGTTCTGCACGTGCCACAAGGAAGTCGCCGCTGAGTCCCTCGATGACAAGTGTGCACGGGGGCTCTCGCTCTCCCTCTTGGGCAACAAGCAAGCTGCTCGTCCAGATGACAGGGTCCTTCCTCCCTCCTGCAGGTAACTGTCAGGCCGGCAGGGCGCGAGGGGCGCTCCTTCCATCTGCGCCATTTGGATTGTCAGCTGCATTGTTCCGCTCAGTGTGCTGTGGATGGTGAAAAGCAACCAGGATGGATGAATTTAAGTAATTGCTCTGACACAGACTGATTATTACAGTAACAACAGTCGGTGAGAGTTAAGGAGTAGCCTCAGCATATGGTCTACACTTGACGTGGGAAGGAGAGTGGGGTGGAGGAAGGAAAAGGCTGTATAATTTTACAAATTGCTTTATGCTTTGCAATGATTAAGTTTTCTGTGCCTTTGCTTGATTTGGAAAATGTCACCCACAGAAGCATGAAAAAAAAATCTAAAAATTGTTACAGAGAAAGGAGTTCAAAGAACATATTTAAGTGCTGTTCAGATAAACCATGAAATGTTTAGGATTTGTAAGACCAAAAATTATTTATTGCCACAGCATATATTGTTCTGTTTTTAACCTTGTGCATTCAGCAAACACCCTTTGTGAAATCTTGGCCACTCACTGATTGGGTAAAACTATTTGTTTTGAAAGATGAATAATTGATATTGGTAGCTTACCTCTAAGCTAATCTGAAATTTCTCTTATAAAAAAAACTATAAAAAAACAAATGAACATATTATATAAAATACTATATGTCTAATCTTTAATGTAATAACATGGACACATCTGTTTTTGTTTCATGAGAGAAGAACAAAAGTAATCACACATTTTACACACACACAAGTACATATTTTTCAAAACAAATTTAAAAAGAAAGACCCATTTACTATTATGGCTACAAATAGAGAAATAAAGCAACTAACTTGGATTATTAATTTTTATACCATTCTTATTTTTAAATTTTTTATAATACTCAAGTGGCACATGAGATTATATGCAGAGCAATGAACTAGAAAGCTCCTTCAAAAAATAATTAAATTGATAGTAATTTTTTAAATTAAATGGTAATATACTCAATAAAATAATTGAATACCAGATAAATAGGAAAGTCTTTGGAATAAAAATTAGGGTAATAATTTAACACTGTGAAAAGTAAGTATGATGAAGTACATTCCAAGGACATTAATTACTTATACGTGTGTGAGCTATTGTTGGGCACATAATGGCTAATTCATTTGCTAGCACAGTCACGCTGTTCCCAGTATTTTAACTTATTACTTTGTAAATATCTCCTGTGATACTCTGAGAAAAAGGGTGCTATTTTAAACCTATTCCTATTTAATATTAATTAGTGTCAATCAAAATAATTTTCACTAATTGTTATTGAAATTGCTGGACTAACTAATATTTTCTAATATCTCTGGTACTACCTAGCGTTTTAGAATTTCCAATAAGGTTATGAATATCACCTTCGTTTACAAAAAAAGCAAATGAGAAGGTCTATGAATTGGCCACTTTTACAGAAAGGCTTTAGAAGCTATTCTCATGCACTAAAAAATGTGTGAGTCTAGAGATGCTTAGAAAAATAGAGGGGCTTTATTTTTATGATTTGAGTTATGAAACGCAAGTCACATTGCAAGTTGACTATCCAGTTATTGCAAATCAACATTACCAAATAAAACTTTCTGCTGGGAAAAATGGCAACTACTTAGTTTTTAAACAATAGTTAATAGCTCGTGGTTCTAAACAGCATGGCTACTTAGGATTTTGGATCCTGAAAATCACTTCTCTGCTTGGCAGGCGTGTCTCAATGGTTGACTGTCCACCTATGAACCAGGAGGTCAGGGTTCAATTCCCTGTCAGGGCACATGTTCGGATTGCGGGCTCCATTTGTGCAGCAGGCAGCCAATCAATGATTGTCTCTCATCACTGATGTTTCTATCTCTTTCTCTCTCTCTGAAATCAATAAAAATATTTAAAAAATAAAAATCACTTCTCAAATATGCTTGTTATCCTCCAAACATTAGCAAAATCTAAATGCACAATAATCAAACCAAAATATGAGATTGGAAATAAGCAGCCTACTATATGCTCTATGCACTTTGAGGCCTATTTTGTTGTTGCTCATCTCCCCCGCCCCCCGACATTTCAATTTGGGAGCACCCCATAAAATTAATCTTACAATGAATAACATATTTTAAGGGGTTCATGACAATTCAGGTCCTTATTAAGAATATCAGTTTTTGTTTTCTCCTAGTGGACATTAATAATATATAATATTATGGTCAGCTCAGCCTTCTTTGTATGTCTGCTTTATAGTCTTCCTCCTCAAATGCTTTCTGATATTATTACATTTTAAGGGAAGATTTTCAGGAGAATCAAATGATCAATCTTAGAAATGTTCACTTGAAGCCAATATGATCTTATCAACCAATGTCACCCCAATAAATTTAATAAAAATAAATTAATAGAAGTGATCGATCTTGTTAAGTCAATTTTATATTCAAAATGAATTCTGTAAACTCTACCTAAAACATAGTTGCTTAAGTCACAAAATAAAGTGCTAAGGTTTTATGACAATCATCATCTTTTTTCCCTTACTTTATGTCCTCTTTCCCATCACTTTTTCATTCAGTTCTAGTTTCAAAGGCATACATGCTTTATATTCTGACATATATCATACTATCTACTACATAGTACTTGCTCTATAGAGTTGAATGGATAGATTAGTAGAATGGAGAGTAGATAAATGCAAAGGAGGAAGGAAGGGAGAGACAAAGAAACGAAGGAAATAAAGGAGAAAGGAAGGGAGGGATACAGGGAAGGAGGGAAGAGAGGGAGAAAGGAACAAAAGAAGGAAAAATTTACAGGCTCCTAACTGTTCTTAAGGAATCATTAGAAGTCTACACAAAATTAACCGAATATCCTTTTTACGTTAAGAACCAAATAACAAATCCTGTGATGCAAACTGATATGCATAAAGACAAGGTCAATAGAATAAATAAATTCATTAATTATTTGTTTACTTCTCTCATTAGAAGTAAACTCTTTGCTCAGTGACTTAACATAGTGCCTGGCACAGAGATAGTTACTCTTTATGGGCTGGTTAAATGAATAACTTCATAAATTATAAAATATGTGGTTCCATCTGAAAAAGGTTTGTCTAGCAATCAAATAAGAGGTAAATGCTTTGAATGAACAATCTTTCCGTCTTTCCTATGTTTAGCCAGCTCATAAAACTCTGCTCTCTTGACTTTCCCGTCCATGCTTTTATGGGTGGAGCAGTGCCATACGGAGAGAGGGAGAGAGTCCTTTCAGAGCGAGTCTCAAACATTGCGACATTTTGCTCCCTAGAGCAAACAGACTTCTCTTCCAGGATGACAGGAGACATCCGTTTTAGGAAAATATTTGGGTGAAACATTTCATCTAAGCAGTCAGTTTAGCTGTATAGAAGTAGCTACCCGCAAATGCACAAATCCATTTATTCTTTTTGGAGACATTTGTCTAACACAGGTTAGCCGGAATAAGGCGATGAGGTAGCGTGCACATTTGAATGACAAAGAAAATAGACATCTCGTTTTGTTGAGATTTTTCCATAAGAATAACATTAAAGAAAAAAAAAACTGTGCTCTCTACTTTTACAGAATGACAATAGTCTCTCACAAACGGAAGCATTAATCTTATACTATTATGTGTAAGATCAAATAAGATCAAAATTAAAATATTGAGTTCAAGGAATAAAAGGGAAAATAATGGGAGGACCTGTGTTCCCCCCCACCTTGGATTTTCTTTTTAAAAAAAATTAATTTTTCAGAAATGGAAGCATTGTCTTCTTAAGAGAACAGGATGCTTAATAGCACATGAAAATACCCTAATTTAGCTAAAATAGAGATGCAAAAGGAAAATGATTGGAAGTCTCTTCCTGGTACAAAAGTGGGGGTGGCGGACAGAAAAAACCACACATGGTATACTAGTTACAAGTTAAGTGCTCTTAACAGATTTATTGCACCATTTTTTTGTTCAAGTAACCCATTTAAAAAGGCGCCCATGCATGGACTGCCCCTGTTATTAATAGTAAATGTAGATTCCAACCTGTCAAGTTTTCCTAGCCTCACTTTTGCATTTTTTTTTTTTTTAGGAAAAAAAAAATTAAAAAGCAAAGGCATTTCCTAGGGCACATGCTGCCAGACACCCAGCATTTATCTTATCTCAGTTGATGACTTTCCTTTTATCCTGAAATGATTTGACAATGACTCTATGATTTCCTGTACAAATTACCCTTTGAAAGTGGCAGTGGAGCTTGGCAGAGATCTTCACTTAATTACTGAGTGGATTATTAGCATACTGCTGCCCCCCCCTTCCTTTTTTTTTTATATCTTCTAGATTGCGTTGACAGTTCCCTTTCATTGCCTGCTTTAACTCACTGAATACTAAACATTATGCAGATTGCCGCTGAGAAGTACCCAAGCTACTGCAGACCCTCATCTGCCCCAAAACCTTTGCATGGAGAGTAATAGAGTCATGTATAGTCAGAAACCAATATTGTATCGGGGGAGTGCGTTGGTGGGTTTGCTTTTTTGAATCCGCACCCGAAGATATTTTTCCATTGATTTTAGAGAGTGGAAGAGAGAGGGAAAGACAGAGAGAAACATGGATGTGAGAGAAACATCGATTGGTTGCCTCTTGCACGCGTCCTGACCAGGGCCCAGGCCGGGGAGTAGCCTGCAACCGAGATATGGAGCCTGGGACCCTTCAGTCCACAGGCCGACACTCTACCCACTGAGCCAACCCAGCTAGGGCCATTTGTGAGTTTTCTTAACCTAGATTGGGGTTCTGCAGAGCAGCGCGCTAATGTTCAAATGCAAAAATTCCTCTGTGATCATTCCGAAAAGCAATTCGCTTTGTTCCTTTCTTTAATATTTTCTGTCTTTAAATAGACCAAAATCTTGAGATTTTATTTCTTCTACTCATTGCCCTACTTAACTTGGAGGTGGGTAAAGAGTCCCTGTTTTGAGAAATGGCAAGTTTCACTCTTTATCTCTCTCTGAAGTCAGGGCTCTGATAAGCTGACCTCCTAGGCTTGTGTAAAGTGTTATTTACTATTAGCCAGAGCAAGACAAATGCGAGTGATGAATTGCAAAGATCTCTTTGGCATTCTCAGAAGGAACCTTCTCTTCGGTCTTGGCTCCAGTCCTTTGGCACAAATTTGCACATATGTCAGGCATTCTTCATCCAGATCCTTATCTTTTCTTTTTTTCCTCCTCACTGAACTGCATTCTAAAGCATCTTCCACGTTTCCCAGGGTGTAGTAGGGGCGTACACCCCTTCCCATGGCAGCCTTCTGGTGTATAGCTTTGCTTCTCTCTCCTTGGGAGGAGAACGCCATACGTGAGTGATGTCAGGTACCGGTGGAAGCGACACCAGAACAAGAGGAGTCAGCAAAGGTGGCGGAACAGCTGGGTGCTGACTACGCCATCTCCATTCTAGAACTACCAACCACCAGCTTCATTCCACTACTGTTGCATCTGCTATGAAATTTAGGTCTTCCAGGTGGCAGCCCAACATGCTGTCCTGGGCTATCAGGCCATTTAAATGCTTTGAGCTAATGCTGCAGATCCATTTTCTAAACAAGTTAGCAGAGAACATATGCATCAATTAAAGTTTTATTGAGTGGTGCCTGCTTACCATACTGAATTTGGATTGGCTGCCATCTGTCTCAAATCCTGTGGTACCATCTCTGTTGCTTGAGAGAGCAATTGTGAGGCTAGACGGTTTTTCTCAACTTCTGAAGAATCTGCTCTCGTTATTTTTATACACAGGCCCACAAAAGTAGAATTGGTACGAATTAAAAACACAAGACAATGAGAAGTTAGGACTGAATGCATGTGTTTGAGTGGTTTAGGCCACTACACTAATCCTGTAGCTTCCACCCTGGCTATTTTTAACATATAGTTACAGCTGAATATGCTATTTTTCAGATACCTTCTGTTACCATCATGACTAGCTAGCTAATATTAATAATAGGAAGGGAGCAAAGGAGAGACCAGACATACAAGCATGGTCATCTGGGCAGCTTCACCAGGAAGCTGCAACTTTACACTCCCCAGGGAACCACTCACTGGTCTATTCCCTGCAGATCACTGGGGGAAGGTTCTAAAACAGGGCAGATGCCCAACTGGCGTGGCTCAGTGGTTGAGCGTCAACTTATGAACCAGGAGGTCATGGTTCAATTCCTGGTCAGGGTACATGCCAGGGTTGCAGGCTCGATCCCCAATGTGGGGTGTGCAGAAGGCAGCCGATCAATGATTCTCTCTCATCATTGATGTTTCTATCTCTCTTTCTCCCACTTCCTTCCTCTCTGAAATCAATACAAATATATTTTTAAGAATTAATTAACCAATTAATAAAAAAAAAAGGGAAGGTGGGCTTGTTACAGGATAGGAGAAGGCCTCATCTCCCCCAGTTGCTTGTGGAAGTAGAGTTCTTGGGGCACTGCTGAAATAAGAATCCCAGTGGGGGATGGAATATTGTAGAAACCTTGATTTTGGAGAAATTACACCCCTGAGTTTCCAAAGTCCCGTTTCCCTTAGTCTAATCATAAAAGAAGCATAGCTGGGACTTCAGTGGAGCTAAAATCAGAGGCAGTGGCCAGAGATTCCCTTCCATATTGGAGCTGAGTCCAGTCCAGCATCAGGGTTTGTGTTTCCCACTAGAGTCCGTTAGTCCATTGTGTGGGGGGTCCACATGACCATGGGCCACAGGATCAAATGCAAGGAAGCCAGAAGTCACAAGAGTCACCAGCCAAGCAACAAGAGAGAGAACTCCTTGTGTAAGGGATTATGTATTCCCAAATGCCCCTGTGCTTGCAGTGGCCACGCCCATTCTGGCCAACCACCTCTGTCCTCTGTCCCCAGGTATGATTGACAGACAAGTACCTTCCCGATGTTACCCCAACTTTACTGGGCATGCGTCTGTCTTTCCTTTGTTGGATCCCTTCTCCCAATGTTTTGCAGGGAATAGGCTGGGGGCTCCCTGGGAGTGTAAAGGTACAGCTTCCTGATGAAGCTGTGTAAATGGCATGCTTACACTGGCTGGCCTTCCCCCTTTGCTCCTTTCCTATTATTAATAACTAGCTAATTGCTACGGCGATCAGGCGCACCACAGTGAAGTTGGGGTGACGTAGGAAAGGTGCTTGCCTGTCAGTCTAGGCTGGGGAACCATGGGTTGGCTGGGGGGGTGGAGCCACAGAGGCATGCAAAATCCTGAAGGATTCATTGGTTCAGCTCCTAGTGAAATTCCCAAACAAAGAATTCTCTCTCCCTTTTTTCTGGCTTTGCTCCTGCTTCCTTACACTTGCTTCTTCCATGACCCATGCTAGTCTACCATGTGGCCTAGAAGCTGCATGGACCACGGTCATGTGAACCCCATGCCCTGTGGACTTCAGCTGGGAACACGAGCTAAGCTAGCCAGGTACTGGACTGGAATGGACTTTACTGTGAGTGAGACTCTGGGTACTGGCTTTGACTCTAGCCCTGCTGAAGACAAAATGGGACTTTCCCACAGTGGGACCTTGGAGGGGAACTCTCTTAAAGTCACCTCATCAGTAAAGCTTTCCATGATAGCTCATCCTCCCGTGGGAGCCTCGGGGAATTCTTGTTCCCACAGCACCCCAAGAAGCCCACTTCCACCAGCAACAGGTGGGGATACGGAGGACACCCCACCGATAGCACTTCTATGGGCAACCTTATGAACCAAAATTAAGACTAGGCAAAGGACATGGGAATTGTTGTACGTTTGTAAGAATGAACAAGATCTTTATTGGTTCTCATTTTATAGGAAAAATTTACCTGGAAGCACAGGAAAATATTTTAAAATGCATTTGCATTTTGCTCACTTCATTGGTAAATCTCTATGGAGTCAAAGCTGTTTCAGATCAATCAGAACTGAACAGAGTTTTGCCTAAATACCTGTGCTATGTGGTGGTTAACTAATACATTGTTAATGTTTTATGTTTTCTCAGACATATTGATCTCTGTACTTTTGACCTTCATGAATGCTGAGAGGGAAAAACATATGATAATGAAATTCAAAAACCTCTTCAAAACTTTAAAACAATTGCCTGAGTATTAGTGTGGTCTTATAAAGTAAGAACTAGAGACCAAATCTATTGACAAATTCTTAGTTGCATAGGCCTTGAATATATTGTTTGACATTTTCCGTGGATACTTTTCTCTACAAGGGAAAAAAATGGATATATCAGAGCTTATTGATTCTGTCCCTTTTAATTTCCTAGCTGAGTCTTGAAAATAGCTTGTAAGTAAAGAGAGAAGTAGGTATAGTCTCTGTATTGGCTTCACTCTATCCTATGGCAATGATGTTCATTAGGGCTTCCTCACTATTCAGGTCCTGGTAAACAATGTCAATTTTCATAAGTGACAAATTCATAGCATCATCGGCTTAGCCCTATCTACGTAGAGGAAATGTGATGTGCTTGAATAAAAACACTACCTATGATTCAGCCTCAGAATTGCTATGCACTAGCCAGGAAACTCACTAATCTCTTTTAGTACTTTTTCCAGTTCTGTAAAATGGAGCTAAAAATCTATGTCCACTTCTTCAGGTTATTGTAAAACTAAAAGAGTCTATAAGATCTCTGTAGACAACCACTGGAATATGAAATTTTAAAATAGTTTGCAAATTGTAAAGTACTGTCACAAATCCTACCCACCCTCAACTAACGGTCAAATGTCATATCTTTCATGAAGTCTTTAAATAATAAGAGTCCTCCATCCCTTCTATGAGCTCAAATAGTAATGTATCTGTATCTGTCTAAAGTTACTCTTCCCACCCTAACAGGTTTGGCTCAGTGAAAGGTCCCAGGTTCGATTTCGGTCAAGGGCTTGTACCTTGGTTGCAGACACATCCCCAGTGGGAGGTGTGCAGGAGGCAGCTGATCAATGTTTCTAACTCTCTATCACTCTCCCTTCCTCTCTGTAAAAAGTCAATAAAATATATATTTAAAGTCACTCTTCCCTATTTCCAATTATCTAAGAGAGGCTATTCACAACAACCCTCTGAACATTTCCTGTTTGACATCTGCGGTCCATGGGACAGAAGCCTAAGCTTCACAAGAAAACATTTTAGAAATTCCGAATTTCAAGTCCCAGATCTACAAAATAAGAATCATCATTTAATAAGATCACCAAGTGAGTTGTATGAGTATTAAAGTTTAAGACACACTGCTCTATGTAATAGCTCAAATTCTCAGGAAATTCCCAATTTTTTTATAATTGAGATATTTACTATATGAAGATCTTGTAAAACTGTAAAGATTAGTAGCAAAAAACTCATAATTTTAAGAATAAAAGAAGTTAAATTTATACTGGGATTCAAATAAATTGTGATTTTTATAAGATTAAATGTTTGGTTCATTTATTCATTTATTTATTTAGCAATTATTGAATGCCTACTGTGAACCAAGCACTGTAGAAGACATGGAGGGTTCTCTTTAGAATAAAACATGATGCTCAGTAGGAGAGGGCTTGTAGTCTAGTGGAGGCAGATGGAAGTTTTCTCACTCTGGTCAGGTGTTCCTTCAATAATAACACAGAAATCTTCTTTCCGGGGTATCTGGCCCTTCTTAATCATTGATCTTCATCTTTCTCTTACATTTCTTCCAGACTCACATTTACTTATATTCACTGCTACGACACTGGAAAATCTTTGCCAAATGAATTTGGTGAAATCAAGAGCTATTCGTTGATTACACATATCTAAGAGGAAAATGGCCAGCACTGTATCATAGTACCGGCAGATACTTCTTGTAGTATGTACTTTTCACCTATTATTTGACACATGCCCACCCTAACTTAGAATTAATATTATAATCTATCTAGATTCTATATAAAAGCCTAAGTGACTGTCTGACCGTTCAACCAGTAGCTATGATGAGCACTGACCACCAAGGGGCAGACGCTCAATGCACAGGCATGGAAACATGAAACAGACTGATGAATCTCAGAGGGAAGGAGGAAGGGGGAGGGCGGGAAGAGATTAACCAAAGATCTTATATGCATACTAGAAGACCAGTGCATGGATTCGTGCATCAGTCAGGTCCCTTAGCCTGGCCTGCAGGGATAGGGCTAAAACTGGCAGTCTGACATCCCCTGAGGGGTCCCAGATTGTGAGAGGGCACAGGACAGGCCGAGGGACCCCACTGGTGCACAAGTCTGTGCACCAGGTCTCTAGTTCAACAATAATAACTAACATATACTGAGACCTCACCATATGCCAGGCATGATTGTAAGCATGTCTCATGTATTTATCTCCTTTACACATCAAAACTATCACAGGCAGTAAACATCTTTGTTGAATAGATGCACTGGGGCACTAAAAAATAAATACATACATACATATATACATACATACATACATACATACATACATACATACATAAATGATAATATTACATTAGAACCCTAGGCAGTTTGATGTTAGAAAACTATCCTCAAGAAAATGTTTTTACCTTTTGGGATAATTTCCAACAGGGTAAGTCATTTATAATCATGTATTCTGTTCTTTCTATTCTGAAACTGGCAGACCTCCCACTGATGACAATGGGAGTACTAGACACATTAGTCCCAAGTAGCTCTTTCAAAAGAATTAAGCCACCTGATGAAGATCTTAAGCTTAATTAAAGTACTTTTATTTTCCTGACTGAAAGGTCAGTAGACGCAAAGAGGAAGTGCAGCTTTAATTATTTATTGACTGAACAGTGTTCTTCCTTCATAAACATTAATTCTCTAATTTTTATGAATATAAATATCTCATAATCATTTTCTTTACTAAACAACGTTGGATGAATGCCCATGTTGCTCCCTTGAATTTATAATAGAATGGTTTCTTAGAGTATGTGCTTCTCACATTTCCTGTTACAGATTCTCATCACTGGGTCATTTGTCTCTAACTAGTCCAAAAGTGTATTTAGACCTCGGTAGCCAATTGGACTTTTACATAAAAGCTTGGTCAGAAGGGTGACTCCAACATCAGTCTAAGAGTTTCTGGCAACCATCACCTTGTTGATTACTAGCTCATTTTTACAATTGCACTTGATTGTTACAAAGACAAAGCCATGTCTACAGAGGAGTAAATGATCTGACTATAGTGAGTTACAGATCAAAATACCTTCTTTTATGTGTTGTCAGTATGGAACAATTCACTGGTCACTTGGTTTATGCTCTTGTTTCTAAACTACTTGCGTTCTTTACTTTGGCTCCTTTCTGCTCCATTTCTCTGGTTATTGATGTCCATAGAGAATATAAGTTCAGAAATGATGTTAAAGAACTGAGCGTTGATGCTCTAGCAAAGTTGTATAATGATGACAGTAGTGATGGGAAATAAAGCCTAGTGATTAGGTACACCTTCATTTGGCCTATTCTTCATGAGCTGAGGCAATCGAATGCTTCATGCTCTATTTTCAAGGTCTCCCCAACATTAGAACTTGCTAAGGACATATGTAGTACTAGCTGTCCGTTTGAAATGTAAACATTTCTAAAACCTCACTATAATACTGCTCACAGGAATGAAGAAGTTTTTCTGAAAGCCTGGACCAGTTCCAAGAGGATTACGTCATTAAAATAGCAAAAGATCTCCTTTCAAGGTAGTTGCACCAAAAGTGTTTCCATGGTACATGCCCCAAGGTAATGTTGTACTAGTATATGGAGGCTCCAGGGAACGTCTTTCAACGAGCTGAAGCTATCAGTCTATAACCAGTAGTTATTTCCACCTCTTGGCCTGGGCTGACATAGTTTGTCATTGATTGCAAGGTTGCCCTTGGCTCTACAAATAGCTTCGTTCATATCTTTTGTTGCCAGCTTGTTTCATGGCTAAGTAGATCTCTCAACAGTCTACGGGTGTGATAAATTGATTCAAAATATTTGTTGAAGAGTTTCTAGTCACGCTTCATGCAGTTTCACATTTCTTCAATAATAATTTATTAAGCATGTGATCTAAGACATACTCATGATAAAAGTATCTCAATAATGTCCATTGACTAAAATATATCATCAGAACTTTTTAGGTTAATTAATATTAGAGACTCTCCAGGGCCTGGCAACAATCTCTCTCTCTCTCTCTCTCTCTCTCTCTCTCTCTCTCTCTCTCTCTCTCTCTCTCTCTCTCTCTCGGCTGTGATTCTAATTCCTTTCTCCCTCCAGCTCTCCCCTTCCATCAATCTGAGTTACTTGCTCCCTGTAAGTATTAATAATATTAATAATAAAATAAATACAAGTGACACCTGAGCCAGTCAGGATATATTAGTGGCTCACTCACATTAACTAGTGTTGACCCTGGGAAAGAAGAGAGCTACTAAATAAAGTCCTGGTGGCTAGAATCCTTTCCGAAACACGGACCTCTCACAGGAACTGCACTTCAAGGGAGAAGCCACACTGAACTGCCAGCCTCCACTGCGCTCCTGCCATCTGAGCCAGCCCTTGTAAAGGAGATCTTGGAATTATGCTTCAACCAATAACATTGAGACTGTTATCATCCAATCAGAGCTGTGCAGCTAAATCCTAATTAACATCTTCAACCAATCAGAGAAGCTTTATTCTGACCAATCAGAACAGTGCTTTTTGGACCAAACTGTGAGAATTTATACTCCTCATTTGCCTGAGAATGGACAGATAACGTACCCTAAGCGGAAAATGTGAAGAGGAATAAATGGAAACTAGCTGTAGAATCTGCTTCAGAAAGGGCTCCACCCCTCACAGCTGCAAAATCACAACCACGGGGAAGTATCTGGTAGTCACAGTAATGTCTGGCGGCAACACCAACTCATTCATCGGAGACAGAATGAGAGCAAGAGCTTACTGTTGGTGAGGAACAGCAAATCAACTAGAATAGTCCCTCGCTAAGAAGTACGACAATAAGGAGTGTCATATGCAAAGCAGAATAAACTTTTATATTATTCCACTTGGACGTAAAAGGATTAAGTCATCACTGTTACCTTGTCTCAGTTGTAGGCTCTCCACCTGAAGGATTTTAACTTTTACAAATAAAGAATAGTTCCACAGAGCGGTCCACCGGAGTGAGGCCTCGCTTCTACACAGCCCCATTTTTCAAAACTACTGCGGAATTCAGCAAAAGCCTTTGTCTCCAGTGAAAGGTTTGACCTAACTCCAGTAATTTCTCGACTGTCTGAGCAGCAAGCACTTTAAATCAGCATAATTGTATTTCGCATGCAATAAACACTTTCGGTTTAAGAGCTCATAACTTGTGTCTTTATCTAATTTTCTTTGTTGCATTAGTTTTTCTCCATGGTGAGCATAAAATAACATCATTTTTTATGATTCCCTAGAGATTACTCTTTCCCCTTTCTCCTTTAAAAATGCTCAAGATTCTTTGTTTATTTTTACGTTAAAAAAAAAAAAAGAGTAAAACAAAGTTGACTTTCAGAGAAAAATCTCATCTCCAGCCATTTGGTTTAGAAAAAATGTAGGCAGTTACAAATGTTTTAAAGTTGGCCTTAAGACAGGAAACCAGGTTTTCCAGTTTGTTTTATTTGCGTCTCTTCTATTTTTCTGTCCTCTGGCCATGCCTGACATCGGCCTGCCTCAAGTTTTGGTGTCTGGCATTGATTGGTATTCAAGTGGAGTGGTGAGTTGGTGAGGCGCTGATCCCTGCAGCACGTGGTAATTTTTTTATTCTCTCTCAGCCTCCACCTGTTCCATGGTCCAGTGGAGAACTGCAGGTCCTGTCAAGGGAGGGCCACCGACTAAGTCCACCTCCCTGGCTTCAGTCCATCACGTGTGCGCTCGGGCTGCGGAGCACCCAGCCAGCTGCAGCCCAACGATCAGCTTATCAGATGATGGATGGCTTCATATCAGGTATTTAAACTGACGAGCTGCCCATCTGGCAAATGATTCGGGAAGCCTGACCTTCCTTGATGAGCGGGGAAAGTGACGATGCCAATAGGGTGACTTCTGCTACTGCCCCAACAGCCACAGTCGAGTCTATCCCACTGGCTTGCTTTTCCAGTTCTATTGTCGCTTAGCTTAGTTTAGACCAGTGATGGCGAACCTATGACACGCGTCAGAGGTGACACGCGAACTCATTTTTTGGTTGATTTTTCTTTGTTAAATGGCATTTAAATATATAAACTAAATATCAAAAATAGAAGTCTTTGTTTTACTATGGTTGCAAAGATCAAAAAATTTCTATAGGTGACACGGCACCAGAGTTAAGTTAGGGTTTTTCAAAATGCTGACACGCCGAGCTCAAAAGGTTCGCCATCACTGGTTTAGACCGACTGTCACTAAATTGTCACTAAATGATACCATTAATCCCAATATTTTCCTTGCAAAAACCTTCACAAAATGGATGCCAGGCCTCCAACAGATTCATGATCCGAATTAGAGGGCAAGGCACCAGATGAGGTCCAATCATTTTAGAAGTTGCTTCACATCACATTTCACAGCCTGTCTTGTTGGAAAGTTGGTTATTTTGGAGGGAACTGCATACTTGACCCCAAATCAATCCGAAATCCACTATAGTAAGATGTGCAAAAGTTCAATGTGTTGTGCGTGGATCTGAGGAATGTTAAGTCCCTCTGTAGTACTAGTTGTGAAGTACTGATTAGTATCTCTTGGATTGTGAACATATGAAGGATGTTCTTAAAATGGCTTTCCCAAACTATCTTCATGATTTGCAATTTAGTAATCTGGTTTAAAAATGTTCAGTGTTTAAGAATCTGTAATTTATGTTGGCCATTTCCCACTGTTGCTCAGTATTATGGTGCCTGTAGGAAGTATGTGTGCTTATGCCTGGATTTATAGAGCACAAGACTAAATGGAAATTCCAATCACTAAAATTGATGTCCCCTCACCCCCTTAGTGTTGCATTGTAAAGACACAGTCTATTTCTAGATAGTATATCATCTCAATCACTCATGATAGCAAATATTAAATAATGGAAGTGCAGCAGAATGAGTGAACACTTGAAAAACAATTTTCCATGCAAAATTTATTTTCATCAACAATTCCAAATAACTGTGAAAACCTCATGAGCCAAGTGCCAATTGTTTTATTTTTAATTTAAAAACATATTGTTGCCCACGTCTTTGTCTACCCCTGTTATAAAGCACATCATTTTTACAACCATGACAGTGAATAAAACAAATTTAATGTGAAGGACATCACAGCAGGTACGTTTATGATTGAGTATCATTTCAGTTTGCACCCAGGAAAATTGTCAACTATTCCAGGAATAAGAAATAAAATGCCATGTACTTCATAGTATAACCTCTTTTGTAGCTGTTTGATAATTCATTCTTAAGCAAACCTCGACTGCTTGCTACCTGCTATATTCATTAGCCTGTCCATGTTCTTATTCCCTATAGAGAATGCGGAACTATAATTGTTAGAAAAATGCTGTGCTGCTATGTGTATTTGCTACTTAATACATGTATATCCATTTTCTTCCTGTTTTTATGCAATTGTTTTAGAAAGATGAACAAACATTTTTTTGGCCTAGAAACTAGTTATTAATATTTTCTGGATGCTTTGTAATAGATTCATTTAATTTATTTTTTTAATTAATTAATTTATTATTATTATTTTAATCTTTATTGTTGAATGTAAGACATATGTCCCTTTTCCCCCCCATTAACCCCCCTCTAGCCCATGCCCATTCCCCACCCCAGGCCTTCACCTCACCACCCTATAGTCTGTGTCCATAGGTTATGCGTATATGCATACAAGGTCTTTGGTTGATTACCTCCCACCCACCCACCCTCCCCCACTTTCCCTCTGAGATTCCGTACTCTGTCCAATGCTTCCATGTCTTTGGATCCACTCTGTTCGTCAGTTTGCAATAGGTTCATTTTAGATAAATAATGTAGTACATCCTGTGTCATATGTGGTAAATTTTCTCTACTCATCTATTGAGAATAACATACACAAAATTTAATATAGAAATTTTAAGAGCAACAGTTCTCTGTATGTGGCACATTTGCAAATATGGGTATTTCAGGGTGCAAATTAAAATAGTTTGATGCACCATATCACACTTTCTCAATGAAAGGGAAACTTTCCTTGTGCTTACTATAAACACTTCATTTACACATTTATTTGAGATTTTGTTAAATTGGATTATGTAAACACAGGCTGGATAGCAAGTCAGATTTAATACACATGAGTTTTAAAACTGACTTGCATGCTGAACATAAAAAGTATAAAGGACTTCACCAAGATTTATTGATTCATGTCAAGAAATCATTAGTTTTCAAAGTGTGAAAAATGATCATATACTTATGACCTGCCGACTGAAGCTGTTTTGTGAATTAGCAAAAGCTCTGGAGAGGAGCAGCCTAATTGCATTACCATGGAATCAGAGATGGTTGTCAATTTCCCCCATTAAGCTGTTCTCCTTTAGTTTGTTAAAATGAAGGTGCCATACGTTGGATGAATTCACTAATACCCTGATGAATGAGGTATTTTCCCAGTAGTCTCACTACCAGTATAAACAGTGAATTAGGAATGATAGACCATCAATCATATCTCTTTCAAACAGATCTCTGCTATGAGATTATTCATTATATATGCGGGCCACTTAAAAAGTTTTCACACAGGACGCACCAATGTAAAGACTTAAATTGTCCATAATCTTCAATGTCTGCTTTGGAAGCAAGAGTCAATTTCCTCATTTACACAATTTTCATTGCCTCTTTTATTTCAATTGGATTATTTCTTTTTTTAATATATTTTTATTGATTTCAAAGAGGAAGGGAGAGGGAGAGATAGAAACATCAATGATGAGAGAGAATCATTGATCCCTGCCTCCTGCACACCCCCTACTGAGGATCGAGCCTGTAACCTGGGCATGTGCCCTTGATCAGAACCGAACCCTGGACCCTTCAGTCCACAGGTCCGCGCTCTATCCACAGATCCAAACCAGCTAGGGCTATATTATTTCTTTAAAAAATATACATGACTTTATTCACCTAATATCATTCCTTAATGATATTTTAATTATAAGATCGGATTTTATTGTTTGGTAGTCATTTCTTATTTATATGACCACAGGTTAAAGGTAATACTCTGCGAAATTCACATCCAATACAAGATTCGGGCTTACAGAGTGCATACACACCTCATATTTGTGGCGTTACAAGTGAAAGACGACCTGGTGATTTGTGCAGTGTTTCCTATGCAGAGCTTCTGAGCTTGCCCTTCAGCACCCATGCAAGGCTCCCCTGGGGTTTTGTCCCTATAATGGAAATTACAAATATGCATCCAAGGGCAAGATTCCTCCTGAATTTATCCTGCTTCAACATGCAAACATAATTCTCATTAAAATTAATAGAAATTGTACACACGCATCTAGCAAAAAAAAAAAAATAGACTCCTAGGTTCAGATCACCTCATTCTGTTTCATGCCAAAAATGATAAGATCTCCCCTCAAGATGGGCACACAGCCAAAGGCTGGAGAGTTCAGACAAGCGATCATAACTTCAAATGCTCACCTACACGATGGGTGGGGCTCTGCAAGTTCTTTTTGTCTTTGCCAAAGATTGTACAGGGAACCTCTCTAGACTGTTATTTGTTATGCTTTTAAGCATTACAGTTATTTCTATGACTTCTTATGCAGGGAGTTCAGGAAAACTGGGCATTGCTTATCATTGATTCCTGGATTGAAGGTTTTGGATAATTTGTATTTATCAGAATCACTGGACCATGATATTTGTCTATTTTGTTTTGTGATGCTTATTTGACTGGATAAGTGGTATTTAACTCCTGGTGTGTTTTAGGGCCAGAAAAATCATCTCTTTATTCTGGGGAAATGCAGCTTTAATGCACATTGCTAAACTTGTGTAAATTCAACCAAACAACCTTTTCAGACCAACTAAGAATGCATAATTTGGAGAGAAAAAAATTTACATTCAATTAATTTGATTATTTCAGTTGAAATCACATAAACCAGCCCTTAAAAAAAGTATAACCCAACCCCTGTGGGGAAAAAATTGTGTCCTATTGGATTAACTATAAAAATTGAATAATTCTAAAAACACTAATATCACCACTCAGAAGCATATCTAAACCAAAATTTCCAATTTTCTCACTATGAAAGCCAGCATACTATAGGAGCAGTATCAGTGCTTTATTTACGTAGCTTCATCAATGTAAACAATGTATTTAGGATGTGAGGGCGATCTGGCTGCGACTTCTGTCACCCCATTGATCGCCAGGGTTGATTTGGCTGATCTGGCTGGCTAGGCGGGTGTCCCCCTCCTCCCTCACTGATCCATGTGTGTCCCTCCTGAAGCTGCGTGCTCGGTCGAAGAGGACGACCTTCCCCCCTCCACCCCCGCCCCAGGAGAGTACCAGTCTTCGGTCAAGGGTATACGAGTAGCTGCGCTCCCCTGCTAGAACCTCCAAACAAGCTCTCAATGTATTTAAATTTAAGGATTATTTTATCTCCTTAGGAAGCAGAGTATGCCAACGAATTTTGACATCAACCAAATAATACATAAGTCCATATTAAAGGATATGTGTTCATAGTGAGTAGACTTGACTAGAAGAAATAATAGGTGCCAGTTGTCACATATCCTTAAAAGAAAATTTATAGAAAATTAGGACACTCCAATGACTGCATAAATAGGTAAATTAAATTCCTTCAATTTTCAGTTACCATCAAATTGGCAGTTTACTGAATCATAAAATATTTTCATGAAAAACTAATAGGGAGATTAAAAATGGTGGTGGAGTAAATGGATGCTACACAGACATGTTCCCAGGACCAAACTGGAATTATAACTAAAATATAAAAACAAAAACAAAAACAAAATAACATCCTGAAGACTAGCTGGAAAGAACCCTGCATGGGAGAACATATTTGCTAATGTTACATCCAATAAGAGTTTAGTCTCCAGCCCTAACCGGTTTGGCTCAGTGGATAGAGCGTCGACCTGTGGACTGAAGGGTCCCAGGTTCGATTCCGGTCAAGGGCATGTACCTTGGTTGCAGGCACATCCCCAGTAGGAGGTGTGCAGGAGGCAGCTGATCGATGTTTCTCTCTCATTGATGTTTCTAACTCTCTATCCCTCTCCCTTCCTTGCTGTAAAAAAAAAAAAAAAAAAAAAAAAAAAAAAAAAAATCAATAAAATATATTAAAAAAAAAAAGAGTTTAGTCTCCAAAATTTATAGGGAACTCATGCAACTTAACAAAAGGAAGATAAACAATCCAATCAAAAAAAGGATAAAGGACCTAAATAGACACTTTTTGAAAGTGGACATACAGAAGGCCAGGAGACATGAAAACATGCTCAAAGTCACTAATCATCCAAGAGATGCAAATCAAAATGACAATGAAGTACCATCTCACACCTGTCAGAATGGTTACCATCAACAAATCAACAAATGACAAGTGCTAGCAAGGATTTGGAGAAAAAGGAGCCCTCGTGCACTGCTGGTGGGAATGCATACAGCCACTGTGGAAAACAGTATGAGGTTTCCTGAAAAAAAACAAAAATGGAACTCGCATTTGATCCAGTAATCCCACTTCTAGGAATATATCCCAAAAAAGCAGAAACACCAATCAGAAAGAACATATGCACCCATATATTCATAGCAGCACAATTTACAATAGCTAAGATTTGGAAACAGCCTAAGTGCCTATCAGCAGATGAGTGGCTTAAACACCTGTGGTCCATCTACACAATAGAATACTATGCTGCTATAAAAAAGAAAGAACTCTTTCAACAGCATGGATGGACCTGGAGAGCATTATGCTAAGTGAAATAAGTCAGTCAGAGAAAGATATGTATCACATGATTTCACTCATTTGTGGAATATAATGAACAACATAATCTGATGAAGAAAAATAGATCCAGTAACATAGAAGCATTGAACAGACCATCACCTCAGAGGGAAGGCAGGGGAGGGGAAGAGGAAGGGATAAGAGATCAACCAAAGGACTTGTATGCATATATATATATATATATATCTCCAATGGACACAGACAATAGGAGGTGAGGGCCTGGGCTGGGGGGTAGGAGGGAGCTGGAAAAGGTCAATGGGGGAAAAAGGAGACATATGTAAAACTTTCAACAATAAAGAATTTTTAAAAAGAAAAAAAAAGACTGGAAACTGATCTGGTTCATACCTATTGATTTTGGGTGGTGGGCATATGAGTGTTTTATTGTTCTTTTAACTTTATTTTCTTTCTCAAGCTAAAAACTATAATGTTATTAAAATAAGAGAGCTACATAACCAGAACTTCTAACTGAAACTTTGCTGAATGTGGAAAAAAATAAACAAAGGGTCTTTGGTATATGTGAACTAGGGCAAAAATTGTTCATTAGTTGAAGAGATAGAAGCGAACAAGCCAGTCTGGGTTCTTCTATTGAGTCTATTCAACAGTCAGATGTGTGATAAAGCTCTTTTCTGTCTCAGGGTCTTTGCATATGTTGAAATGCACGCTGTGCATTGCCCCCTCCCCTTATCCTTTCCCTAAAAACATACACCCATACTGCACCCAGCTAACTCTCACTCACCTTCCAGGTCTCAGCTTAGGATTCCCAGAAAAGAATCCCTGACCACACCTCCCCTTTCCAATTAGCACCCATCAAGTTAATAACTGCAATTCATTTAGGTTTACAGTTGACACTTGAATAGCACGGCAGTTAAAATCTACATATAACTTTTAACTTCCCCAAAACCTAACTACCAATACCCTACTGTTGACTGGATGCCTTGCCAATAACATAAAAGTCCATTAATATATATTTTATATGTCATATGTATTAAATACTGTAGCCTTACAATAAAGTAATCTAGAGAAATCATATGGAAGAGAAAATACATATACAGTCCTATACTGTATTTATTGACACTGTGAGTTTACATCATCTGTTTACAGAATGAATTGTCTGTCAGTACCTACATCAATATTGTCTTATACAAAACACTGTACATATTATACATATCCAACACTAGTCATCAAAATACAAAGCAATATAAAAAAGAAATTCATATTTATTTATAGGTATAATGATTTAGGCATGGATAATGAATAAGCAGTAATATGATTGCTTTATGGTACCCTAGTATAATCAATATAATTGTTTCACCGTAGTGAGGCAATCTCCAAAATTTTTCACAATATATTTCTTTTTAAAAATCCATGTGTAAGTGGACCTGTTGTTCAAACCCATGCTGTTCAAGGATCAACTGAATTTGTTCACTGCCTTCCTCCCTCACTAGAATCTACTCCACGAGAACGTTTTTCCAGTTGCTCTAATCAAAACCCATGAAGTCACACTTGCCTTCTCTTTCTCTCACCTCCCATATATCTGGTACAAATTTCAGCAAGCTCTATTTGCCCCACCATTAAAATATATCCAGAATCTGGCTCCTCCACACACTTTTAGCTCTATTAAAGCCATCCAAGCCACCAGCTCTGTCCCATGGGAGCCACCTCCCTACTCCTAAGCCTGCTTCCCACTGAATGTCCTCCACCAAGCAGCCAAGGGGACCCTTTGGGAAACAGAAGTCAGAAAAACCACTCCTCCTTTCACAGAATGACAGTAGAATGCTTACCTTGGCCCACAAGGCCCATTTGGGACTGGTCCCACTACCTCTCAGATTTTATCTCCTTACCCTGCCCCTTTCTCACCCTTCTTCCTCACCAGCCTCTACTGTCCTGCATGCCAGCCCTGTCCTGGCATTTAGCCATGACCCTCGGCCTCTCTGCAGCCTGAGCCCCTCTTCGAACAGATACTCCCAGCATCCATTCTCCTGCTGCATGCATCTTTATGCCCAAGAGGCATGGATCAGACACCGTTCCCACAGTCCCTTCACCCTGCTGTATTTGTCTTCAATGTTTTTACCGCTGTATGGCCTATTTTATAATTGGTTGGTAATTGGCCTATTGTCAGTCTTTGCTAATTGGAGTCCATCAATTTCATGGGGCAAAGACGTAGTACACTTAGTAAATACTTGTTGAAATGCCTTTTTACTTGAATGAGGAAAAATATCTTGTCTGTTTTAGTAGAAATCAGACCTATCAGAAGAGTGCTTAGAACATACCAGACCCTTAATAAATATCTTTGAGTAAATGAAGCCACTGTCAAAGTAGATTATAAATGACAAAGGGAGCTTTTCTCTGCACTAGGATTAGCTGCCAACGATGGTCAGTCATTCTGATAGTAAAAAATGTAGAAAGACGATGAGAAAGGCACAGAGGGAGTTAGGTGGCATTAGAGAAGAAATATAAAAATATGAAATTATCTAGGGAGAGGCAAACTGTGCAGAAAACTTAAGAAGGAAACTAAAATTTATTGTTACAATAGTACTGACTGTATTACACACAGCATTAGACTCATAACAACATAGTATATTATTCTTAATTATCTTAGTTGTTTATGATATAGATCTCACAGTTCCCATTTTACCAAAAAAGAAATGGACTCAGACAAGTTAACTAATTAAAGGATGGTCACACATCTAACAAGTAGAGCCAATCTGACCAGCAGGCTATTGAAAACCGGCCGTGGAGACTGCTCTCTGCACAAGTTTCATTCTTATTAAAAGTGTTTTTCTCCTCCACTACATTGTATGCTACATAAGCACACAATAAATATTTGTTGAATGAGTGAAAGATCACAGAAATGCTTTAAAGCTAGATAAAAACCCAGTCGGAAAAAATATGTATGTAGATTGGTAGTGATTTTTAGTTTTTATTTTTTTCAAAATCAAAAATATACTTGGTAGGAAAATAAGAAAACATTGCTTGCCAAAAGATTACTTGAGAATGTGGTCTACTCATCTTCCAGTGCATTAAGCCAACCTAAACAGAAAGGTGTTTTCAGCTTTGAAGAGTTGTTCTTCAGTATGCAGATGGCCTAATGTGTCCTATATCTCCATAATTAACAGAACAATTATTGATCAGCACAAAGCACTGGAGACATGATTTGTGTGAGAGCTTAGCTTTTTGAGAGCTTAAGTCATTACAGTCAGTATTAAAGAAATAAATTTCTAGTAAATGTGGTATAATTAATTCACCCATTTTATTTGCACATGAACCTAAATATCTCCTTTGTGCTAAATATCTTCTTCATGTGGGAGAATATGCAAATGTATTACACTGACAGGATAAAAAATAAATTGGAATTTTATTTTCCCTGTAATACTCCTTCTTATTTTTAATTTACTCAGACTTTTCATATATCGTGCAAGTTTAAAGTATTTCTCAACTTTTACTTGCAATTTACAAAGAAGAGTCCAGGTAGAGCATTTGGATAATAATCATAATCCCCTGAAGGTACATGCACTAGTGCTGGGGTGTGTGGCCCTCTTGGTTCCCCAGCCTTCTCTGCTCTGCTCTGTATCCCTACAGTGGTTCTCAACCTTCCTAATGCCGCGATCCGTTAATACAGTTCCTCATGTTGTGGTGACCCCCAACCATAAAATTATTTTCGTTGCTACTTCATAACTGTAATTTTGCTACTGTTATGAATCGTAATGTAAATATCTGATATGCTATATGTATTTTCAGATGGTCTTAGGTGACCCCTGTGAAAGGGTCGTTCGACCCCCAAAGGGGTCGCGACCCACGGGTTGAGAACCGCTGCCCTAGAATATCACTTGTAGGCTGACCCTGGTCAGCAGGTTTCCTACTGGGCTTGGACAATGGGGGGTGCTAGTGGGAGGATGGTAGGAAAAAAGAAGCAGACTCTATCACTCAACGCTCTCTGCCCAGGAACTTTGGGTCTATAGCAACACTTACCACTCTTTGTACCTCCATTCACCTACAGAAGAGACCTGCCAGGTGACCTTGACCCGTAAGCTCTGAGAACACCACCTCCCTTTGAGCACTAGTCCAAGGGTAATCGTTGACTTCTGGCTGTTCGTAATCTCTGGGATGCCTCAGTATCATCACTTGTTGTCTTCACAAGCTCTTCCGTTTCCTGTCTAGTCAATTTTTATATTAAATTTCCTCTGATTTAAATATTTAAAACAGTTAGTGTCTCTCTGATTAGAACCAACTGATACCATATACATATTCCTTAAGAGGCAGGACCAAGTTACAGCCTAGCACATAGGAAGAAACCAGGTACTTACTAAGTAACTTTTGAAAATGTATTGAGCAAAAAAAAAAAAGAAAGAAAAGAAAATGTGTTGAGCAAATACATCCTCTAGTCCAGGGGTGGGCAAACTTTTTGACTCGAGGGCCACAATGGGTTCTTAAACTGGACTGGAGGGCCGGAACAAAAGCATGGATGGAGTGTTTGTGTGAACTAATATAAATTCAAAGTAAACATCATTACATAAAAGGGTACGGTCTTTTTTTTTTTTTAGTTTTATTCATTTCAAAAGGGTAGGATCCAGCCTGCGGGCCGTAGTTTGCCCACGGCTGCTCTAGTCTGACAGTTCTCAAACTTCATCAAGTATCAGAACTATCTGTAGGGATTGTTTTAACTCAGACTGCTATCGCCCCTCCCTGCCCCCCTTCCACACGTCCAACCTTCCCCAAGTTTCTTATTTAGTAGGACTAGGATGAGACTCCAAATTTTGCATCTCTGAGACATTCTCAGGTGATGCTGATATGGCTAGTCCAGGAGCCATACTTTAAGAACTGCTGTTTTTTTTAAAAAAATAGAACTGCTGTTTTAGGCCTTGATACAATCCACCCTGAATATACACACTGGAGTAAATATCTAGATCAATGAGCACTAACATTTCATATTTAAAGTATTTAAAGGCAACCAGGCAGGGACAAAAATTCTGTGGTTATACTAGTTGCTATGACAGCAAGAAAGGTATAGTATCTTTGTAAGCTTTTACCATAAATGGCTATTACTAGACAATTAAGTCCTTTTAAAAATCTTTTTTTTTTTTTTAAATCAATGAATATGGCCTGACCGGCATGGTTCAGTGTTTGAGAGTCGACCTATGAACCAGGATGTCACAGTTCGATTCCCAGTCAGGCCACATGCATGGATTGCAGGCTTGATCCCCAGGGCGGGATGTACAGGAGACAGGCTATCAATGATTCTCTCTCATCATTGATGTTTCTATCTCTCTCTCCCTCTCCCTTCCTCTCTGAAATCAATAAAAATATATTTTAAAAAATAAAATCAGTGAACATGGTGAAAATACAGGTGGTGAAATAATTGGATGTTAGAAGCAAGTGCACAGATATTTTATTTTATTTTTAAATATATGTTTATTGATTTCAGAGAGGAAGTGAGAGAGAAAGAGAGATATAAACATCAGTGATGAGAGAATCATTGATCGGCTGCCTCCTGCACGCCCCCTACTGGAGATAGAGCCTGCAACCCAGGCATGTGCCCTTGACCGGAATCAAACCCAGGACCCTTCAGTCCGCAGGCCGATGCTCTATCCACTGAGCCAAACCAGCCAGGGCTGCACAGATATTTTATAATGAAATGCTGAATATATGTTTTAAAGCAGAATATATATATATATATTTTTATTTTATTTTTTTATTTTTTCCTTCTTGGAAGTTTGAAAGATGGGAGGGCTTCTTACTTCCCCAGCTAGAACAGGCTGGGAGATGATCAGCTGTGATTAGAGAGGAAAGAATGCCAAGTTTCCAGTGTGTGCGTGCACATTTCTTTTGCTCATAATTAATAGCCCCTGTGCTTGCTAAGTTTTTGGAAAGCGGCTCGAAGCCTACCCAGGTAATACCTTCTGACAACGTTTTAAAGATCAGTTGTGTCATATGGCTGCCTTTTAGAGGGGAAAAAAAAAATGTCAGAATGCATAGCTGTGCCATATGGCATCTCTGAAGAATCAGCCGCATTGGACAGACATTCATTGGATAAGGTCCCAAAGCACTTGGAAAAGAATGTAGTCTTGTTGCCAAAATGTGGCCTTTGTTAATCTCCTAACTATTATTGTGCAGAAACTAATTCATCTGTATTAATTATAAGCAAATTTTAATTACATCAGTAAAAGCCCATTATACCGATATCTGATGCCAGACAAGCCGTGTTAACTCTTTACAAGTCTCCAAAGCAAATACCAGGTTTGGGAACATAGGTGTTTTGTACCAGGCAGGGACTTTCCTAGCCAAGTGTAAAAATGCAGTTTTGACAGTTAGGTTTCCAGTGTTTTTAGAAATCCCGTAATGGTTTGCTTTTCACAGATGATATCAAAAGGCAGCTGATGCACGTACATTGTTCAAGGTAAATTAGTCCTAATGAGAGAGTTTAATTGCACATTGTATTCTTTTGCCTAAGATTTAAAAGTTAAGAAAAAAGAAAAGGGAAAGAAGGAAGCAGCAGCAGCAGTTTGCATTGTAGAGCAATGATTTGCGGTGACACAAAGCAATTTGGCAATACATAACCTAATTCTGCTGAAACAGTCAGCAACCAGGCAGTTGCGATGGCGCTCTGGACAATTTGAGACCCAATGTATACTGTGCCTCGAAGTATAATATCCTTAAAAACATGAAAAACCATATCGCGAGTGTACTTTATGGCAGCAGCTTGGCCAAGAAAGCTGGCTGGTCTCTCCCACATGGAGACGATCTGGTTTGCATCTAACACATGGTGCTTACAGTGTGCGCAGCCGTCAGGCTTGGATGGGATCCAGCAAGAGGCTCATCTGTGTTGGAATCATCTTTGAATTCAGTTTTACTAACGTGTAGTTTTATTTTATTAGGCCAACCATCAGAAGTTTCTCTCCCTCCTGAAAACCATTTTTTTTTGACCCCTTGAACCTAAAAAGTTAAATGGTTTTAAACAAATGGAACCACAGCCTGCCCTCCACTAGACTTTGAAGTTCCTCACCTAAAGCTCAGATTGTTTTCCCTCTTTTTATACAGCAGAATCATTTTATTTTTATCGCTATAATGGGTAACTTCTAGAAAGCACTCTCTTCTGTACATTTTCATTGATGGAGACATGGCAAATAGCTTCAAACGATGTCATGAACATAATATGGGTTTAGAACTGACTGAGGAAATAGAAGTTGATGCACATTTAAGTGAAACAAGTTATCTCAATATTTGGATCTTTTTTTTTTTTGTCTAGGAATTAGATATATTGGATAACTGAGGACGTGTCAAAATTTTTCTTCTGCTCAGAAGGCCATGATTATAAACATCTGCCATTATACATATTTCATCTATAGTTTAAAGTCATAGAATTTTACAGTTGGGATCTGGAAAGCACCGTAGAAGTTTTTTGGGGCGATCTCCCTCACTTTACGGATAAGGAAACGAAGGCACAAAATAAAATGGCTTGTTTAAGGTCACAGAACTAGATAGTAGCCAAGCAGTGATATAATTTTTTGTCTCCCCATCCCATGTCATTTCCATAATACTACACAGTCTCATTCCAGTTATTAATGATCAACAGAGAATAGTTTTACCTTGAGCAATAAAAGCAAAGTGAAATAATGATCATAAACTGCAGAGAGTCCACAGATGTAAATTAACTGCATTTTTTCCTGCCACTGTAGAGATTGATTTCATTTATTTGATGAATGTTAACTGTTAACACTGTTAGTTACCTAACATCTGTTTGAGAAGATGTTGAGGAGGGCTGAATGAACTTTGCATGGGAGAGATGGAGGCATGATATTATGTGTCGTAGGGCATATGACTCTCTAAAAAGTTTATCATTAGGTCAGAATTACTTTCTTTCTCTTCAAATTGATACAAGAAAAAAAAAAAAAAGTATTGCCCTGGCTGGATAGCTCAGTTGGCTAGAACATCATCTGAATATACCAAGATTGCAGGGTGGATCCTTGGTTAGAGCACATACAATTATCAACCAATGAATGCATAAATAAGTGGAACAACCAATCAATGTTTCTCTCTTTCTCTCTCTCTCTCCCTCTAAAATCAATCAATCAATTTTTTAAAAAATATATTTTTATTGATTTCAGAGAGGAAGGGAAAGGGAGAGAGAGAGAGAAACATCAATGATGAGAGAGAATCATTGATTGGTTGGCTCCTGCACACCCCTACTGGGGATCAAGCCCACAACCTGGGCATGTGCCCTAACCAGGAATCCAACTATGACTCTGTGGTTGAGCCATGCTGGCTGGGCCAATCAAGTTGTGTGTTTTTTTTAATTCAAGCTAAAATGCATAAATGAAACTTATCAGCTCTATGCCATCATTATTATAGTTATGAACATAGGAAGTTGACCCTGGATGGTTTGGCTCAGTGGAGAGAGCGATCCATCCACTGGGCCGGCGGACTGAAGGGTCCCCGGTTCGTTTCCAGTCGAGGGCACATGCCTGGGTTGTGGGCTCCATCCCCAGTAGGAGGCAGCGAATCGATGATTCCCTCTCATCATTGATGTTTCTTTCTCTCTCTCTCTCTCTCTCTCTCTCTCTCTCTCTCTCTCTCTCTCTCTCCCCCTCTCCCTTCCTCTCTGAAATCCATAAAAATATATTTAAAAAAAAATAAAGACAGAACATTTGCCAAAAACAGGCCCCTTGAATTTAATTCCTTAAAAGCACAGTTCCCGCTGATCAATAGTCTTCCTATCCCATCGGAAAAGTGTTCTTGTTAATCAACTGACATCTGAAATATGTGAAAACCAACAATAGAAAAATGTGACTTATGCCTTGAGAATAACTTTAGTTTTATTTCCCATGTTGCTCACAATATCCCCTTCCCTCATCTACCATCTCCCTCCTCTTTGGTCTGTCCCACATGGCGACTTACAATTGGACCTTGGAAAGTTGAGAGCTAAGCCAAAAGCAGCAAGAAAACACTGTGAAACTGGCAGGGTTCATTGTGGAAGGAGCCAGAGCATCTGCTTTCGAGCGAGGCTATGAAACAACCACAAGGGGAAGGAAGGCTATTTGGGCCATGAGCAGCCAAGGAGCAAAAGCCACAGGAACCAGATTAAAAGTCTGAAAAGACTTCGAACCCTCGGTAAAGGATCAGTGGAAACAGTGGTCATGTCAGGGTTGGCATATGGAACCATTTGAGGGGTGATGGTAGTCAACCAATGAAATCCTACACAGACTTTGGGGTAAGAATGGCTAGAAACAAGGAAAGCAGGGGTCTGCAGCACCTATCCCAGGACCTGTGGGAAGAATAAACAGAGGTAACCAGAGGCAACAAAGCTGATGACTCTGTCACATATTTTTTAATATATTTTTATTGATTTCAGAGAGGAAGGGAGAAGGAGAGAAAGAGCTAGAAACATCAGTGATGAGAGGGAATCATTGATTGGCTGCCTCCTGCACACCTCTACTTGGGATCAAAGCAGCGCCCCAGGCATGTGCCCTTGACTGGAATCCAACCCAGGACCTTCAGTCTGTAGGCTGACGCTCTATCCACTGAGCCAAACAGGCTAGGGCCAAATCTGTTATTAATGTAGGGATTGTGTAAAGTGGATCCTGCATCAATTGCCATGGATACCAATTTATATAAGACTAGATGCCTGTTGCACAAAGAGATTCGTGCAATATGCCTTCCCTTCTCCTGGCTGTGGGTACTGGTTTTCCTCTTGCACCCGGGACCCAGGCCTTTGCTCTGGCCGGAGCCGCCTTCCATCCTCCGTCTTCGCAGCCCCGGTCAGAGCCGCCTTCTGTTTTCCATCTTCGCTGCTCCGGCTCACCTTCAGTCTTCGCTCCGCCGCTTGGAGCCTATGTATGCAAATTAACCGCCATCTTTGTTGGCGGTTAATTTGCATATTGTGCTGATTAGCCAATGGGAGGTGTAGCAAAGGTATGGTCAATTACCCTGTTTGTCTATTATTAGATAGGATGTAGAGCTTTGCCCTAGCTGGTTTGGCTCAGTGGATATAGCGTTGGCCTGTGCACTAGAGGGTCCTGGGTTCGATTCCAGTCAAGGGCACATGCTTGGGGTGTGGGCTCGATCCTCAATAGGGGGCGTGCAGGAGGCAGCCGATCAATGATTCTCTCTCATCATTGATGTTTCTATCTCTATCTCCCTCTCCCTTCCTCTCTGAAATCAATAAAAACATATTTTTAAAAAATGATATAGAGCTTTCCTTTTATGTCAAACTATTAAATGTCCTCAGGGTCCTTAAATAAGTCATTTTCAGGGGTCTGCTATGCTTCTGTTTCTTCTGAATTAGCTTCCTCTTTGCACTCAAATATAAAGTATATTCAATATAACACCTCACTAACCCTAAAAGCAACTTTCCCTTGTTCTGTAATGATTTTCATAGATCACATTCACATGTCATTTCCCTGTGTATTCATGAAAGGAGCAGAAACATCACCATTGATGTTTCCATCTCTCTTTCCCTCTCCCTTCGTCTCTGAAAAAAATAAAAAATAAAAGCATCCTGTCTTCTTTTGGAGACCAGCTGTTTCTCACTGGGCATAGCCTCAGGTTGGAAGTATGCTCTTACCTAGTCAAGAGATAGACATGCAACCTAAGTGCACACACCTATTCATTTGCATGGGCAGGTATTTGAGTAGAGTAATATGAGGAGAGAGGGGAAAACACATTTGGAGTATGTTCATTACTGCCGCAGCAGCCTTTTAAGACTCTCACTTGTGTCCTGCTCTTGCCCCTCAAGTATTGACTGGATACTTATCATTTTCTTTGAGTGGTTCTTCAACTTTCCCTTCAATTCTTTGAGATGCATTATTACATTCCAGTAAGTTTCTCAAGATGGAGGCAGGATCCAGGCCCAGTCTATTTATTTATTTTTTAATATGTTTTTATTGAATTTAGAGAGAGAGGTGAAGGGAGAAGGGGATAAAGAGAGAAATATTGATGTGAGAAAGATACATTAATTGGTTTCCTACTGCGTGCCCTCTACTAGGAATCGAGCCAACAACCTAAGCATGTGCCCTGACTGGGAATCAAACAGGCGACCTTATGGTGCACGGGATGATGCTCAACCACCTGGGCCACACCAGGCAGGGCGTGCCCAGTCTATTTAATTCCAATATGCTACGTTGGTCCCTTCTACAGTCAGGTAGAAATTGATCACCAAAATTATTTAGTATATTTTTAAGTAGCCTAATTGCTTAGAAAATTTGGTTATTACCTACCTCACACCTGTAGTGTTTGTTTCAGAAATACTTTTTTAAAAAAATATCTTTATTGGTTTGAGAGAGAAAGGAAATATATGATGTGAGAGAGAAAGAGACATTGATTGGTTGCCTCCCATAGGCACCCGGACTCGGATTGAACCCACGAACTGGGCATGTGCCCTGACCAGGAATTGAACCGGCACCTTTTCAGTGCACAGGATGACATTCAACCAACTGAGCCACACTGGTCAGAAATTCTTCAATTTCTATTAACCCCCCCAATGACTAATTCTCTTACTTCCCATAGGTGAGTTCATTCTCTCTGATTTGGTCTTCTTGTACCCTTAGTCTAACTGGTGAAGAGGAAGGTAACAACACATTATTTGGTGCAGAACCAAATAATATCATTGATAGAACAAAATAATGAAAAACAACAGCCTCCTTTTTTGATAAATCTAAAAAAGAGCAATATATCATTCTATAATTCACTAGAGAGAAAAATACAGATTTTTAAAATTTTTTTAGTAATGCTTGAATTGTGGGAAAAGGAAGGATGAATACTAAGTCTTTCTCAAAGAGTTTGGACCTTCCCTTTAACTTAAGTAGATATTAAGTACATATGTGAGATGATGGATAAATCCTCCATTCCTTTACTGCACTAAAATTGGTACATAAGCCATGCCATTTCCTTCTTAAATGTCAGGATTTATTAAAGATAGTCACAAATATAAGACCTTTCTCTCTCTCAGCTCAATCCTTTCACCACCATTCTTCCTGTCCCCCACATATGGTCTTTTTTTTTTCAAGATTCAGAAGCTGTGAAATTCTGAATAAATATTTACTATTTAAAAAAATAATGTCTTGTGAGTTTGTATTTATTAATGTATTCATGTGTATATAGTGTATGTATGTATATATATATATACATATATATATTATATCTTTATATATAAAAACTCCAAAGCAATAGCATATAATGCAGTAAAATAAGGTTTCTCAGATATTTGCCTTATTTGAGAAGAGGTAAGTTAATCAAGGATAATGTGTAATTTCCAGAAAAAAAAATCTTAAGATGATAAATGAGTATATAAACTATCAACTAGTAGTAGAAAAATTTTTAAAAAAAGAGTCAAAGTTTAAGAATATTATTAATCAGAGTAGTGTAACCACTGTAATAGGTCACCTCCAAATCTCAGTAATTTCACAAGAAAAAAAAACCCCTCAGTAATTTAACACTCAATATTTTAACTCTAATGATACCATCCAATGAAATTAATGGGGTTAGGAATGGGGATATTGGGTGATGCTCCTTATATTCATGAAAGGAGCCAGATTGCTCCCATCAATGCTTCTTCAACCTGTAACCTCCAAAGTTACCACAGAAACAAAACAAACAAATAAAAATGCCGGATGATGAAGCCCGGGAGATTTGTGTAATTCAGCTCTGGGAGTGATGAATATCACTCCCACTCATATTTCCTTAACCAGAACTCAGTCCCAGAGCCCCAACCTATGTACAGGGGCCTGGGAAATGTTGTTTAGTGTGTGTCTAGGAAGAATGTAAAAACTATTTTTTAATCTTTTTAATATTTAAAAAACTATTTTTTAAATATCCAGTAGGCCCGAGGATATTTTTCTATTGACTTTTAGAGAGTGTGGAAGAGAGAGGGAAAGACAGAGAGGAATATCGATGTGAGAGAAACACATCGATTGGTTGCCTCTTGCAGGTGCCCCGACCAGGGCCTGGGCGGGGAGGAACCTGCTACCAAAGTATGTGCCCTTAACCAGAACCAAACCCGGAACCCTTCGGTCTGCAGGCTGATGCTCTATGACTGAGCCAAACAGGCTAAGCTAAAACAATTTTTTTAGCACATGATACTGTATTTGCTGCCAAACAATAGGTGAGGCCATGAAGGATAATGGTTATGAAAAACTCGTAAGGTGAATTTAAATACTCTCAAGTCAATTCTGAAAATGTAATCACCACTTTCTAAAATTGTGTTTTTACAATAATTACAATAATGTAATCTTTTTTTAATATGTTTATTTCTAAGTGCTAGTATGTATATTTTCAAGAGTCTATATGCTAGGTAACATCTCAGAATATATTTGAGGCTCTTAAATTTTTCCCTAGAAAAGGCACTTTAACTAGAATAGTAAAATAGCACCAAATACAAGTATTTGCTACTGTAAGGAAAATAAATAACATCATAGTGGTTGAAAAGTATAAACATAGAAAAAAAAAACACAATTGTGTTAAAAGTATATACACATATAGGATATATATCCTCTATGTTTCTTACCTATACCTACTTCATACAGTCATCGGAGAATATCCAGGGACCCTGAATCCTTATATTTGTGAATGAATGAGCCTACCCCAGGGGAAAATAATAGACTCTTTATGTTCTTGTCTCACACAGTCAGAGAGAACAAAAGGAGATGATTGAGGAAGTCAGAAAGGCTTTCCCTACCGGCAAAGTAGGTGTTTTGAAGGGCGGATTCCCTCCTTAAGCTAAGGCTTAAGCCTTGAAACATATTCATGTTGGACGGGATGTGCTGGCTCGTGCCCTGCCCAGAGGTGTGGTGACGGTGAACAGTGGAGATAATGCTCACATTTGCATTACTTTGCTACTTTTTCCTAAACACCTGGGCAGAGATGATTTGGTCCTTAGATCCTTTCTTTTCTTTCTTTTCTCATTCATTCTTTTCTTCTGCTTTCTCTCTCTTTTTCAATCTTTTTTTTTTTTTATATTCAACAGTTTATTCTGTTCATCAGATTATTTATTCACTTGATTTTTAGATTCACTTGTTGATAGATGCATATTTGTTGTTCATAATTTGTATCTTTACCTTTTTCTTCTTCTTCCTCTTCTTAAAGGATACCTTTCAGCATTTCATATAATACTGGTTTGGTGGTGATGAACTCCTTTAGCTTTTTCTTATCTGTGAAGCTCTTTATCTGACCTTCAATTCTGAATGATAGCTTTGCTGGATAAAGTAATCTTGGTTGTAGGTTCTTGGCATTACTCTTTTTCAATCTTTTAGAAATCTCTCTTTCATTGAGAGCGTAAATAATTTTAAAAACTTTTAAGTTAGGTGTCCTCTTCCTTGAGAAGGCCATTCCTTCCCTGGAATAACCTTGAGATGTGTTGGTTGGTTGGTTGGTTGGTTGGTTGGTTGGTTGGTTTTCTGCCCAGGTTAGCAGCCACGGAGTTAGAAATTGTTTTACCAGCATTCTGTCAACTCCCATTTAAGGAAGTGGAGACAGTTTTCAGGGATCCAAGTGTTGAGATTCCCGACCCCACAGAGAGAGCTCGGATTGCAGCAGACTGCCAAGGCCTTTTGCTCTTTGATTCCAGCCAGGCTAGCTCATAGAACTCGATATCAGTGGGATGATCTCGGAGATTCTTTTCACTGTTTTTCTCCTGAGAAGTTTAGGAGAAGAGAAACACTGCTTTTTTCCAACCCTGATCCCAGAGACTTCAACTGTAACTTCTAGAGGGTAGGGGAAGCCCTGGAGACTACACTAGACTTACGTTAGCCCAGACCACCAGGGTTCAAATCCTGCGTCTGTGATTTACGTGATGTGAGTGCTGTAGATAGTTTAGACAAGAGCAGAGCCAGAAGGATGGGCCAGGTACAGAAGGTGCCTAGCAACCGACAATCAATGGTAGGGTGGGAGCTTACTCCCAGGGTACCTTTTCCTACCCCAGCATATATGAGGTTTGGACCCCCTGACCTTTCCTCCCTAGAGATCACATCGAGGCCTCCAGTTGTATTTCAGCCCCAGGCCCAGATAAGCAACAAACCAGCCATGGCTGACCAATCAGTGGAGACCCACAACCCTGAATGGACACACTGGAAAGCTACTGAATATTTTATTGAGATCTTCCCCTGGAACCTCCCTATGGACCAGGACCCAGTGTGCCCTCCCTCCCAGAAGCACCCTGACCTCTCTCTCTCCTCATCCTCCTCCCCTTCCCAGGCACATTACCATTAACCTCTTCACTCACAAGCTCCAAGGGCCCTTCCGTTACCTCTATAACTTGTTTCCTAAGCCCATTTCTCCTAGGAATTACTTTTTCTACCTCTGTCATTTACCCAATAAATGTGCTCTTACAGTTTGGGTCCTGCTTTGAATTCTTTCCTAGCTAGAACCCAAGTACCAAGGTTTTGGTCTGACCCCACCGGTTCCTGCACCTACAACATGAGAAGGCTTGGGCAAGTTACTCCAGCTCTGGGCTGTTTCCTGGGGACATATTAGTACCTCTCTTGCACTGTTGTTTTAGGAGTGGGGGAGGTAATACCTGGAAAGTGCTACATAGAACTGAGCTTGGCATGTAGCATGAACTATGATGGGACGGGCCACTCACCACTTTTGCGAATACTCCTGTTCCCTAGAAAAGTATTGACATGGGATTGTGGGTTTTAAGAGGCCTTTGTGACTTAGGCAAGAGAAACCTCAGTGACACCAGTGTGGATGAAAGTAAGGACTAGAGTCTCTAAATCTAGTTCAGTGGGGCTCAGAGGCTTCTACAGAACCCAGAGTATAAAGAAAAAGACCACCCTCAATTAGACTTCCCATTGACATGTTGGGATAGGGACTAGAAATCAGATATAATTTGATTTTTTTAAAATGAAGATAAAAAAGAAAATTCATACATAATGTGATTAAGCATATGCATATATTTAGGTATTTTTAGGTATATGCATGTGTAAAAGTGCATGTAATTACATGTAATTACATCTAATATGCTAATTAGACCGGACAGCTGAACGACCTTCTGGACATCCTTCCGGATGACCTTCTGGACGAAGCCTGGGCTGCAAGGGCCGAGCCCCTTGCACAAGTTTCGTGCATCAGGCCTCTAGTCCTATCTAATAAAAGACAAACATGCAAATTGACCATACCTTTGCTATGCCCAAAGCCACACCCACCAGCCAGTCAGAGCAACTATATGCAAATTAACCCAACCAAGATGGCAGCCAGCAGTCACGGAGCTGGAGCAAGCAGAAGGCTTGGTTGCCCCCACGACGGAGGAAGCCAAGCTTCCTGCCTGTCCTGGCCTCTGCTGAAGGAGTGGCTGGGGGTCTGGGTTGCCAGGAGCAAGGCGTGAACTAAGCAGCCGGGAGAGGGGTGCCAGGCCCCTGGGAGCAGGAACTACACAGCCAGGAAGGGATGCTGGGCTGCTGGGAGCAGGAACTAAGCAGCTGGGAGAGGGGCGCCTGTTGGGGTCCAGCCCCAGGAGGTTCAGGGGTTCCCAAAGGTGTGGACGGAGTTGGCGAAAAAGGAATGACACGGAGACAGCATTCAGTTGATCAACATAGTGAGGTTCTCCCTTTAATCTCCTGTTACATCTGTATTTATACCATTTGATTTTAATCCTATCCACTCTATTCCAAAGGTTAGGGCCTTTGTTATCTCCATTCCAAGGTCACTACTCTATTGTTCTGTTAAGCTACAAGAAAGTAACTGAAGGAGATTATTCTAAGTAAAGATTATGTAGCTTAAGCATGATTATTCGTAGTTAAAGTGATTAACTACCCGCCTGGCACTTAGGTAAGGGGTTTTACTGATTCCCTTCCTTAGTCCTGTTAACCCTAACTCCAGGGAAAAATCCCCACCTGGGGAAACAACCTTTCCCGGAGAGGTGACCTTGGTTAAAACACATAGCGCTAAGAAGGGGAGCAAACATATTAAGAACAGTATGCCATATATGCCAGGTCCCTTGAAACATATGCTGTGCAGATGTTTCTTCCCTGCAGTGACTGTGTCAAGCAGCAAGGATAGACCGGCTTCCGGCAGGCGCTGGGCCGCTGGGAGCTGGAACTACGCAGGCGGGAGAGGGGCGCGGGGCCGCTGGGAGTGGAGCGGGAACTTCTGGGGTTGGGCATCAGGCAGCCAGGAGTGGGGCGGGAACTTCTGCCGTGTTGCCATGGCAACACGGCAGAAGTTCCCGCCCCGTAGCTGCTTGTTCATTCACTTACTCGCTCATTCATTCACTCATTCACTTACTCACTCATTATTCACACTCTCAGCAAACACTCTCAGGTCCCTGGCACCAGGCCAGGCACTGAAGGTGAAGCAGGATAAGACAGGGCTATGTCCTCAAGATGTTAGTAATTCAGTAGGGCGAAGCAGGCACATGAACGAGGCAGTTGTATGCACAGATGCAGTGTACTGGGTTCGGTGAGGGCTGTAACTAACGCTGACTTTGTTCTCTTGATAAAATGGGGCCTCGGGAGCCAGGCCACCCCAAGCCTGTAGGCCTGTGCCTAGGCCCGGAGCGGCCGGGGTCCCGGAACATGACAGAGGGTGCAGGTTGGGCTAAGGGGTCTGGCCCCACCCCTCACCCCACCACCCCCGTGCATGAATTTCGTGCATCGGGCTACTAGTATATATATAAACTGTTATATTCCAAGTGACCATAAATCTACTATATAGCTCTCAATTTCACTTCCTATAATGGCCAGTTAGTAGTACTATTTCTCCAACTGTTAGCACAAAGATATGTATGTTGTATATGCCATTATGTTTTGGAGTAAATAGCTTACAAAGTGAAAATTGTAACTAAAATATGCCATATAAACTATGTGTAATTTTTCTACAACACTTATGCCTTTTCTAGTTCCCATTTTAAAGCCAACAAAAATAATAATATCAGAGCTGTGGCTAACATATAGGAAAGAACCAGCTTTTAATATAAGCAGAGACAGGTCAAGTCATGAAGATGTTGGAAGGGGAGTGATGACAAATAAAAAGAGCACTGTATTTCTTGTCGTCCCTACGGAGCAAGGAAGTACAAAGTATTTAGGTTTCACTTCCCAAAGAAGCAGCAGCAAATTATTCTAAAAATCCACCACCCTTTACACCAAGCCTGGATACTAGCTCACATTTACTTTGGGTTTTTGTTTGTTTGTTTTAATATACTTTTATTGATTTCAGAGAGGAAGGGAGAGGGAGAGAGAAATAGAAACATCAATGACGAGAGAGGATCATCAATCAGCTGCCTCCTGCACACCCCACACTGGGGATAGATCCCACAACCTGGGCATGTGCCCTGAACCAGAATCAAACCGTGACCTCTTGGTACATAGGTCGATGCTCATCCATTGAGCCACGCCGGCTGGGCGCATATACTTTGGGGAAACATGGAATGAATGCTCTGTAGATACCCTGAGAGGTAAACACCTCCAGTTGAGGATATGGAAACTTAAAGAAAGTGAAGTAATTGAAGGCCACCTTGCTTACAAGTGGCAGAAAAGCAATTCAGTTCCAGGTCTCTGAGATTGCAAAGCCCGAGAGCTTTCTTAATACTGTGCTGTCTTTACAGAGGTCATAGTGAACCCCAGGATAGAAACTGAAAAACCTTTCAGGAATATTCAGAATTCCTACAGTATTCATTTCATCATTAAATGCCAATGCTAACTTATTTGTTTCCCCTTTCTCAGACCAGGCAAATATCTAGTCAGCTTAAAACAATCCTATTTTCTGGGGAGATGTTAAGGGCAAAAAGAATATTGGGGACTAGTTATGGGAAATATTAATCATGCTCGGTCAACCGTGATTGCCTCCTTTCTGGTTAAAGAAAGGACATTCCAACCTGAGTTGTATGTCCTGAGGAACTGGGAGTTAACCTTGGACCTGTAGTCAACCTAGGAATGTGGTCCATTCTCATTCAAGCACTGTGTATTATCATGGAAAGATTAACAACCTTGTTGCCCAAACAATGGAGTCCCACCCTAGCCAGAATTGCCTACTTCCCCATTCCTATAATCCCTACTTCCCCATGTAATCTTTGTCCTACCCTATATAAACGCTGGTTATTTCAGGCTGCAGAGCATATGTTTGTGGATGACCTGCTGTCCTCCTATACTGCCAGTAGTATTGGAATAAACACTCACATATAATTTAAAACAACAACAACAGCCCCAACTGGTTTGGCTAAGTGGACAGAGCGTTGGCCTGCGGACTGAAGGGTCCCAGGTTCAATTCCAGTCAAGGGCATGTACCTTGGTTGTGGGCACATCCCCGGTGGGGGGTGTGCAGGAGGCAGCTGATCGATATTTCTAACTCTCTATCCCTCTCCATTCCTCTCTGTAAAAAATCAATAAAATATATTTTTTTAAAAAAACAAACACAACAACAAAAACACAATCCCATTTTTTCCAAAGCACCTTCATGTTATTTTGGTGTTTTAGAGAGGAGTCTGGGACACTGTGAAGAAGGTCTTCCTTCTGAGGAAAGTTGTGCACATGACCTTGCCACCCTGACCACAGAAGACTGCCCCGGGGATGGGATCCTGAGCCAGCCTCCAGCCAGCAAGGTGACCTGGTTCCCAAGTCTAGTCGGTGGCTGACTGATCCCATCAGCCTCTCCGTCTCTCCATTTTAGAAGACTATAAGTTAGTTCACAGGAGACCAGGAGTTGAAAGACATGAGATTAAGCAGAAGCAATGAGTTATTAGAAATCACAGAATGAATGAGCGGAATCTATTGTTATGGATGGAAGTGGGGTTCTTGGGGCACCGCTGGAATAAGCCCCCACGGGAGGGTGAGATATGGTAGAAAGCATTATTTCTTGGAATTCCATTCCTGGGTTTCCAAAGCCCCATTTCTCTTAGTCCAGGCACAGAAGAAATGTAACTGGGTTTTAGTAAAGCGAGAAGCAAAGCCAATGTCCACAGTTGGAGCCGGGTCCATGTCAGTCTCAGGCTAGTCCATTGTGTGTGGGGTCTGCATGGCCATGGGCCATGTTGCCAAAAGCAAGGGGAGCCCCACAAACCCAGAATCACGCCAGTCCCATGAACCCCAAGAGCAGTAAGAGCACAGGAGCAGAAGAGAGTGAACTCCTTTGTTCAGGGGATTAAATAGCCAAATGTTGAGGCCTTGCAGTGGCCCTGCCCTTTCTGGCCAGCCATCTCTGTCCCCAGGTGTGATTGACAGCAAGCACCTCCGAAAGCCCCCCCAACTTTACTGGCCATGCACCTATTTCCTCTCTGTCGGACCCCTGGGGAGTGAAAGTTGTAGCTTCCTGGTGAAGCTGCCTTATGACATGCCTATAATGTCTGGCCTTCCCTTTGCTCCGTTCCTATTACTAATACATAGTTCATTGTAACAGTGTCGATGAGAAGTCGAGAGGACCGAGCCATTAGCTGGTAGTGAAAGGAGCAGTTGCTTAGGGATGGAGAGCCCAGGGTCATGATAAGGCCAGCACATTCAGGCAGGGAGCCAATGGGACATTAGGGGTGGCTGCCGAGGAAGCACAAAAAAGATAATCGGGTCACTACAGGTGTAGTCTAGCCCGTAAGGCTTGTATATACCCTGCCAGGTCCCTGCCTTCTGCATGTCCCCTCATATCCTTACAATGAACCCTCATGAGGTAAAGGAAATAACCGAGAGTATTTCTGTTCTTTGCACCTTTCAGATCAAGCTTAATATGCTGGTTTACAACTTTAGATAAAACACAAGGTCCAATGGACAATTTACTGCCACTCATGAGGGGCATCTAAAGGTAGCTGCTAAAACGGCTTCTATCTTCAAATAATTTTCTGGCAAAACTGCGTTTCAAAAACTAAAAATTTAAAACTCTATTAGCATAGACAAAAAGAGCTTTCATTGGTTAACTATCAGATTTCGCTATCGAAATGAATTTCCCACTCTATTAAAATAACAATGATTTAAACCTCAAAGCAAACTCAGCCTGGTTGTTTACCCGCCACCCTAAGTACTTCTGTAAGGAATCTAACTCTTTCGTTAGACACATGTTACTGAGCTTAGTCTTTGTTCCTTTTTGAAAATCTTGATTCACGGAGAAGGGGAATGCTTTGAGTCTGCTTTCTAACACAATACCTGTGTGAAGACATGTTTTATACTGACTGGGCACGAACACGTGGAACACGCAAATGCATGTGAGGATGTTAAGAAGAGGTTGGAGGAAATTGAAATACCAAAAAGCTCCGAGGGAATTGTGGAATATTTATGAAACTATGTGGTGCGTTTTGAAATGCAGATGTCTCTGGAACTGGAAATGTAATCACGGGAATGAAAACTGTCTTTAATAAATCTTCTTAATTAAAATCTATTGTTTAGAAAAAATATAAAACCTCCTCCAATATTAGAAACAGTAGCGAGAGGTGGAAAAAGTATGGATTCGTTTAGATTGCAGCAAGCAATTATTATTAAGAGTTCCCGATTATCACCGTGTGTTTTGTTGTGATTGTTGTTGTGTTTTTAAATGGGAAGAAGCGGCATTCTGGTAAACTGAACATAAATTGTTTGCCATTACGGTACCCAATGAGTTGAAAACAAAAGAGGCCTGTAGCACAAAAACATACCCAATTACTGATAGGAAGAGAGTATGTGTTAGAACCACTGTCAAATGACATGAACTTGTTTGTTTTTTGTTGTTTTTCAATTGCAAGGCTTTCCGTGGATGCTCCTCCAGCTCCAGAGACCCAAACCCAATTATAAGAAATCAATCTGGCCTAGCCTTCTCTCAAGGTTCCAATCTCTTCTATGAGACCCAAACAGAATGCGTAGAAAAATAAAAATACCTACATGATTGCTTTTAGGAAAAATATATGTATTTCTCTCTTCTTAGTCATCGTTAGCTGTCATTAAATTTTAAAGGCGCTATACCTTTCAGTGAAACCAGCACACTATGGCGTCATTGTCAGAACACGTCAAAAGGGGGAAGTCAAGTAATTTCCAAAGCGGGTGAGCTGAGGCAGCCAGGGCCGAGCCCCGCCATGTGCCACAGAGTCCATGATGCGATGTCCCAGATTCAGGATCCTCCACTCACCACTGCAAGGGAGTGTGAGTGTGTGTGTGTGTGTGTGTGTGTGTGTGTGTGTGTGTGGTTATTCACAGGAAGTTATCATAGTGCTGTAGACAGTTAAACAGACGTGAGCAGAGCAAGGAGGATGGGCCAGGTACAGAAGGTCCCCAGGATGGAAAGACCCAGGTGCCCAGTAATGGACAATCAATTGTCGGATGAGACTTCCCGCCCCAGGCTGACGTTTCCTCCCCTGGCAGATCGCTGGTTCTGAGGTTTGGACCCCTTGACCTTTCCTCCCTAGAGATCACATCGAGGCCTCCAGTTGTATTCCAGCCCCAGGCCCAGATAAGCAACAAACCAGCCACAGCTGGCCTCAGGACCAGCTGCATTGAATAATGACCCCTGCCCCGGTGCTGGCTGATCAATCTGTGGCGAGCACAACCCTCAGAGGACACACCTGGAAACCTGCTGAATATTCTATTGAGATCTTCCCCTGGTGCCTCCCCGGAAATCTCTGCCCTTAAAACGCTGAGGATGGAGGACCCAGTGCGCTCTCCCTCCTAGGAGGACTCCCGCCTTTCCCTCTCCTTTTCCTTCTCCCTCAGGCAGATTACCATTAGCTTCCTCATTCTCAAGCTCCAACGGCCCTTCCTTTATCTTCATAACTTGTTTCCTAAGCCCATTTCTTCTAGGAATTACTTTTTCTACCTCTGTCATTTACCAAGTCAATGTGCTCTTACAGTTGGATCTCGCTCTGAATTCTTTCCTAGCCAGAACCCAAGTACCGACGACGTTGCTGAACCCAGGTTTGGTCTGGCCCCGCTGGTCATGCACCTGGTGCCATTACCTGCTGCCTATCACGCCTTGCATTAATTAGTTTACAGTAGCTCTTCTCAGTTACACATTGCAGGAGACAAATAGAGTCCCAGGCAAGGGATGGCGATCACTGACCCCTTAGGGGAGAGTTGTGACCTAACCCTCCTGTAATAATCACCCACCCAGGGGTCAACTTTTAAAGATCTTCCCCTCCTGATGAGATAAGCAGTTTTGTGACTGGTTATTTTAATACTCTCTGATAACGGGCTTCATTGTTGATTGCAGGTGCCTGAACAGCTAGTGGGGATGTTAGGAACCTATCCATATCTGAGTGTGCTTTTCTTCTGTTATGGATTCAGAGCCCCTGTGGGAGCAGAGCTGACACCGGGCATTAGGTGAAGACACAAGGAGTCGTAGGCACATATAGGAGAGACTCATTGTAATCCAAGGGGCCATTGCCACTACAGGAGCCGTCAGACAAAGCAGTTCTTCCAAGTAGCCCCAGAAAAGCAGCCGCGCAGCGGCTGGTCAGTAGCAACTTCTACACACGCTCAAACAGAAGAGGCCTCGTGCCAATTAGTGATGCTCGTGCTACATTAACATAAACAGCTTACGTAAGGGTGCGCTTGTGCAGTACCTATATTGCCACTCCTGAGTCATTGCCTTCACATCTGCGTAGGGCAAAGAGGCCTTTCACCTAATAATACTGCCGTGTCCTCGCCTGCACGCATGCATATGGCAACTTGGCCTTGATCATCTGGCTACTCTGATCAGGGTTCCCACAGCCCCATATGATGTTCTGTGTATTTTCTGAGCACGTACAGGCTGTTGGCTCCTGTGCAAACTGTAAAAATAATGCTCTGGGAAGGATGATGGTAAGGTACGGCGTTCTCCATGCTTCCAATCATCTAAAACCTGGTTTCTGAGCACGTGGGCCAGCATCACGGGCATTGTCTAGTCGCTTGTTAGAAATGCAGCATCTCAGGCCCCAGCCCAGACCCACTGACCCAGATTCTGCAACTTAACACAATCCTCTGGATGCTTAGCATGCACGTTAATACTTGACATGCATTGCTCTAAAGGAAAATCTATTTGTTCTTCTGTACTAGAAAAATATGTTGTTTCTATGAGATGTATTAAAATTGTAAAAAACTAGATGTAGGTACACATCTCTGTTGTAAAAACATTAGGGAACCTTTACATAAAAATAAAAATTTGAGCATTGAGGACACACGTCAGTCTACAGGTGATTATTTTTCCTAGAAAACGTGACAAATCAAAATTTCCTGTCTTGTAGAATTTTTTTCCCAACTCAGGAGATTGGACCAAATTGCAACCCATATAGGCAATTTGGGTGGTCCCCATAACAGGTCCTGTGCTTTAGAGGTGCCTAAGTTAAGGGTACGTTGGTCAAAGGATGTCCTCGAAGAAACATCCTCCTGAGATGACCTCTGGGGGGGGGGGGGATTTAGGAAGGAGAATCCCCTTAGTCTCAGGCAATGGGGGCACCGTCAGTGTCTGCCACGGAGACACCAGGGTCTCTCAGTTGGTGGCCAGGCTTACGGAGAAGAAAGTCGGAACTGTACAAAACTGTGCAAAGCAACTCGATGCCAAGCATGGTTATGCGCAGTCTAGATTGGCTACAGATTTGTTGCCCCCAAATTTTTTCTCTTCCACAGCTAGGCTATGAGCCAGGTGGCTGCTGTGTTTTTGTTTTGTTTTGTTTTTTTCCCCTGAGGGGTAGATGCACTACAGTGATGTAGTGAGTCCCACATGAAAAGTCTTATGAGTTAATATGGGATTCATCAGACTAAAGGTTCCATAGAGTAAATGGATATTTTTTAAAGGATTAGAGACAATGAAATGATTAAAATACTGGAACATATGCATCTTTTAAAGGGTGGGTTCAGTGTGAACATGGATACATTTATTCTGCATAACTAAGGCATGAATTTCCAAATAAAAGTGATTACTAGGGGAGTATAATCACCATTAAACAATATGGATTATAGAAACCATCGATGAGATAATAATGAAAGGAAATAATAAGAACATGCTCCAAATGAAACAGCTTATGAATTTTTACTGCATATTGATGAGTGTACTGGAGAATACACAGTTCAACTACTGTAGATGATTAGAAGGAAAGAATTACTTATCTCTAAGATCCCCCTAGGTTCAAGTTTCATTTCATAGTATTTTTTAAGAAAAAAATTTAGCTTATTAAATAAACGGAAATTTCAGAAACATTATAGTCTATCGTAGAATCTAAAATAATCTTATAAACAGTTAAAACAAAAACACATAAGAATGTATATATTTTTTCACATCAAATTAACCATTATTTCAAGAAGCATTGAACTGCACATATAAAGCAACACAGAAGAACCTTTAATTTGGTTGCCCACATTTGTTCCATTTAAAAAATTGGTAGTGTTAAAATCATAGGTTTCTTAATAATTCAGTAAAAAAGAAGTTGGTGGTGTTTTGACTTATGTAGATAAGAGAAGATATCTAACTCCTGTAGCATCCTAATCTTTTTTACTCATCGTTCAACAAATATTGAGCACATACCAATAATATGTGCCTAGCACTGTTCAGTGAACAAAACAAAGATTCCTGTCTTTTGTACACTTACACCACACTAATATGCACCTAATTGAGAATTATATAGACAGAATAACCACCAATAAAAAAATACAGAGTAGCCCAGCCGGCATGGCTCAGTAGTTGAGCATCGACCTATGAGCCAGGAGGTCACGGTTCAATTCCTGGTCAGGGCACATGCCCAGGTTGCAGGCTCGATCCCCAGTGCAGGGTGTGCAGGAGGCAGCCAGTCAATGATTCCTTCTCATCATTGATGTTTCCATCTTGCTCTTCCTCTCCCTTCCTCTCTGAAAAAATCAATAAAAATATATTTTAAAAAATACAGTGTAAAAGGAAAAATAACCTCTGGGCACATTCAATAGAAAATAAAAATATAGAATTTCAGCGAGGGAAGCGTGTTATATGATTTTATTCTGATTTATAGTATTTAAATAATCAACTTTCAAAAATAGAGGTGGGAAATAGTGAATTTAAATTAGAAACATGAATAATATTTTTATTTGGCATCATTATTTCTCATGGATTAGCTATAAACCATCACAGGAGGTAATTTATAGATTACAGAGAGTTATGCATATAAAAACACTTATATATGTATGACATGCAATCATGTGTGTGTTTTCTATTTTTCAATAAACACATTCCTGCAGTTTAATGTGTTAACGTCTGACAAATAGAAATATTTAAATACTTAAGAAGTAAAACTCTTCATTTGAAGAAACATTACTATGAATTATTTTGTAAAACATTCCAAACTTTAACAATTCCTTTTGCAAATTAAATAAGTAACTGAAATTCTGTGACTTTGGCTTTTTGGATGCAGACTGGATTTAAAGTACTACAGGAAAACACACATGATTATCTGAACACCTAGAGATCATAAATGAAAATTAAACTCATTGTCTGCAGGCTTGAAGCTAAATCAGACCAATCTGATCAAAGTATTGGCACAGATAGCGAGAGCCATTTTTAGTTTAACTTAAACATTTTTTCATTTAAAATCTGTTTATTATCTTATTTTAAAGTCTCTAAGAGATAATGCATTATGCCATACCTTGAATGTGTGCTAAATATATGTGAAAATTGCTGGTAAGGGTTTGTTACAGTTTAACATTATATTACTGTATTTTTCAATTTAATGGTTTCATTAGGGTGAGTAGGTGCCTATTTTTTTCTACTATAGAATAAAATAAAAAGATCTCTGTAATTTATTCTTTTACTTGTAGTCTGAATCCTTAAGCAAGTTAAATAACAAAATTGCAAAGATTTGGAATAAAACTTGTTCTTGCAAAGCTCCCAAAGTAAACTACAAAAAATTACCCAGCAAAAGGGAGAGAAATTGCAAATAGTGGGGAAGTTCTAAATTTATGAAAACATAATTATTGTTTGCTATTCTTTTTGTTTTCCATCCTTTATTTTTTTTCACAAATAAAACAAATAATTTTTTTGGTTGAAAATACGTAACCTGGTTATTAAGGATTTTCATCAACCTACGTGAACAGGACAACTTTTTCAAGGTATAGAAAATCACAGCTTGGGAGTCACTTAAACTTTCAGATCTGGAATTTTAAAGGTGCTAATTAAGTACCTATTAATATTTTGAAAAGGGATTCCTTTTGGTGAGAGGTCACACTTTTCCAAAGAGGTAATAAACACTCATCTAAAATTTGTATTGAATGATCTCTGCTTTTTTAAAGGATTGGTTTAAGGGGAAAAAACAAACCATTCTTAGGCAACATTACTGAAAAAGTAAACCTGTAAGTTGAAAGACCCTGGTACCTTCACAATAATGAAAAATTTAATGATGTGGAAAAAAAAGTCTTCTAACTTGTGAGGAAAAGAAAATTGCTGGTAAGGGTTTATTACAGTTTAACATTGTATTACTTTATTTTTCAATTTAATGGTTTCATTAGGGTGAGTAGGTGCCTATTTTTTTCTAAACAACCTCCCCTTTTTACAATTTATTTTTAAGATTATTATTACTTTTTTTGGCTCAGCAAACTAAGTAGTCTTGAAACTACGGAAACCTGATCTCTCTTGTGAGTGGCAGATAAAATAACTTAATACTGACCCCTGTCCCCTTAAGATTAGTTTTATAAAAAGTATCTATTAATAGTTTATTGTGTTATGAATGTTATGTGGTGTGTATTTCCCACCCCAAGGCTAGGATATCCAAATATTTCGTGGACTTGTGCTGTTTTCAGGTAATTCACACCCTCCCACAACACATATCAATGAGCTCCTCCCTTTTCATTTAATGTTTTATTTTCCTAGACTTTGCAGTTCAAGGTTCACCTCATGCTTCAGTGGGTCCATATACATGGTTATTATTTGTATAAAGAAGTTAGAACATAATACAAGAAAAAAACCCTACAGAAAACTACATTCTATGTTTTGTGGAACACAGGCCTTTAAAGGAAGTGGAAATAAGTGGAGTCAAGTTCTTTAACTGCTGTTATTAAAATAAAATAAAAATAAAATCTGAGCCCTGCCAAGTAGCTCAGTTGGTCAGTATGTCATCCTGATAAAGGCAAAGTTGTGGGTTTGATTCCAAGTCTGGGCACATACAAGAGTCAACCAATGAATGCATAAATAAGTGGAACAACAAACTGAAATCTCTCTCTCTCTCCCCCTCTCTCTCTCCCAAATAAAATCAATTTTTAAAAAAAGTCTCAGATTTAGTGACATATTCTACCTGATGTAAAGCCAAATTGAGTAGAAAACATTACCATATTTTTAAAAAAGGAAGTATAACTAGAACAATGAATATTATTTTTTCCGGAAGTATGACTGGCAAAAGGGAAGATCCTGGAAGATTTGTAGAATCTTATAAAATGCATGCCCTGTTGTTGTGAATATAGCCTGAAAGTGTTAAACTGTTTTGATTTCCCCCAAGTTACATAACATTGATTTTGAAGTTTAATGTTTCTAATATAATTACATTGATGCAATTTACAAGAAAAATGTGGCAGGATATGTATATTTTGTTTCTCCCCCTGTTTATTACATCCTAAAATTTGTTGACTGACTTTAATTCTACATTTTAAAATGATTTTAGAAGTAACACTATTTGGAAAGAATGATTCCTGATTTAGATACCAGTTTATTAATTTTAAGTAAGGATAAATGTGTAGTTCCAGAACCCAAATTATTGGTTTTCAATTTGGGGGACAGAGAAAATAGTATAAGTAACAGGATAATAAAATATAAAAATATTTTTCTCTAAAAAAAAAATAAGGTGCTTTGACACAATTTCCTACACAATGGAGTTACAGTAGTGTACATACAATTTTATGTTTGAAGATTATTAATACTAAGATTTGCAAGGATAGAAAAAAATGAGCTGTACATATGCAGACACTGCTACAGAATGTACAACTTGATAAGATTTGAGATTCAAATGAACTGCATCATAATATCAAATACCAAGACTTAACATTACAATTCATTAATCCAATCCATTATAATTCATTAGTCAAATGTCCCAAGGAGAGGGAAGAATGTGCAATGAGTATTTTCTGGAAATGAATTGCTAAAAATTAGTGGAGTATGAAAAGACTTCAGAATTGGAAGCTCCAGCTGGGGTTAAAAGGATGGGGGAAGGGATATGAAATATTTGAAGAGCCATTTTTAAAATTAAAATCCAGGACCGTCTCATCGGTTCCCACTGTATAAGGCCAACTCTGACTCTGCCTTAAGAATTTTTTCCTTTGTAAAGATGAGATTTGGAAACATGAACACAGGACATTTTGCACTGATTGAGGCCAGTTGGGAAAAAAACAGGGTTTAGAGCAGGATTTCAAATTGTTGTACCAAATATAATAACGTTTGTAGCAGTGGCACCATTCCATCATCTTCAAAGATGCCATTTTCCTCATTGCAAGCCATGATCTGATCATAGTTGACTTACATGTTAATATTTTCCTTATCATTTAAGTACTTTTTTTTTTACTCTGTCTAAACAAATTATCAGTCCTGTTCACTCTGAGATTATTTACTCTGGAAATATCTGGAATTCTTTCACCCTATCTTGTCCTCTGGGGACGCCCCCCTTCTGAAGTATTGATATTCACGTGTGGGGGAGGGGAACACATCCAACAAAAAAACATCAGCTAGCAAGAGGCCCCTCTTCGCGGTAGTCTAGGGGAGAAGTAGAAAAACAAAGGGGGGAAAAAATAACTGTTTTCTCCAAGGCTATTATCTAATGCGAAAGCAAATAGTCTAAATCAGCTAACAGAAGGGGATTAGAGAGGAGATCTCAGCGAGCCTGGCTGCCTAGCAGAGCTGCCCCTCCAGCCAGGGCCACCGGCAGGGCGGCCGGGAGCGCTCGGGTCCAGATGGCCGGGGCGAGCGCTCGTCTGGGGTGACTGCCGGGCGCCCGGCCGGGGCGCAGGCGGCCTGGGGAGGCGTCTTCAGGGACCGCCCGCCCGCCGTCCAGCCCGCACGCGAGAGGGCGAGGCCGGGGGAGGGAGGCCGCCCGCCGCCGCCAGCCGGGACTGCCATTGTTAACATATACTTGACCTCCGTGACCCCCGCCCGCCACAGCTGTCTCCCACCTCCACCTCCGCCGCCCCGCGCCCCGCCGGGAGCGCTCCTCCCGGCACCTGGTCGCGGCCGCGCCGCCGCCTCCCCCGAGTGCGGTGACGGCGCCCAGGGCGCGGGCGCGCGCGGCGGGGCTGGGGTGGGCGCTCCCCGCGCAGCGCGCGCGGTGCCCGCTCCCCGCCGGCGCCCGGCCGCCCCGCAGATAAATGCGGCGCCGGCCGCGAGCGTGAGCCAGGGCGGGCGAGGCCGGCGCGGACGCCGCCGGGGACCGTGGCGAGCCCCGCGCCCCGCATCGCCTGCGTCTGCCGCCGCCGCCGCCGCAGCGAGGCGGAGGGAGGGCGCGAGGGGGGCGCGCGCGGTGCGGAGCCCCGCCAGCCTGGGGCGCTGCGTGGAGGCGGCCTTGGCGGACGTCCAGACCCCGGGCTCGGGCACCGCAGCTCGCCGTGCGCGGGACCGGCGGCCGCGGGCGCTCGGCGGCGGGACCGGGCGGCCTCCCGGCGAGCGCGCGGGGGCCAGTGGCCGCGGGTCCGGCGGCCTCGGGGGGGAGGCGGCGCCGCGCCCCGCCGGCCGGCCGAGACGACGGGAAGTTTTATTGGCAGCTCGGAAGCCGTGGCGGATGGTGGGACTCTCCGGCCCTGTGCAGTGTAAGTGCCCGCGGGCGGCGGGCGGCGGGGCCGGGCCCCGGGCCATCGCTCCCCGGATTCCGATGGCCGGCCGCGGCGTGGGGGGCCCTCGGCGTGGGGGGGGGGGACGCGGCGTGGGGGGGACTCGGCCCGGAGCCCGCAGCTGGGCTGGGCTGTGCTGGCAGCTCCGCTCGGGTCGGACTACGCGGCGGGGGCAAGAGGAAGAGCGCCGGCCACTCGGTCTGCGATGACACTGAACTTCACGGGGCAGCCAAGGATGCAGTTTGCACTCTCGGGTTTCCCGACGGCCTTTCAGGAAGAATTTTGCTTCTCTCTCCGCGGTCACTCACGCTGTGTGAGCAGGACGATGACTCGTGGTCCCCCCAGTCCCCCCAGCGCCGACCAAGCAACTGGACAGGGCGCCCACGGTGCGTTTTGGCAGGTGGCCCTAAGCCCGCATCGTGGATTTTTTTTTTTTTTTTGCGTTTGTTTGTTTTTACATCTGGGAAGGGAAAGGCTCGTTTAGACGGTGGAAAACTTGGCTCTAGGAGCAGGAGAGCGAATCTTAACTTTGAGACCCGGCTGCGACTAGGGTCGTGGTCCTGGCGGCGGCACGGAGGCGCCCGCGCTGGTCCGGGAACTTCACCTTGTTGCTCCCAGGCTTTTAGGGTCGTGAGCCCTTCGGGGGGCGGAAGGCAGTCCGGACCCGAGCACCTCCCGACCTGCGGGCTTCCCCGCGGGGCCGGGGGGCAGCGTCGCTCCCGCCCGACCTCTGTGCCCTCGGGGCCTCGCCGCCCCGGCCCCGGGGGTGTTCTTGGTGCCAGCCCGGAGGCGGTGCCCACCCACCTCTCCGGAGCCGGAGCCGGAGCCCGGGGTTCTGCAGCTCCCGCCCCGAGGAGCCCGGGCGGGGAGCCTCGTCCGGGGGGATTGTTTTGATTTCCAGAAACCCGTCCGGCTGAGCCGCTGAACCCGGGGAGGAGCGCGCGGGGCCCCGCCGCCCCCCGCTCCCACTGCGAGCCCGGAGGACTGGGTGGATGGCGCACCCAGACCCCGCTCCCGGGCGGACCTGTCGCTGGTCCGGACGCCTCAATCCAATGCGGTCATCTCGGCACCGGCGCTTAAATTATTATTATTTTTTTCCTTGGAAAGGGTGGGCAACCCTTGGGAAAGTTGGAGGACTGTGATGATGGGAAGCAGGATGCGAATCAAGGTGGTTGCTAAAATTAACGGCCCTCCCACCGCACCCCCGCGCGCCTTTCAGTGCGGAGGATCCGGCAGGGGAACCTTGCCGTCCTGGGTCTCCTTAGTCCTTGCAAAGCATAATGGAGACATCCTCGGAGCATAGCTTTCCTTCAAGATGGGGCGCCTCAACTCCCAACGTGCCCCCAGGGGCCCGGCTGCTGCCTGCTGAGCGAGTCTGTAAAACGAGGCTTTCAGGAACAGCTAGTATCCCCCGTGGCAGACGAGTCCCCAAGGCCAGGGAGAGGCCACCCCAGACCAACTTCATGCGCTTCATGTTGCTCGGAGCCCCCCTGAATTTTTAACTTCCCTTCCCTTAATTAATCTGCCCGGGGTCTGTATATGAATGGCTGTCCGCAGCTGCTGCAAATTGATTTATCCCTCGATAAAGGTCGGGTTGCTGACCAAAGCATTTTCTTTTCTACCTTCTCCGTGAACTGAAATCTGTTTTACAGGGCTTCGCCCCTCTTGGTCTCCGTAAAAACATCTGTAACGTTTTTAAGTGCGCTCAGTGGCTTTTATCATCATCCCCCCCTCCCTTTGCCTAGGACAGAGTGGAACTGGGTCTGTGCCCAGCGAGCCCACACTCACTAGAATACAAATTGACTGGCTTCTCTGTGATAAATGGTTTGTTAGTGTCGGGAGCCTCCTTTTAGTTTATTGCAGCGTTTCGCCTTGGCCATGTGAGGATTCTGTTGTGCCCAGGTCCTCCCGTCACCCAGTTCCTTAGGAAACACGTTGACAAACTCCATTGTTTCTTAACCCAGAGTAGCCCCAACCTGGGTGTTAAATGTCAGCTGTGAGGTGTACAAACACAGGCAAATTCACAATTCTCTGATTTCCCTCCCAGCTTCTTTCCCTGTAAAATGTAGTCTAGTTTTCACATCCTGGGGGCTTTCAAATAACATAGATGGGGCTATCTGATTTTTTTTTCTTCCTTTTATTTTACTGATTGCTATTTTTAAAGGGAGGTCTGACAGTCTTACCCAATATTAATCGTGGAACCTCAGTTTGACCCAGGTTGTTTTTGCAGCTAGAATGGATGTTGAGGAAGTTGCAGTCTATCATTTCTTTCCATGGGCTGCAGTGAGCATTTGGGATTTCCTTGGTTTATTCTTTCAAAAGACAAAATTCCAAAAAAAAAAAAAAGGGAGTCAGGCTTATTTTGAGTGTATGAAAAGTGACTTTAAGATTATGCTAAGGGAACGTCTTTATATTCAAAGTCTTTGTTTTAAGCATATATTTATTGCATATCATTTAAACAGCAGTCACCTTATTTGAAAAGCCAAGTGTTGAGTGGGAGAATTTGACTGTGTAGTTTCTCCAGTGGCCAGGCTCAGATCTAAAATAATCTGTGGCCCACTAACACCTGCTAATAATTTGATTTTTAAAATGATCCTCAAAGGACCTTTCTAATAAGCATTCCACTTGCCATCCAATGCAAACTGTACCATTAATTGCAAGTTGCTGGAAGTAGTAGGATAGTATGTTTTGCAGCTACAGGACAGCAGCTTTTAAATATTTTTACAGTTTTCCCTTTCTAAAGTAAAGTGAAATATTGCTCTTGATGCTGGTATTTGGTGATGAGTTGTCTCATTGAGGATGCTCGTCTAAATATTTGCAGATAAAAGAGCACTTCAAAATTGGCAGAGAACTACACAAATGTAAAGTACCATTATTATTTATTTTATTGTGAAATAGAATCTTAGCAGAAAACAAAACACTCCCCCCCCCCCCCCCCCCATTGAAAAGGGATCAGGAGAAAGCAATGCTTCTAATAGGAATACTGGGCAGTGGTTGTCAGTTCAGGACATTCTTCACTGTCACATCCTGTTTCTCACTTCTTTGATGTGGAATTCAGCTGACAGGCACTGAATGCAAAGCCGCCTTCATGGAGGTTTTAGGCAGGCAACATAGCCCTTCATAGTAAAGCAGGCTGAAAAATTGGCACCTGCAGGATTTGCATGTGAAAAAAAAAGCGTCAGTTGCATGTTACTGGAGTCTGTTACCGTAAGTTACATAAGTTCAGTGAGAAAAGGTATTTATTTGTTGCTGTTTGGGCACTTGAACTTCTTTGTTTTACATGCAGCTTATTAACCATATAGTGTTCCATAGACTTTATTGTTAGCAGAAGAAGGAAGAAGTAGTGTCTGGCTTTCCAGAAGTTATTTATTATGGAGTGGATTTATTTTTAACCATGTGCTTATTACCCAGTATACTCACATCCATAGTTCATGGCTAAAATGTACCTTAAAATGATGAACTCGTACAACTTTCAGAATAATCTAGAAGAAGTTAAATAAACACATCAGATTAGGTTGACATAAGTATCTTTTGAAAAGAATCTAGCATTTTCAGTTAGATACTTGAATAACAAGTTAAAATCTGTAAGAAGAAAATGAAATGTTTCATCCTTCGAAACCTCAGGAAAATGTTACGTTTCCTCCCACTTGACTTGTTAAAGTGCTTATCACTAAAATGCCTTTAAAAAATATCATAGTGAACCCTATTTATGCAAAATAACTGTTAAGTCAACGAACACCTTTGTGAACTATTCCTGGGGACATTTTATTCAGCATAAGTTATTATCTAAAGAGATACCTTCCAACCCCACTTTTTTTTTTACACCCATTAATATAAGAGTTCCTAAATAATGTTTAAAGAACAGTGAGCATTTTATTAAAGCAAACATTAGTTCAGTTTAATGGAGGTAATTGTGAGTGATAAGACAGAGCAGGTTATCTCTGTGTTGTTTAAACAGAAGGAGCTACTTTGCACCATTTCCAGTAGCCATCTGTGGAAGGGAAGGGTTTGCACCTGTCTGTCCACACTAATTATAGATTAGGGCCAAAGAAATGAAATTCGAGGAGGTTTTCAGCTAATGAAATCCATACTGATTTTATTGTAAATGTGTTTTATGTAAAGAGGGTGATGGTTGAGTTATGAGTGAATAAATCGCTACGTAGCTGCTAGGCACTTGGTTTCGAAGCACAATTCTGCTGCATTAACCTTTGATATTAAAAAAAAAAAAAAAAAAAAAAAAGACAAGCCACTTAAAGATGGATGCTAGCCTTTGTTTGACATCCACAGCAGCAATTTAGTGAGGAGCAGGCAGGTTCAGCGTGCAAGTTAAAAATGTGCTATGAAGCTGCTTACGTGTTAAGAACAGTCTAATATTTTGAAATGAAGATGATGTAGAAGGTTTAGGTTCTGTATTAACTTATGTACATAAAACATCTGAAAATTAGAAAGCCTTTTTTTTCCCCTGTAGTTCAGTTTCACATAAATGAGGAATTAAAGTAAAATAAGTGAGGAATGCATTCCTCAATAAAAGGTCACATGGATGTCTGCCACATCTGTTTATAGTAATTATGAACATAATTAACATAAGAATTACAAATGAAATAATGACAAGCTGAGCAATGAGATATTATGCCGTAATGGTCATATGCTGGAATTCTCACATTATAGCACACTAGAATTCACATACTCAAAGAAAGAAAGAAAATGCTAGATTTTTATCTGAATTAATGCTTCAAAACTTATCTGCCTGGGGCAGATGGACTTCTTGCTTTTATAGGAAGGCACCCTATTATTAAGACGAGAACTAGTTGCAATTAAGATTTCTAGTCACCAGCCTGGACTTTAAGACAGCTGCGATTATAGAAACCACTTTCTGTTGGACACTTATTCTGTGATTATAGCTCTTGATTGTTATATTGCTTTTTTTTAAAATGGAAAGCTTTGCAGCAAAGTATTTGCTTTGGAAGAGAGTCATGGATTCTTCCCATTTGAGAATTGGTTGATCTTTTCTGTAACTGTGAGTCAAAAGTCAATGAACAAACAAGGTTGTAATAGAAATACTGCACCTCTTACAAAATAAGAACATTGGCAAATCGGTTTTTGCACACCTTTCTTCATGTCTTAAGTGTTTAGATGCTTTTTAAAAGAAAAATATGTAAGCCTTTTCTGAGTTTGCAAGTACTGCATGGTTTTTTTTTTTTTTTAAATAGCATTTTTTTAAAGAACATGTAATGGAAAATTCACTGGACATTTGTAAATTGTATTTTTTTTTATTCCTAGAGTTGCATTCAATTTACAGGCATTTGCATGTAGTCTGTGTCCAAATTGATCTACTGAAATATAATAAAGGGGAAAGTATGTGTGGTTGGATTTGGTTACTCTGAATGCCGTTTTGTATAACAACTAGGGAAAATGTGAGAGGTCACCTTTTATAAGAGCTGACATGATATCCAGGAATCTGTTATTAAATTTAAAACACGGGAGAATGACAGAGCAGCCCATGTAGCGCTCACTCATTAGGTAATGTACCTGCCAGATGATTCACTTCCTACCCTCGCGCCCTCTCTAACTACTGAACCTGCCCACTTTCTGCGGATTTTTGGAGAAGCATCACCTTTTACTCATCTCGGTGATGCCACGAGGTTGCCCAGGTTGTTGGGTTACTGGAGGGTTGTGGCAGACCCCCTTGTACCTGGCCTTCATTGCAAGGATTTTTCACACACGCCCTTCCCCCAGCTGTGCCCAGTTTGTTTCACTGTGCCTTACCTATCAAATTTCCCGTGATTCATTTGTCCGAGGTGGGGGGAGCATGGTGAAGCGAGGGGGGTGGGGGGGGGAGGTGGGAAGGGGAGGGAAGATCCACTACACATAACACTGTGTTTGGGTTGACCATGCTTCGCCTCATTTTCTCAAGGACTTCTTCAAATTTGTCTCCTCTGTGAGGCCACGCTCTTGCTCATGTATGTTGTTTTTTTCTTTCTCTACTCACTGGCCTTCCTCCTCTCAGCCCTACCATTTCTGTCCCTTTGTATGGAGACACCACACACCCCGTGTGTTATAACCCGAAGCGTCACTGTCTGCCATGAGCAGTTCTGCAGTTTACTGGCTATTTTATTCTGAACTCACACTTCGTACTGCAGCGAGAGCTTCTTAACACCACCAAATACTCCCCACCCCCCGACCAATAAAGTAACCTTTTTCTAATTAATATATTTTTATGGGTTTCAGAGAGGAAGGGAGAGGGAGAGAGAGATAGAAACATCAATGATGAGACAGAATCGTTGATTGGCTGCCTCCTGCACGCCCCCTACTGGGATTGAGCCTGAAAGCCGGGCATGTGCCCTTGACCGAAATTGAACCCAGGACCCTTCAGTCCGCAGGTTGACACTCTGTCCACTGAGCCACACCCGCTAGGGCTGAAGTAACCTTTTTGCTGCATTATCTGCACTCCATTAAGGATGTGATCAGGTGTTCAGATGGTCTGATGGGTGCCTTTGCAAGTGAAAAGGGGCTGCTACGGTGCTGACCAGATGTGTCTCCTTCCTCACCCTGATGGGGTGGAGGATGAACTCTGGTCTGATGGGCAAGCCTTGGCCCTGCTTGGTCTCTGACGGGTTCTTGGGCCCTGGGTGGGTGAAGAGCTGGGAGGCAGCACAGGCAGGGACTCGTTGCCTCCATTGCAAATTCCCACCCCGAGCATCTGTGTTGCGAGATGTACACATAAGGACCCTCCTCCCCAACAGTATCTGGAGGTGGAGCAGATGTCTCCAGGAGTCACCTGTAGCCACCAATCCTAAGTGCTCCTCCTCATCACAGGAATACTCGCTACACAAGTCCTGTGCTGGGATGCATTAAAGCGGAGAGGTTCAGTGTCTTGCCTGTGTCTGTCCCTGTCATGGGGGGATGTGTGTGTGCGCGCGCATGTAAGCAATTTAGGGGTATTGGGGTCAGCAAAGAAAGAGGCAAGAACTCCCACTTGAGGTTGGTCTGGAAGGCTGTGTTAACCACGCTGAGCACTCAACTAGGTTTGTTTTACAAACTGTGGCTATTTGGATGGAGGTAAGAAGGCAAATATCTCATTGATATACTCACCTTCTGACCTCGACAGAACCTCCAAAATGACCCTGGGCTAGCCGAGGAGCAGACACAGTTTGCTAGCCTGGACTCCTCCCGTTCTCTCAGGTTAGGGGCAGATTTGGGAATGCAGGAGACCACCCGCCGTTCATTCTCACCGGGCCTTGGGTACCTCCATCCTACTTACTGCGCCCCCCCCCCCCTCCCCGCCCCATCCTGGGGCCTGAAACCCTCCCCTTATTCCTTCAGGGTTTTTTTTCTCTCTCCTCCAGTCTGTCTCTCCCCTCTCTCTCCTACTTTTCCTCTCTCTCCTGCTCTGTCTCACATGCACCCTCTGTTTATTTTCCTGCCTCCATCTGGGCCCTGCTGATATTGTAATCACCCCGATGCACGCTGGCTCCTCTCCGCTCCCTCCTGCGCGCACACACTCACTCACACACAATGTGCCACCCTGACAAGCCTTTTACTTCTGATAAGCTCTGATGTGTGTTTAATGAATACAAAGCCACGGTCTGGGTGCCGCCTGGGCTGCGTTGCCTCTCTTGCGCTCCTTTGCCAGAAGGTAATCTCAGTGAGCAGGGAGGGGAGGCGAGCGCGGAGGTGGGAGGGGTGGGAAGGAGCGGGGCGGGGGGGGGGGGGGGGGGGCAGCACGGAGAGGCTGATTTTCTCTTTCCCTCGCTCCCTTTCCAAATGATTCAGAAGTCGATAAGACCAGGAGAAGTGAAGATGTAACATGTTATCTGTCGCTCCTCTTAGCTGGCAGAGAGAATTTACATTTCAAGATTAGCAGAGGGAGAAAGAGAAATCTGCCTTTTGTTGTATGGGTGACGAGGAGACATCAGCCCTGGCCTGGCCGCTATCTCCCATCACCTCCGCTATCCCGACTGGACACGCCGAGGTGAGATTACCAGAGAGCCTTATCTTGAATTGGGTTTAGGGTTGCCAGCCTGAATAGCTTTAAAGAGACTCTATAAAAGGGGGAACAATGGCTTATTTATTGACTGGACACCGAAGCCTTTAGATGAAGAGGGGAGAGAAAAAAGCTTCTTAACAACTTGATTAGTTCATTTTTATTTTAAGGGGAGACCGTTTTCTAGGGCAAGGGAGGGCCAGAGAACTTCGGCAGGATTTGAATGACTTAAATGTCTGATTTCCTCTTCCCCTCCACCCCCCGGCTTTCTCAGCAACCCCCCCCCCCTTATTTTAACAGGAGTTTCATTTACCCCTTATTTGGAGGATTGGCAAACTGAGGAAAAAAGGTGCAGGCTTTGGGAATTGATCATTTGTGTCTGATTCTATGTGACTCGGTTTGAAAGAGTGATGAATCGATGCTAACGTACTCGAGTGCGAGAAAAGCTAACAAAGCCTACTTTTAATATGACGTTAGTTGATTTTCTAGTGTTGTTTCCACTTGGTCTAGAGAAAAAAGTCACTCTGAGCCTGTTAGGTAGACTGGGACTTTGGATTTGAACCCTGGACATTTTTCCTTGGAGTTAGTTTTTAAAAAGAATACAAAATGTTTTATTGATTCATGAGTGTATTTCCTAAAACTGTAATACCAACTTTGGAAGGTCCTCGAAATGGGTGAACATGGGAAAAAAAAAATGATTGTTTTGCCTCTTACCCCTTGTCAAGATAGGTGTTTTCCTAGATAAATGCAATCCAGTCTCTAAAAGCCTAATTACAATTTGTTTAAAGCTAGGGGGCATGTTTTCTTGTTGACAGCACAATCCTTTGGGTAAGACAATAGAGCCCCATTATTTCACTTCCATTGACTGAACATATTGACATTTCAGGTTTGTTGTTGCCTCAGTGAGCATGGTGCAACGCTGCGATTCACAGACCAACTGGCCAGAGTGGCACGTACATTACCGAGTGCCACTTCTGCCTTCAGGTTACCTTGTCCCCCAGGCAGAATCCGAAGGGACAGCCTGGAATCTCTCCGAAGGGGGAGAGCTCTGTGGGCAGAGAGACCAAGAGAGAGAGCACGTTGTTGGAGCGTCTTTAGTGTCACCCAGAACTGGGTGTTGCAGAGAACTGTGTGGAGCACTTTTATTTAAAAATCTCAGAAGCAGCCTAGATACCAATCTTGCCTATTTTCCGTATAATAACCATTTTCAAGATCGGCCTTTACTTTCTCTGGGGGTGTGTACAGTGGTTGGTCACACCATGGAGATGTGTACCAGTGTGTGTGTGGGTGACGTCCAAGTCCAGGACGGCCAGACATCCCAGAACCTGCCAAATCTCTATCTGATAAAAGGCTGTGTAAGGCTCCTTCCAAAAGAGGAACTGACTTGACTGCTTGCTTCCTGTTTGCTTTTGGTGGGTGGAAATGGGGCAAAAGTAGGGTTGCAGTCCTTATGGAAGATAATGCGATAATTAATTAATAATATTACACGAGTAAACCCTGTGTTCCACATACCCACAGCTATCCATCTACTTTTGCTCCAACCTGCATGCATAGGCAGTCATGTGTAAAGATAAATATATGCATATTTGAAGCAGAGGCAGGGAAAATAAATTCGAAGTATTCCTTATTTTCTTAGTGTAATCTACTCTTTTATACACTACGCATACTGAGGCTCTGCATAAGAAAACAAAGTATTAGGCAGACATTGAGTCAAAGAAATGTGAATTGTACAAAAAGTGAATATGCAAAAACCTCAAAAAAGACATAACATATTTTTCGAAACCGCAATGGAAATATAAAGCTGTTATTCACAGGCCTTATACACAGCAATTTTTGCCATCAAGTAGGCAACCGATGCCCTTTACAGTGGTTAGAACAAAACTAGTCCTTTATACCATTTTCATGAAAATGTTAGGTTTCTATTTGATCAGCAGGTGCTTTTGAGATGAAAGCCATGTGTAAATTTTCAGAAGGCCAAAAGTGTCAATTCAGAAAAGGAAAGTGATAAGAGAAAATGCAATCAGTTTTCCTGTTTTCAATTTGTGCAGGATTTGAAGAGCTGTTTTGTTAAACTGCTACATCTGCTCCAATATGAATATTGAACTACTTCCACTAAAAATAACAACCTATAATTTGGAAGCCACTGCAGTCTTTTGTTAGCGAGTGGGTTATTAAAAAAAAAAAAAGAAAAAAAAACCCCACACACAACAAAACAAAAAACAAAAAGAGAAAAGAAAAAAAAAAAGACAATTTTCTTTTTTGACAATCTCTTGCCTAATGTGCATTTTCATTTGTTGGCACTTTTATCCTCAGCAGATAAATGGTATTATGTAATTAGAACCTCATCTAGTTTGACTATGAAAGTGGTTTCCATAGGTGAAAATCGGGTGTTATAAAAGGGGTTTCATACAAATCAAAATTTATTTTTAAAAAGCCTGTTTAAATACAGTTATTTAAAATGAGATAGTTATTCCTTACATTTTCTAATAACACGTTTTTTAACTTACTGCTGACTATTATAACAAAGTTAACACTGTTCCTTTGCATACTGAGCATCCTGTGATTTATTTCACCTTTAATATACCTGTAAATGTAAGTTTAAACGAATCAGAGATTTTTTTTTTACCTAACTGAGCTTTCAGAATAATATTTTTCATGCTTAAATAAAATGATTAAATTATGCTTGAGTGCCTGCATACAAAAGCTTTAGCTTCTATGGCACTGCTAATCAAATAAGTTTTATGGACAAGGAAAATACCACATTAGAGAAAAAATTAGATGCATTTCACTGGTGACATTTCTAGAAAAGACATGTTCTTTTTTAAATCATCCAGAATTAATGAGGAAGAAAACTCTAACACATCTTAAATAATCAGTAAAAATAATACTGCATCCCTGTAATGAGAATGGCAGTGCAATCCATTTGAAGCTGAGCATAGAGAATTGAGGCCAGAAGACTGATAAAATTTGGATCAGGTTCAATATTCACTGCATCCACAATTGCAATTGGGTTGACCTGTGTTTATAGTAGTAATGTGTCCAGGGTGAGATGTGATCACTGCATAGGATCAGCTAGAGCAGTGGTTCTCAACCTCCTATTGCCGCGACCCTTTAATACAGTTCCTCATGTTGTGGTGACCCCCAACCATAACATTATTTTTGTTGCTACTTCATAACTGTAATTTTGCTACTGTTATGAATCGTCATGTAAATATCTGATATGCAGGATGTATTTTCATTGTTACAAATTGAACATAATTAAAGCATAGTGATTAATCACAAAACCAATATGTAATTATATATGTGTTTTCCGATGGTCTTAGGCAACCCCTGTGAAAGGGTTGTTCGACCCCCAAAGGGGTCGCGACCCACAGGTTGAGAAACGCTGAGCTAGAGGCTATGTAGCTTGTGGCTTCACACTTGGAATTTCCAGACACTTGCTACACAGATAAACCCAGAATATCTGCAGAATGGGCTAAGGCAGCGGTTCTCAACCTGTGGGTCACGACACCTTTGGGGGTCGAATGACCCTTTCACAGGGGTCGCCTAAGACCATCGGAAAGCACATATATAATTACATATTGTTTACTGTAGCAAAATTATAGTCATGAAGTAGCAACGAAAATAATTTTATGGTTGGGGGTCACTACAACATGAGGAACTGTATTAAAGGGTCGAGGCATTAGGAAGGTTGAGAACCACTGGGCTAAGGGGATGACAGACAATGTGACACATTAGCATACTGGATTAACATATGCAATGCTTCTTCAGAAGAAGAGGTAGTTTAAAGAACAATACAGGGTGGGGCAAAAGTTGGTTTACATGAAACAGTTTATTCTTATATTATTATTGATTAATTAATTATTGTCTAATTTTCCATAGGAACAGCTGTACACCTACTTTTGCCCCACTCTGTATGGAGTGTGTTCTTGCGATGACATCTAGGTAGCCAACCAAAGAATAATGCTTTGAAGGAGTTTCAGATTTGAAGCCACATTGTGGCATATTGTGCTAACACATCTTTCACTGACCTGGGTCGCCATGTGGCTATGTTCCCTGGTAAAGCCCCAAGGACTTTGCCACCCTGAAGAAATGGTGCCGAGGCATGTGTCAGTGTCAGGAAGTGTATTTCACAGGCACAGCCCCATCATTTGGTGTCTCCTCTAATGAGTGGTTTGTGCTGGAGCCATGCTCAGTGTTGAAGCCTTAGGACCTTAGATAGTGTCCACAGGGGAGAACTTCTTGGGACTCTTCAAAATGTTCACACTTTATGATGTGATGTCCAGGCTCTGATTCAGAGACGTACTTTGTTACTGTCCCCCTTCTTTGATAGTTCTAATTGAGATTACCTGTATAATGTTTGTTTTTTATCCTCACCAGAGGATATTTTCCCATTGATTTTTAGAGAGAGTGGAAGAGAGAGAAAGACAGAGAGAAATATTTATGTGAGAGAAACACATCGATTTGTTGCCCCCTGCATGTGCTAGGGTGGGGGAGGAGCCTGCAACAGAGGTACGTGCCCTTGACCGGAATCCAACTTGGGACCCTTTGGTCTGCAGGCTGACACTCTATCTACTGAACCAAGCCTGCTAGGGCGTGATGACCTGTGTAACTCAAGAAGAAATGAAGCAAGCATTTGTTTTTGTAATTTCATTTTGGTCAAGATATCGAAGGAAAGTTAGTATTTGGGTGAATGGGGCCTTTAGAATATGAATCTCGTTGAACGTGGAGAAAGGGTATGAATATAAAGTTTTCCCATTATTTGTCTAACAATCTAGGCATTTCTAAGTGCCTTAGGTAATGTGATTGACTAGCTTCATTAATCTTTTATCGCCTGGGGCACATACTACTTCTGTGAGTGTGCTCCAAGCTTTCAAGGGCTGCCACCTAGTTGTTGGTCTTGGGAGAGAACAGAACTGCCAAATATTAGAGACCTACTATGAGCCTGGAGTTACCCGCCAACTCTCCCATCCCCCAACCAGGTCATCACTGATTTTAAGTAAATGCTTAACCAGCAGTTCACTCTCTTTATTTCAGAGAGCTCCAGCCCTCACTCCAAGACTGGCTGTAGTTGTTCTTCTGTCCTGACCTTTTTTGCTCTCATGGAAAACTGCAGTTTTCGTGTGTTCCCAAAATTGATTCCCTACTTTGTTCCCAAATTTCTTGTTCTTTGAATACCTGGTTTAATATTCTCCTTAACAGCTATGATGTCTATACATCCATTGTTTTCTCTACCTATGCCCTCACCCCCAACCTAGGAAACAGACTTGGCTACTAGCTGATAGATATTGTTGGATACCCCCAAGTGTATACCAATTTGTGTCCCTCCATATTTCCTAATCTCAGGTTTTTCCATTACTAAGTTCGGTTCCCTTGTCAAATACCACCTTCCCACACTTCACTGAATCTATGAGGAATGAGTCTGTTTCCTTTCTTGATCTGTCATTCAGCACCATGGACCCGTCTTCTGCCCAGTGTCCCTGGACCACAAGCTTGTCTTGATTTCAGCATCACCCAGTTAGCTAGGTCCAACTTCTTGGTCACTTTTCAAGATAGAAGGAGAGGGATTCTGTACCATTTTGAGTTTGTAACTGCAGTTATACGTATAGTATCAAGCACTCTTTGTGTTACAAAAAGATGGACCTGGTATGTGCGCCTTTCTCTGACTAATAGGTGAACTGGGGTTCCCTTTTCAGTTTAGTCACTGACTTTTGCTGTGTGGCCAGAGGTGCATTCTAGCCCTCAGCTTCCCTCTTCAGTAGTGAAATGATGGGCAGACACAGTGATTAATAGGCTTCTCGACGTTAATATGTATGAGCCTATATAGGATACGGAGTAGGCTTTCAGAAATTTCCCATGAAAATAAATCCACATATATATTATTTTTAAATATATTTTTATTGACTTCAGAGAGGAAGGGAGAGGGAGAGAGATATAGAAACATCAATGATGAGAGAGAGTCATTGACTGGCTGCCTCCTGCATGCTCCCTACTGGGGATAGGCCCTCAACCCGGTCATGTGCCCATGACCAGAATCGAACATGGGACCCTTCAGTCCACAGGCTGACGCTCTATCCACTGAGCTAAAGCGGCCAGGGCCTTATTTATATTTTTAATTCTTAGTTGGGGGGACACTACTAGTCTCCATATAACTGGGAAATGAAATCAGTGTAGAACATTGCTGTCTTTCTACTGCTCTCCTTTGTAAAGAGTGGCATTGGGAGTAGGGAGCCATTTTTTCCATAGCCACCCTGGACCTTAGGTGATTGTCTGAAATTTTAGCTTGTTACTGTACCTTTTTCAGAGGAGAGTGCTGGAGGAATGAACCTGTTTATGCAATGAGAAGGAACAAAAGATTTTAGGTTTTTCTCAATAAAATAACTTTTATGCTTTTCCTTCATAGTTGCTGGATAGGATGAATTTGGTGCCTGGGGGCAGGTGTAATGGGTTGGGCTAAAGAATGGTGGTGATGGGTTGTGCTTATCATGCATTCACCGTACCCCACAGTCTCACGGTTTGGACTTAAGTCACTTACTTGAATATTTAGAAAATTGCCTCTTTAAGTCATTTTTTTGAGAGAATCTGGTAAGTAACAATTTATTTAAATGAATAAGGAACATTATCATTTGGCTAAGAATCAGTTCTTAAATAAGAAAGACTGGAAAATTGCCCTCTTGCATTGTCTGAAGAAAGTCTTCTAACGCTCCTAAAAAGAGTTAAAAGCCCACTTTGATTTTGCACTTTTCTTTAGTTTGTAAAAAATATAGACATTATTAGAATTTTAATCCTAATTTGTGAATTTTTAAAAAAATGAATGTGGGCTGAATTTCTTTGCAATTTAGAAACTATTGCATTCTTATATTTGTGATTTGATCAAATTGAGCACTTTGTCATCATCAGGATGGCAGTAGAAACATGTACTGTTTTTGCCCTAGCTGGTTTGGCTCAGCAGGTAGAGCGTCGGCCTGCAGACCAAAAGATCCAGGTTCGATTCTGGTCAAGGGCACATACCTTGGTTGCAGGCTCCTCCCTGGCCCTGGCCCTGGTCAGGGCACATGCAGGAAGCAACCAATCGATGTGTGTATGTGTTTCTCTCACATCGATATTTCTCTGTCATTCCCTCTTCCCCTTTCCCTAAAAATTAATGGAAAAATATCCTCAGTTGACCATTAACAACAACAAAAGAAACTTCTCCTGTTCTTTAGGAATAGCTACACTTAAAGTTATTTTCATCTGTCACTTAGAAATGACAGCCACAAGAATCAACTGTTGCTTCATGGGTTGTAGAATATTTTCTCGTTGGCATTCAAAGTTCGGTGGGAGGCCTCATTGAACTTGTTTGCCATAAAGAGAATGACTTAAAATAGTTGTGTGGTGAGCTTTTAGTTGGTACCTAAGTTGACTGGATTGACTATTGCATTAGAGAAAATGTTACCCTGAGATGTAATGGCAGGTTGTCTAAGGGAGCTCAACAGCCAGGAGCCACTAAAAATAAGAGGCAAGATTGCCGGAACAGTGATCAGCTAGATGTGCCCAAGTCTGTTTGAGCACCAGGAGGGAAAGGCAGCTGTAAGGTGCTGTGACAGAGAGTATTTCAGAGGTCCCTTCTAGTACACCTCGTGCACCTGGTGACCAGGTAGGAGCTCAGAAAGGTTTTGAAAAAGTAGGGAGATAATGGTACCAGCAAATGCTGACAGAGAGTCGTGGTGCAGGGAGTTAGCAGCGTTTGCAGAGAGCATTTCAAATGCACATTAGATTTGGCAAGCGGAATATCAAAAGATTGGGAAGTCATCCCCCAGTGGATGTTGTAAGCAGAATGTAAGTTGTGCTTTAAATACGAAATCTGAGGAAGTTGGTTGGTCTGTTTGGTTAAAACAAGATGTACTATGCTCTCTTCCCTAACCTCAGGATATAGGAAGATGTGAGCTGCAAAGCAGGTTAGGGAAGACTGCTAGTTTATTTTCTGAATCTATGCATATGTTATGTACACAGTGATGAGCAAACACAGCTGGGAAGAACAGCAGATGATATTGGGACTGGAACTGTGGTGTTTATCAGACTGACATAGTAAACCTTTCCTGTGAAAGTGTCCTTTTTAAGTGAGTGTTAGGATTGGCTAACCTTTATCGTGTGTCAGACAAGTCTTCTTTACTACCCACCCCTTTGCCTACCTGTTACATATTTTCATTCTCATCTCTAGCTAGATTTATTTAGAAACAAGACTCATGTTTTTGACCTTTGGTGGGAAACATATGTGAACAGTGAATTCTTATCCCTTTGTTTAAATAAGGGTAGATAGGTCGGTTCAGGTCTAAATGGAAAGTAAATGTGATCCATCTCCATTGTCATGTCCAAGTCAAGCTTTGAGTTGGCTAGAGGGAGCAGATATTAAACATCAAAGGAAAAATATAAATGAAGGACAATAAAATAAGCAAATCACTAAGCTTAATTTGAATATTTTTAAAGAAAGGCATGTGCATTTTGGGTAGCCCTGATAATGACACCTTTTAGAGTATCTGAAAGAAAATTGAAATTTTTAGTCTTGGCTGAAAACCTTTAGCAAATTAATAAATGTTTAATGAATTCCTACTATATGTAAAGCCATATTTTAGATGGAGACACTGAGCAGGTAGTAGGCTAAGTTCCCACTGAATGGTAAACCCACGCAGGACAAATTAAATATCTACACATGATCATAGGGTTTAATTACTTACCAGTTAAATTATACAGTAAATGAAATTTTAGAGGCTGGAGGGAGTTGGGATTTAAGCTTGTCTTGAGACAGGTAGGATTTATCAAGGCAAAGTTATTGTAGTGGGGTTGTGGGCAGCCTAACTGTTGAACATATTTTATTTATTTATTTTTGTGATCCAGTATTTTTTTAAAATATATTTTTTATTGATTTCAGAGAGGAAGGGAGGAGGGACCGAGAGAGAGAGAGATAAACATCAATGATGAAAGAGAATCATGGATCAGCTGCCTCCTGCACGCCCCCTACCGGGGATCAGGCCACAACCTGGGCATGTGCTCTTGACCAGAATCAAACCTGGGACCCTTCAGTCCACAGGCTGATTCTCTATCCACTGAGTCAAACTGGCTAGGGCTGTGATCCAATATTTTTAAAAATATTTTTAATTGAATTTATTGGGGTAACATTGGTTCATAAACCCAAACAGATTTCAAGTGTACGACTCAAAACATCATCTGAACACTGCGTCATGTGCCCATCACCCCAAGCAAAGTCTCTTTAGGTTCCCATTTGTGGTTTTGTTATAAAATCTATCAGAATTGAATTTTTAATTAACCCCTCATTTATCCCCTCTCTGCCCTCTTCTGCCTCCATTCATCCCCTCCACCCCCCAAGAATCACCAGACTGTTGCTCATGTCCATGAGTTCTCTCTCTTTTTAAAATATTTTTCTCAATGTCCCCCAATACCCCCCACCCCCCACCCCAAGCTGTCTGCCTGCTCTCCGTCTATGAGACTGTCTCTGTTTTGCTTGGTGGTTCAATTTGTTCATTAAATTCCACATATGCGTGAGATCATATAGTTCTTGTCTTTCTCCGACTGGCTCATTTTACACAACGGAATCCTACTCTGCCGTAAAAAAGGAAGGCATTTTTACCCTTTGTGACAGAATTTCATTTTTTGGAGACTTAGGTTTTTCTGTTGTCAATTGTGCTTGATAAACATTAATCACAGGCCGCTAAAAAGAACAACTTGTGGCGGTATGTCCAAGAAGTTGACAGTGGTAGTTTCTTGGGCAGAAGAAAGTGGGGCCTAGGCCTGAATGATTGTAAGGAGAGTTTTTGTTTATGTCTCTTGGTCCTCTTGAGTCTTTTTGTGCGTCTGGTGTCTGTTTCACTTACTGTAAGGCAGGAGACTGCGGCATCAGCCTGCGATGGGCGGGTTCTGCCCTCCTGGGGGGGAAATTGTTTGTGTTGCTCTATTAACTGCCAGAGGAGTGGAGTGGAGTGGAGTGGTGGAAAGACCCAGCACCCAAGTGCTTTACGACCTGTCGTATCTCCTCCTCCCCTCTCCTGCTTCGCCTGGAAAGAATCCTCCTCTGGGTGGTGATGACAGGACTTCCTAAGGTTGTCGTGAGGATCCCACGAGATACGTGTGAAGCATAACTTTCAGTCAAGACTTACTTGCTTATTCTCAGCGTCCCACGTGGCCTCTTTGGAATTATCCCCCATTCTCTTCATTCAGCAAATACTTAATGCAGAGTCTGGGGGGGGACATAGAGATGTTCAAGATAGACAACACTGCCCATTTGCTAGAGTTTTCTCACCTCAGCCTTAATTAAGACCCTCTCCTGAAGGGATCCCTCTACATCCTCCCCCAAGTCTATAATGAAACTACTCTCTGAAGCCTTTGTGACCTCTCTTCCTCAGAAATAGGACTTATCAAATAGGACTTACCGCGTTTGCTACCGTCCCTATGATTCAGACTTCTCTTCTGGTTTGTAGGAGTCTAGAACAATTGGGGTACTATTGGATGTTTTTAAAAATATTTGTTGATCGCTCCTGCCTTGAACTCAAGCTGCTTACCTCATACTGTTCTGAAATCTTCCCTGGCTAAGATGGAAATGAAAATTTGGTTCCAAGAACATGTTTCTTTTTCAGTCTCTTCCCACCTTGGTCCCCTGTCTGTGTTTTCTCTTATGGAATATGCAATGTATTGCTGTCATATTTTGGCATGTACCTTTCAGCAACCCAAACAAATAAGCAAACAAAAAACACCCCCATGGACAGAATTAGCCCTGGGCACACTGGGCACATCTTAACTAGTTCTGTGTATTTATTTTTTTGCCCTGAAGTGTGCAGGTGAGACTTTGTATAGTATGATCTCCCTGAAAATTGTAAGCAAAATATTGTGTGCTTGGACACATTTATGAGTTGGCACTGTCCCTTGGATCAGGGACCCAATGAGACTCAACACCAGCTTTGTGGCTCCCAGTGTTTCCTCTACCAAAGGCCTCCAGGTCACCCCTTCCCTTCCCTCTTGGACAGACAGATCTGTTTTCTGGGCACTTCCCCAGGTGAGCACTGCCCCTCCAGCACTGTCCTCTACCCCCTGTCTCCACTCCTTCCCCACCCAGCCTTGGCTTTTTGGACCCTGTGTGGGAGTCCCACGTGCTCTGCTGTCTGATGCACTAGTCTTCAAACCAGGGCTGGCCGTGGACAGCCTGACAGGCCATTTCGCCCCTAGGTCCTGTGACTCAGGAAGCAGAAGTGGGTATACGGTCTCACTGTTAGCATTTCCATTTGAAGAGATGATTTCAGAAGGGCAGCGGCCTGCAGTTCAGACAGATGTGTAGGGAGAGGGCACATTCGAGGCCTTCATGGAAGCGCACATATTGTCTTACTTAATACTCACCTGGGAATGAGGTCATTTTGTAAGTCACCCCTAGAGGATCCTTCAGTTGCCTAAGGTCCCCCTGTACCAAACCAGTGTGTGTGTTGGGGTGGGGGTGGGTAAGGGGCGAACTCTGAACCTAGATTTTTTTATTCCCAGCTTCTCTGTTCCAGGGCTCCCTGCTGTTCTCCTGAAAGTCTTGAAATCCTCCCACCTAGGAATTTACGCCCCCTCAGCCACATAGACTGCAGGTGGGAACAGACTAAAGCAGCGGTTCTCAACCCGTGGGTCGCGACCCCTTTGGGGGTCAAACGACCCTTTCACAGGGGTCGCCTAAGACCATCGGAAAACACATATATAATTACATATTGTTTTTGTGATTAATCACTATGCTTTAATTATGTTCAATTTGTAACAATGAAAATACATCCTGCATATCAGATATTTACATGACGATTCATAACAGCAGCAAAATTACAGTGATGAAGTAGCAACGAAAATAATTTTATGGTTGGGGGGGGTCACACAACATGAGGAACTGTATTAAAGGGGCGCGGCATTAGGAAGGTTGAGAACCACTGGACTAAAGCCAAATGAAAAGTTATCAGGACTTCTCACTGCACTTATAAAAGTTACTGTTATTGCAGTTTTACACGTTTCTGCAGTGGGGGAGGGAAGGAGGAAAGAGAGAGAAGGAAGAGAGGTAGATATCAGCTGAGAAGGAGCAGCAGCAACCAGACTATGTTTACAGTTGGACAATTGTCTGTCTTTTTTGGGGGGAGATGTGTGCCCATCAATCATGAATGCAGATACTTTCGGAGTCCCATTTTTCTCTCATGTGAAAGATGCCGGCATGGAACAGATGCCAGTCTTCGGAAATAATTGGTTCTCTCTTCTCTTATCCCCTCACGATGATCTTCCACAGATGAAATTAGACGAGGAAAATAAAAATGTATGTCACAGAATATTAGGTTGTAGCTTTTTTTTTTTTTTTTTTCTTCTGCAAAATGTTTAGGAGCTGCTGCTTAATCCCTCACATTTTAGGATTGTTGACTGATTTATTTTTATCGCTAATAGTATAGCTGTGACTTGAAGAAAGGAAAAGCTTAGGATTGCACTAGGTCATTTTTGAATAGTGACCTAATGCTTTTATTTTAATGCTTTAGACTATAATATTAGAATAGGTGCTGCCACCTTTCTACTACTAAATGATAGGAACCAAGCACGTGGATGAAAAGCACTTGAACTAGGGGCACTATGATAGGCACTTTATAAGTATTTTCTCTTATCTCCCTATCATCCTGGCAAGGTATTATTATCCTACTTTACAGGTTTATTTTGAAGGTTAGAGGTGTGAAGTGACATGTCCAAGGTCAAATGGCTGATAAGTGTAAGAGCTGAGATTCCATTCCAGCCAGAGCACGCATGCAGGGGTCTCCAGTGTGGTCAGTGTGGGTAGGCTACAGCCATTTTAGGATCTTTTATTTCTTGAAAATTAAATTGTATATGTAACAGAGGAGATATTTAAGAGCTTTCCGCTATTTTTAATTGCTTGGTTTGTTAACTTATTGGTTATATGCATTGTCGATTTGACTAAAAAGAAATCAGATGGGTCACTGTCTTCTTATTCTTCAAAATAATATTTGAGGCCCTAGATCCGTGGTCGGCAAACTGCGGCTCGCGAGCCACATGCGGCTCTTTGGCCCCTTCAGTGTGGCTCTTCCACAAAATACCACGTGCGGGCGCGCATACAGTGCAATTGAAACTTCGTGGCCCATGCACAGAAGTCGGTTTTCAGCCTGGGCTGGTCTATTCTGAAGAAGTGCTGTTGATATTTGGCTCTGTTGACTAATGAGTGTGCCGACCACTGCCCTAGATGGTTTGGCTCAGTGGATAGAGGGTTGGTCTGAGGACTGAAGGGTCCCGATTCTGGTCAAGGGTACTGTACCTCAGTTGCAGGCTCCCGGCCCTGGTCAGGGGGGCATGTGGGAGGCAACCAATCGATGTGTCTCTCTCACATCAGTGTTTCTGTCTCTATTCCTTCCATTCTCTCTAAAAATCAATGAAAAAAATACTCTTGAGTGAGGATTCAAATAATAATAATAATAATAATAATAATAAATAATAATAATAATATAATAATAATAATGATATTTGAGGGATTTTAAAATACCAGTAATGCTTTATTTCAATAAAATGAAGGGGCTTGAAGAAAAATTAAATAGTGTTTGGTTATCATTTATCTCTTTGTTCACTCAGTGTATAATGATGAGTAGATACTTTCTATGAGCCTGGCACTGTGCTAGGCACTTGGTATAAACACTGTGGAATAAACATATCTTCTTTTCCGTGGTCCTTGCAACAGCATGAGTGCATTGAGGTAGGGTCTGAAGATGTATAGAGAATGAGATGAGATCTCTTCTCTACAACAGGAAACTCAGTTGGTAAACTCAAGTGGGAGAAAAGTCTGTACATAAAAACTACTGGAATGCATTTACACCTTGAAGGTTGTGTGGATATGGACTTGTGCTGTGGTTTTATATATGTAAAACCTGCACGCCCCCGACTGGGGATGGAGCCCACAACCCGGGCATGTGCCCTTGACCAGAATCGAACCCGAGACCCTTCTTGCTCAGTATCCACTGAGCCAAACCAGCTAGGGCTGTGCTGTGGTTTTTAATCATGGTCTCCTGCGGCTCAGTGTGGGAGGAAGGGCTGGACTCACAGCCCGGGATGAAGCTGGGTAATCCCCATCCTGGCCGATCTATGTGAGTAGAATTGGCTCAGATGAACAATATCTGGCAGGTAAGGGTTGCCTGTTCAGCCTGAAATAGACCACAAATGCTCTTACAATTTAAATAAGAGAAGACAATCCTGGGCCCTAGGAGTGGTCAGGGGAAGGTGTGTGAAGGCCACAGGAATGGAATTGGGCCTTTATAGCATTTCATTAGGTGGAATTCATGTTTTATTCTTTTTTTAAAAAATATGTATTTTTATTTCAGTGAGGAAGGGAGAGGGAGAGAGAGTTGGAAACATCAGTGATGAGAGAGTCATTCATTGGCTGCCTCCTGCACGCCCCACACTGGGGATCGAGCCAGCAACCCAGGCATGTGCCCTTGACCGGAATCGAACCCGGGACCCTTCAGTTCGCAGGCCAATGCTCTATCCACTGAGCCAAACCAGCTAGGGCCATGTTTTATTCTTTGTATGTGCCAAGAACATTTCTGAGTGCGGAGGATGGAGTAATGAGCAAAGCCGCCAGACCCTGCTCTCATAGAACTTATAGTTTAGTGGTGGGGGAGGGAGACAGATAATAAAGATGTTGATAAGAGTATTCTCCTTAGCTTTAAACACAGTGATGGCAATAAAAACAATGTCGGAGAGAATGATCGGTGTGCTGTTGCCCCTGGTGAGTCTTTATTTTGGGTCATTGGAAAAATCACCTCTGCGGAAGTGACTCTTGAGTGAACCCTGAGTGTTAAGCAGGAGCTGGCCATGCAAAAGTCTGCGTAAAGGGTCAGTGGACAAACCCGTGAAGATGGAATGATACATTCTGTGGGGGTTTATCCATCAGAGAGCTGCATGCTGGAAGGACACAGGTGGATGGGAGGCTGAAAGCTGTAGGTTAGTGCTAACGTATGGAGGGTCTTGGGTGTCAGAAAGAATAAGGACTGTGTGGTTCTTTCTTTAAAAGAAAAAAAAATACTAGTGACCCGGTGCGTGGATTCATGCGCATTGATAGGAAATTAATTAGAAGGTGGCTGAAGGGGTGGGACTGGGTGAGATGGGCCAGACATGCCCTGGAGCCAACCTCCCATGGTCCCTCCCCCTGGTGTCTATGGAGTGAGCAGGGGTCCCTCTGGCAGGTGGGGTCCCTTGGCCTGGGGGTGGGGCTGAAACCGGCTCCCTGACATCCCCTGAGGGGTCCCAGAGTGTGAGAGGGCACTCTACAGAGTTGCTGTCGTACAGGGTGTGGAACACAAATGCAAGTGTGCAGTAAGCCAGATTTGGGGCTGACAGTGCCCCAGCAACAACATGACCCACAGCCTAAGGTGGAATTGTGCGGCCCTGCGAGGAATCGGGCTCCCTCCTCTCTGGTTTTGGGGTGTGTCACCCGAGAACCACTGCTGCCAAGTCACTGCAGCTCAGCAACTCCTGTGTTGAGCATCTCCCCCCGGTAGTCAGTTCACATCATAGTGACCCATCGGACGGTTGGACACTTAGCATATTAGCCTTTTACTAGTATATATATGTGTGTATATATATATATGTTTATTGATTTCAGAGAGGAAGGGAGAGGGGAAGAGATATAGAAACATCAATGATGAGAGAGAATCATCCATCTGCTGCCTCATGCACACCCCACACTGGGGATTGAGCCCACAACCTAGACATGTGCCCTGACCGGGAATTGAACCTTGACCTCCTGGTTCATAGGTCAGTGCTCAACCACTGAGTCATGCCGGCTGGGCAGTACTGTGTGTTTCTTTGCATATGTATTAAGAGGTAGAAGAGAGAAGGAAAATCTGGGTGAGTGTAGTCGTGGAAACGAGTGGGAACATTGAAGTTTAGTTCACACAGCCTATGATGAGGGACACTCAAGTAACAATGTCCCAATCACTTCCTGTTGGAAGTTGAGTGTAGTCCTTAAGTGAGCCAGACATGGTGTTCAGTAGACTAATTCATATCAGGGATATAGGAGCATCCTATATAATAAAAGTCTAATATGCTAAGTGTCAGGTCGTCTGGTCGTCCATTCAACCAATCAAAGCATAATATGCTAATGATATGCTAAGGCAGCTCAACTGCTAGCTATGACGTGCACTGACCACCAGGGGGCAGATGCTCCGAGTGGTAGGTTAGCTTGCTACTGGGGTCCAGCTGATCAGGACTGAGCGAGATGGGCCGGACACGCCCTGGAGCCCCCCCGCAGTCCCTCCCCATTTGGCCAACCTCCTGCGTCCCTCCTTTGCCCTGATCGTGCATCAGTGGGGTCCCTCATCCTGGCCTGTGTCCTCTCACAATCCGGGACCCCTTGGGGGATGTCGGAGATCTGGTTTCAGTCCGATCCCGCAGACCAGGCTGAGGGACCCCACTGGTGCGTGAATTTGTGCACCGGGCCTCTAGTCCTATAAATGAGATCATGAAGGCTTAACAAAGATAAGCTACAATCACTAAGGTAATGTTCTCTAAGTCAGATAGGACATAACACTCCTTTTGTGGTCATTCTCCTTGGACCCAAAAACTAATAGTGTTTTGTTTTTTTTTTTAAATATATTTTATTGATTTTTTACAGAGAGGAAGGGAGAGAGACAGAGAGCTAGAAACATCGATGAGAGAGAAACATCGATCAGCTGCCTCCTGCACACCCTCTGGGGATGCGCCCGCAACCCAGGTACATGCCCCCGACCGGAATCGAACCCGGGACCCTTCAGTCCGCAGGCCGACGCTCCATCCACTGAGCCAAACCGGTTTCGGCACTAATAGTGTTTTTACTAATGTAAAAGAACAGTATTTCTGCTATACAATGTTTTTATGAAAGAGGAAAGTTAGAGTTAAGGTTTGATCCAGGCCAGGCTCATTGATAAAAAGAGGTGTGTCTAAAGGCTCATGTTTGGAATACTGTCATTCACTAAAGGGGAAATTGCCCCAAGTGTTGATATACTTCTCTAGAGAAGTGTGTTTGGCCATGATTGAAAAACCCAGTAATGGGGAACTGCACTCGCTCTCTTTTGAGGTTGAGTCTGTTGTGTGTAGTCTTTATATCCTATTAAAATTTTTGGAAAGATAAACTGATACAAGAATGGTTTGCCAAGGCCCACAACTCTTCCTTGTAAAACCTTGGCTCAGTGTACACATTGAAGGGATGGGGGCGTAAGATAAAAGCATTATAAGTATGAGGTTAACTGAATTCAAATAGAAGGTTCTCTCAAGTTATTGCATTCCTTAGAAAAATAAATACATTGTGCATATGGTTAAAATTGATCCAAAAAAGCATTCTGTATGCCAGTGATTACATTCCCATCTGTGATTAAGGTTTTCTGTCTGCATCTGGTTTTCACATTATATTTCTGTAACAAGAATCTTTTATATAGCAGAGTTCACGTTCTGTATTTTCTATTAGCTGCAGCTTGAACTACTGCACGGATCGCAGATCTGCACATGTGGTTTTCATTACCTCATTCCATGGAGAAAAAGTAATATTTGTTTGGGAATGTATGTTTTCCACAATTTCCATGGCAATATAACATGTTGAGCCTTTTTAATAACGCACTTGTAGAGCTACAAATTGTTTGAAGCATTCTACTCTTGGTGTAGTGTAGCTTTTAAACGTTTCTCAGTCTGTTCCCCTCATAATGAGGTTTTACAAATTGGAGGGCTGAGACTCCAAGTAAAGCCATTACTAAAGAAAGAGACATTTGCTATCATTTGCATGTGACGCAGTCTTTAGGGTGGAATGAGTATCACAAATACCTGGATGTGTATTTCCTAGTGCTCATGGCCGTGACTCATTTTATTATTTCATATTGGAAGACCATTTCATGTGTTGGATGTCTAAGGCACATACACAAGACTCCAAAGTTATTATTTGGAAAAATCTAAACGTTAGCTCCCCCTTTTCTTGAATTACCCTGTGGATTGTGATATAATGTGTTCTCTATATAATACAGTTAAGTAAGGAAAATTCTCATGAGTCATTCACGACGAGTTTATATCGTGTACTCTTTGAATGTGCGTTTGTATGCTGTGTTAACATTTAAGAGTTTATGAACATGGACATTTAAAATAGTTTGTGACACTATCTCCCCTGCCAACTTTTCTCCATTCACCTCAGAATACTCTGATTAAAATCGACACAAGTAAAGTTAAAAAGTGAGACAGTATATTGTCTCTTGGAGGATCATTTATAATGAGACATTTATTTATTTATTTATATAATTCTTTATTGTTGAAAGTATTACATATGTCCTCTTTTCCCCCCTTCAGTCCGCTCCCCCCCCCCCATTGTCTGTGTCCATGGGCCATGCATATATCATATCAGGTCCTTTGTTGATTACCTCCCACCCATTCACCCTCCCCCCCCCCATTCCCTTAAAGCAGGGGTGGGCAAACTTTTTGACTCGAGGGCCACAATGGGTTCTTACACTGGACCAGAGGGCCGGAACAAAAGCATGGATGGAGTGTTTGTGTGAACTAATATAAATTCAAAGTAAACATCATTACATAAAAGGGTACGGTCTTTTTTTTTTTTTTTTAGTTTTATTCATTTCAAACGGGCCGGCCTGCAGGCCGTAGTTTGCCCACGGCTGCCTTAAAGGATGTTTACCTGAGAGCTACGACACCATTTTTTATTAAGAAGCCCAGGCATGAGTCTGGTATGTAGCAGTCGCGAGGAGGAAGAAGTAGCCTCTATGGGATGTGACTGAGCTTTGCCTCCTTCATGTGTTCAGCGGAGACTGAACTGTTGCCCACAGTCATGATCCACTCTGACCAGGCTCTCTCGCATCTCTTGCTGATGGTTGCTGAAGCACAAATATCAAACATCCTGATTGAAGCTAAGACAAGTATCCATTTTCTTTCCCCTCTAATACTGGTTTGTCCTCTTTACATTATTGTTTTCCTTGGAATAGAAACACTGGAAAGAATAGGATTGTGCAGAGAATGACTCATTTCCATTTCCAGAAATAATCCTATGTAACGTCTAGATATATTTACTTCCAATCTCCCTCCCTTGCACCCCCCGGCCCCCCAGAATGTGAGTATGTATATGTGTGTGTATGTCTATCTATGTGTCTTGGTCATTTACTTACTGAAAGTTTTGTTTTGCCATTTGTGAATAAAATTATTAGGTTTCATAGTAAACTAAATGTTTCCCAGTTTCAGCTAATTTTCTTTAATTATCTTTGCTGAGCTTCAAGATAATGTCCAATTAAGAAGTACCTCGTATTGGTAAACATTTGCTTATTTGATTTTTGCCATAAAGAATGAGAAACAACTGACTTTCGATAGAGATGGTGAAAGTCAAGCAAGACCTGACCCCACAGTGGTAATACACACCACCTTATGTTTTATTGCATTAATAATCCACATTAATATGTACAAATAAATGTTAGGATTTTTTACTCACAAAAAAGAGATACAACAGCAGAGTCATAATGTGTTGGAAGTATTACATATGTCCACCCCCACCCCCCCATAGACCCCTTGAAGCTCTCTCCCCCCACCCCCCCAGGCCTTCACCACCCTATTGTCTGTGTCCATGGGTTATGCATATATTCATACAAGTTCTTTGGTTGATCTCTTCCCATCCCCTCACTCACCCCAGCCTTCTTTCTGAGATTCAACAGGGTATTGATTTTTAAAAAAATAGAATCTGCTTGTTTATATACTTCAGGATATATTCACCAATTTTAATTTCTGGGAAGTAGTTTGGTCTCTTAAAAATAATAGCAACAGCCTTAGTAATACTTTTTGAGACTGTTACAAATCTTTATTTTTTCACTTACTTAATTCCTACCTTATGTGCATAAGATTGTGCTAGGTTTCTGTTTCATAGATTATATGAACTAAATAGGGATACTTTTTTCTATTCATAGTAGTGGGTAGTAATAGCAAAAGTGAGTAATAGGCACTCAGTAAATATCTGAGGATAAAGGAGTGAATTCTAAATCTTCCAAATGTAGCAGGAAAAATTAGAATATTGGAATCACTTTTTCTAAGAAAAAGAAGAATGTGATAGAAGTTTGTTCATTTGGTAAAACAATTCACCAGTAATTGTGACTAATATATTTAATTACATAAAGCTCATTCATTACTAATATTAATAGTTTCAGACCATTTTAGCTACTAATGCCAATATTTAAATTTCAGAACAGGGAAACACCACTTTGTTTTAGACAGGATTTAACCTGCATATAAAATTCCAAAATATAAAATGGCAACAGATGTCTCAAAGCATTTTCTAAAGAAACTATAATATTTGACAGATTATTTCATTTCACTTTTTATCAAAGCAGGTAAGATCTAACATTCTTTTAAGGTATTGATGTACATATGTTTTAATACCAATTTAAGGAAAGAGGAATTGTCAGATTCAGAATGTATCTAGCTTTGAGCCAGATGATTGGAGAATTAAGAGTCCTTTAGAGCATGTCACTTATAAGGACTGAGAAAATGGGGATTATTTTGGTATCTTCTAAAATTTTGAAGAGCTTGTATCTATTTCTTAAGAAACAAACTAACACACTGGTCTAGTATTATCTTACTAGAGGCCCAGTGCACAAAATTCGTGCACTCTGGGAGGTGGGGGGGGGTGTCCCTCAGCCCAGCCTGCGCCCTCTCGCAGTCCGGGAGCTTTTGGGGATGTCCGACTGAAGGCTTAGGCCTGCTCCCCGCCAGACATCTTTAGCACTGCCTTGGAGGTGGGAGAGGCTCCCGCTACAGCAGCTGCACTTGCTAGCTGTGAGCCAGCTTTTGGCCGAGCGGCGCTCCCCCTGTGGGAGCGCACTGACCACCTGTGTTGAGTGTTTGCCCCCTGGTGGTCAGTGTGTGTCATAGCGTCTGGTCATTCAGTGGTTCGGTCTATTTGCATATTAGCCTTTTATTATATAGGATAAGCAGATGGGTGCTACTTTAGACTGGTTGTGATATATGCGTTTTGTTTTTTTCCCCCCCTTTGTTGTTGTCAATAGAAAAGATTGATCTCTGGGCTGGTGAACATAATATCTGTCCCAGTCAGAAAAGGAGAGAGGAGATTAGCAGAGCCATTGGTGGAGCATGATATCTGTCAAAAGCAACACTTGGAGAGCACTGAGTTTAGTAATAGGTGACTGCCGGAAAAAGGGGAACTTTGAATATTGTCAAGGTAAGGAACAGAGAAATATTTTGATTTTGCAATTTACTTAAGTGCCAAAACAAGCAACTTGTTATTTTTCACCAGTAAATTATAATTGTGAAGGTTTTCTTTTCTTTTCCTTATGTCTGCTAGTGCCTGTTGATAATGAGTCTGTATTATATATTTTAATCCTTTCTTTTTGAAATTTTGGGGTGCGGGTTTGGGTCAGTCAGCTTAGCTGTGGGAGCCCTTGTTTGATAGCTCTGGGTCTGAAGATACTAAATGATCAAGTACCCCATGTCTTTCACCCTCTTTCTGTTGCGATGCCTCTTGCCATGTTTCATAATCCATCTGTTAAAAGCTGAGCAGTACTTGGAGTTAAAGAGTAAAAGCTATGCCATGCTTTCTGTGTTTATTGTAACCAGAGATGGTGTTTTCAGAAATAGTTTGTTGACGAAAGAGGAGAATAAGTGCTTTTCAATTTATTACTTCTTATTGATTTGGATTAAAAAAAAATTTTTTTTTGGCCGAATGTAACGTCCTAAGCAGAATTCATGTCAGAAGGCACATTAGAAAGGAAAAAAGTGATAGCTAACTTTAGGAAGACAGCAAATATAAACAAAGTGCATTGTCATTTAGCAAGAGACTTTTGAAGGCCTACAGCATTTAGAAATTAAAGGGATTCCTGAATTATGGATTCTGGAGAGTTGATGTCTCCTACAGCCAGCTCTGTTTCAGATTTAGTGGACTTGCACAGATGAATAAGGATAAACCACCAAGAAAAAACAGAGCTAACACAAATGTTACGTGCTACTGGCTGGCACTCTTAGTAATTGGGAAGCGATTTGGGGAATAGATTCTGGGGGTAGATTCTGAGGTTCTGGGACTGCACGTCTGAATGTATGAAAAGAGGGGTGGCAAAAGATTCACCATTTGGGGCTAGTGTTCTGGAAACATCACTGCTGGTGCCCACCCCACACATCTACTTTTACAGTTCTTAACAAATACTCATTGGCTTGTTCTTAAAGTCCCCAGGAAGGCGTTGGCAAGGGAGGCTGTTTTTGTTTCTGAAAGACCAGAGAAAATGAGAGAATTCCTTGTGACAGGAGTGACAGACTCCTTCCAGGTAGCCTAAGTCACGGTTTAGTCTCTCTGTATTTCTCTTTCTCTCCTTCCCCTTCTTCATGTTATGATGGTCTTCTCCTGCAATTAGAGAGAGACAACTTCAAAAGAGAAGGCAGGGAATTCAACTTTATTAAGCAGTCAAGACATTTCTTACCTCTGCTTCTATATTCTTACCTTATATGTTATTGTTACTAAAAATTAATTTCCTGAGAATGCAAATCTCTGTTGCTTAGATTTCTAAAGTCTAGAATAGAAAGATTATCTTATTATAAAGAGATAAACTAGTAATAATAACCACCACCACCACCACCACCCCGCTTTAGAATTTTCTTGTCATCTTCCATCAGAAGAAAGTGCTTGTTTTATTTATGTATGTATGTATGTATTTATTTATTTATTTATTTATTTATTTATTTATTTATTTATTTATTCATTCATTCATTCATTCATTCATTCACTCATTTATCCATCCATCCATCCATCCATCCATTTACTTATTATTGCTATTTTAAATATATTTTTATTGACTTCAGAGAGGAAGGGAGAGGGAGAGAGAGATGGAAACATCAATGATGAGAGAGAATCACTGATTGGCTGCCTCCTGCACACCCCCTACTGAGGATCAAGCTCACAACCTGGGCATGTGCCCTTGACCGGAATCAAACCCGGGACCCTTCAGTCTGCAGCCGATGCCCTATCCACTGAGCCAAACTGGCTAGGGCTAGAATCATTGTTTTTACCCACCCCATCTGATTGCTATCATATTGTCTTCTAGCCATGTGGCATGTATATATCTGGCTCGCTAGCAGCATGCAAGATCCATATTAAAAGCAAAAACTGCATGACAAGGACGTGAATTTTAAAACAGCCTAATGCCTGGTATTTGTTATAATATGCAAATACCAAATTCTCAGCATCAAGTGTCAGAAACACTATGTTGAGTTTCTTCTCTCTCTCTCTTTCCTACATGCATGTATGCATACATTCTTTAAAAAGATGTGTGTATGCACACACACATATGTGTATATCTATATATATGTGTGTATATATACATATATACATATATACATACACATATACAAATATATATATTTGTTGGCTATAACTGTTCAGCTTCTTTATTTTTTTTTAATGTGGCATTGAAAAATTACCCCTCTGATTTTTCTTCCTTTTTGTCATAGTAATGGGTTTATAGAAATAGGAGGTTCAGACTCAAGTGTACCCAAGAAGTAGAAAACAGAAATCACATACTTTAAATTTGCAAACACCTGGAATCCATTGGGCTCCTGGGGTTGTAATTTGGGAGGCAGAAAAAGCCATGCACTCTGGAGTTGAACGGTTCGGGCTGTAAGCGAGAATGGCCTGGAGTGGCCCCAGAGAGTCTCTATGGCGAGGGTGACGTCAGGTGGAAGTCCCCAGGGACAGGCCCGCCGGATCGGGAGCCCCAGGAGGAAACGCTGCCGAGGGGCAGCCACCAGCTTCGGGGAAAGCTGACAAAGGGAGAACCCTCCTGTGTTTCCGGCCAGCGTTTTAAATCGTGCCCCACATTTGCACGGCGCTGGGCACTCCCGAAGGAGGGTTGAGGCTGTTTTCCTGGAATGGGTGGCCTTGGGAGGGGTGGGTGGATTGGGGTCAGCCAGGGGTGATGGCCAGTATTTGACATATTAAAACAAAATGATCCACTGGTTGCCTGGAAGATGCAGAGGGAATAGCATGGGAGGCAGTTATGTCAGAGGAAACGGGTTGCAAAGTAACATTTATGGTCATATCCTAGGATGGGATGTTTGCCTAAGACCCGATTATAGAAATGGATGTGTTTCGAGAGCCACATTTGGATTTTTAAGAAGGGTATTTTTTTTTTTTTAAATAAAGGTAATTTAGATGATGCTGTGCACCTTTAAATATTGGTGTATTTCCTAGGAAAAGAAGAAAGTTGTTTTTCTCAAGAAGTAGTGCTGGTTTTCAGAGCCTCTGCATTTATTCATGGTTTTTCTTGGTCATGTTTGAGGGGTCTGGTAGCACTAATGGGCTTTACCCCACATGGAGCTCTGAGCTCATTGGAGCACTGCACACTGATCTCGGGTCAATGTGATGCGTGAAATCAATTTATTTGAATCTCTTTGCCTCTATAGGAATTTGGCAGCGTGCCAGTTGTTTTCATTTAATGTTCTTTGTGTTGAACACAGGCGGGCAGGCATGCTTTTGTATCCCTCTCCCTTTTGGTCTCTATCTCTTTCAGCCAATATTTTACTCTATGGATTTTGAGATGAAGGAAGAATATATTATTTATATGATTCTAATCTGTATGTGCATATATGTAATATACCACAGCTACCCTTTAATCTTTTAAAGGATTCTTTTTATATATATTTCTGAGTTTTATTGGTGACTTTCTTTGTACACAGGAAATATTTTAGAGTTTTGTTCAAATAAGATTTTTGAAGAAATGTCATAAATCAGATCATGGGTAGCATTTGCTTGCCATAATGCCCGTGATCGAAACTGAAAAAGAACAATATTAATGACACAACACAACAAGTGTTTAATTTGAGAACCGGACTCTCAGAATTACTTATGCGTTGGGGAGCTTTTTTGATGTTGAATCCCACTTTAAGCAGGCACGTGCTAAATAAAAAAAAATGATGATTATATCGGTATTCTTTTCTTTGAATAATTCATCTTGATTAAGATGCAGTGCTTTACATAGATTTGTTATGTATGAATTTTTACGAAGTTCCTGCCATGTGGGTAATATTTTTGCTTTTTAAAATTTGGAAGGGAACAGCATTGAGGTGTTTTTTTTTATTACAAATAGATTCAGACCTTTCTATGGATGTTTTTGTTGGGAGGATTTGTTTCTGGGTCAGATTTAGAAAGAGGGGGAGGAGGAAATGAGAGAGAGAGAGAGAGAGAGAGAGAGAGAGAGAGAGAGAGAGAGAGAGAGAGAGAGAGAGCACACTCTGTTGATGCTCCAGGCAGTCCTTGCGGAAGTTGATATGCAGAACCCTGGAGCCGCAGCTTTGGGGTCAGACTCAGACTCAGCAGCCCTGCTTCCTTGTTTAATTACCTGAAGAGCAAAACAGGCCAAAGCCAGTATCCCTCGCAGCCGCCTGGCGCTCGGGCATCCTGCAAGGCCAGCCCCGCCCAGGCTCCTTTCTCCCTGGAGGCATCCTGTGCCAGAGGGTTTGGGCTGGGATTGGAGGTTCTGCCAGCCTGTGCCCCTGCTCCCTCCTTCTAGATTCACTGACAGGTAGTTTTTAATTTGTTCAAACGGCTCTAAAAATTTGGCTCTTGCATTTTACACTCTGGCCTTGCTGTGGAACAGGGTCTTTATCGACAGCCATAGGCATTAACCAGCAGAGGGCTGGCCTTGGTTAACGGGCTCCTCTTTTCCTAATTCTTGTTCCATAACATTCTACATGTGCTGTTTTTGGGGGGGTCAGACTCACTAATAGTTCTACTAGTTCAGGATGGAAACAGTAATTTAAAGGTGGTTTTTCAGGAGGCAGTTTTGGAAAATTAATATGTTAAAAAAAAATAAGATAGTCCATCTTGAAGCAAAGGTGATAGAACTTTTAAGGCCGGGGCTATTTTTCTCTCCTCGGAATTTGAAGATGAACTTGGACCTTTGCTGGGGGAGGGCCCCACCCTTGGATGAAGCTGGGGGTGGTGAGATACGCTGTTTGGAAAGCGGTGCGTGGCCAGTTTGAGGGGGTACAGGATAACTCGGAGGGATGCTTGGAGGTGGAACCATTTGGGAGATTCCCAGAGAATAGCCAAAATGTTATCTTGACCAAGAGGAAACCTCTCAGGGTCTTTATCCACTTGGCGGGCTGATTGAAAGTCCAAACTGGGGGCGAAGGGGGAACGGGGGTTCCTTGGTGGGGGTGGGCTTCTTGCAAAGGGGAGGGAAAGCGCGATGACACGCGCAGTGATTTGGGTTTTCTACCACTTCGCTAGGGTTCTGTCATGCAGACTGAAGGGCATTCGCCTCTAGGCCAGCGGTTCTCAGCCTGTGGGTCGCGACCCCTTGGGGGGTCGAACGACCCTTTCACAGGGGTCGCCTCAGACCATCGGAAAACACATATATAATTACATATTGTTTTTGTGATGAATCACTATGCTTTAGTTATGTTCAATTTGTAACAATGAAAATACATCCTGCATATCAGATATTTACATGACGATTCATCACAGCAGCAACATTACAGTGATGAAGTAGCAACGAAAATAATGTTATGGTTGGGGGTCACCACAACATGAGGAACTGTATGAAAGGGTCGCGGCATGAGGAAGGTTGAGAACCACTGCTCTAGGCGCACATACCTGCGCCCCATTGTTCCTAGGGGATATGGGCACGGAAAGAGAGCAACAGGTACCTTCACATGTGCATGAGCCCGGGTCCAGGGATTGATCCCATTCTTTGCATCGAATAAAGGAATTGGACTTCGCAGGGAAGAGTTTGGTAGGGATTACCCTAAAAGCTTCTTTCTGTATTATAGTTATAAAGGTAAGGTCCGTAGTTTCTGTATCTGTGTACCCCTCCAGTGAAAAGTGAATAGACATGTAAATACTTGGATTCGCCTGTTGTGTGTGTGTCTTGTGATGGGGCGGCATCACCACGGTCTGTTCTGCACTCAGTGGCTCTGCCATGAGTGGCTCTGGGTGTCCTCAGTGGCTCTGGGTGCGTGTGTTTATTTATGGATCAGCCGGCTGCATTTCTTTCATTGTATTTCTCTTTTCAACCTCAGAATCGATAGGAGAGAAGAAAACATAAATACATCTTAAGCCACAGTCAACATTCCTATCTGGTGCCTTCCACGGGAAGACTGGGTTTCCCCATTTTTAAGCTCCAATTATCTTCCTAGTTCGCACTAACTGGAGCTTTCCTAAGTGAAGTCACATTAGCGCCATTTGTAGCATTAAGACTTGGCAGCAGAGAGTGTATAATGTGAGAAAAGCATGGAGGATTTCAAAAGCGAATGGAGAGAGTGACGCTTGCAGGTGGCACCAGGAATTAAAGAAGAAAATATGAACAAGAAGATGGTGTCGGTGCCTAGTTCCGAGTGCCTGCATGTAAGTGTGGAGTGAAATGGCAAGGAAAAATCAGATCTATGGGAGAAGAGAGTGGGAGGAAGTGAATTACTCTAGTCGAAAAGAGAAGGAAAGCACCAAATTGTTTTTTTAAAAAATATGTTTTTATTGATTTCAGAGAAAAAGGGAGAGGGAGAGAGAGAAACATCAATGATGAGAGAATCATTGATCTGCTACCCCCTGCACGCCCCCTACTGGGGATCCAGCCTGCAACTGGGCACGTGCCCTTGATTGGAATCGAACCTGGAACCCTTCAGTTTGCAGGCCTACCCTCTATCCACAGAGCCAACTGGCTAGCAGTGGTCGGCAAACTGCGGCTTGGCAAACCACGGCTTGGCAAACCGCGGCTTGCGAGCCACATGCGGCTCTTTGGCCCCTTGAGTGTGGCTCTTCCACAAAATGCTGACTTCTGCGCATGGGCCACAAGGTTTCAATCGCACTATACGTGCGCACCCGCACGTGGTATTTTGTGGAAGAGCGACACTCAAGGGGCCAAAGAGCCGCATGTGGCTCATGAGCCGTGGTTTGCCGACCACGGGGCCGCTAGGACAATACCAAATGCTTTTAGGAATTGCAGACTTGTGGCAATTTACCAGCAGGAATGAAAACAGGACATTTTGATAGAACACAAAAAGGTCACAGTATTCCAAAAATTTAATAAGATTTTGGTATCTACAATTAAGAATAATTTTAATAAGTGGTAAGAGTGGGAATTGAAGTCTCCATACAGAGTAAGGGAATTAAGTTGAGATGTACAGGTTTTCACAACTGTTGGGTGCATTTCAGAATATATAGCATCAAACCCTCTTCTGCCTGGCCTTGTTGGGTAGGGAGGAGTGAGGCACGCCTGATGAAACCCAGCAGGGGTGGAGTGAAACATTAATTTTAAAAATCATGTTGTTATAAAGGCAAATATACTGTACTGGGTGTTATTTGAACAAAGAAAGCATTCATTTTAAAGTGAAAATTTATAATGGAATCGATTCATGGTCGCTAAGAATCATTTTTAGTAAGTTTGAATTTGTTGATAAATGTGGCAAATTAGTATGTGTGCATTTTCATTCATTTTGGAATGAAAATTTGAAATGGAACCCACGGTAGCCAAGAATCATTTTTGAGCAAGCTTGAATTTGTTTATAAACATGGCAAATTAGTGTGTGTGCATAGATATTCCTAATTTGCAGAGTGGAGAGATAGAAGTGGAGAGTTTGTGAGAGAGAAAAGGCCTGTAAAAAAAATATCTGATGGAAAAATTCTGGGAGTTTTATTTTATTGCTGTGTATTTGCTCCACCTGGTGGATTTTGTTGAAAGTGTTTTAATTCCTGTTAATGAAAAGAATCCCCTTTACACACGTTTATAGGAACATAAATCTTTTGTTTTATTTTTGTTGCTGTGTAAAATAGTTTAATTCCAGTTGAGGTCAAAACATTGGTGTCTTTGTTCAATTTTTCCAGTGCATTGAAATGAATATTTATTCTTTTTTTTCTGGTTCAAAATGTGACACATGCTCATTTGGAAAATAGAAAAAAAGGAAAGATTTGGAAAATAAAGAAAAATAAAAAATGGAAATAAACACGATGTATAAGTTCACCGCCTAGAACTATTGCATTGTTTTTAATGATAGGTGTTATCAGAAGAGGCCAATTTTGCATTTACATTTTTTTAAAGATATGTGGAATGTTGTATATGATGTCGAAGTGTGATGGTTATTATAATTTTTTTTTTTTGGGGGGGGCAACTGGTACTCTTAGAATTCCCAGGCTCCAAAACAATCGGTGTTTAGCAGCTCTGTGTCCACAGAAGGTAGAGAGATTGACTGGGCTGTCCATAGGGGTGATGAGGTCTGTTCCATGGGCTTACACAGACCGCTTTCCGTGGAAATCTTAAGGATTCAGTTGTGCGCTGATCACCTTATTGTCTTGCAGAGGTTATTTATGTATCTCTCTCTCCTTTCCACTAGAGCAGCTCTGGAACAGAAGGTGACGTTTTGCAAACAGTGTCTTCCTTATGCAAGAGACGTGGAGACCTTTTTATTGTCTTTAAAATTGTCGTGCACGGTCCTCATTAGCGTTTATTGTTGCAAGCCTACAAGCAGAAAATGTGGAATTGGTCTGTCATAAATAGCCCCCAGAGCTCCCGGCCCCTCCCCTGCCGCCCACAGTGGGATGTGGGCTGGGCGTGCGGGGAGAGCGGTCCAGATGGCTGCTGCCCAGAGCAGAGCTGCAGGTTTTGTCTCTGGTGCTGAGAGGAGGGAAAGTTCATTGGAGCATACGCCACCCCCCTCGCTTTTTCACAAAACTGACTCGCCATTCGTCAGGACGGGGAGGTGGTGACATTGAAACAAAGGTTTTTTCATTCCGCGTTACAGTCCTTGTCAGATGGCTAAGGGGTGTGGAGTTAGGGTGTCCTCTCTATTACCCGAGTGATTTTTATAGCCATAAAAAATAGGAGGAAGTTATAAATGCCAACCTGTTTGCAGATTGACATGCCAATGTGTACTTCAGATGGCTTTTTTTTTTTTAGGAAAATCCTTTTGTTTGAAGAAACAGAGTTAATAGAGCTAGTGTTCAGCCTTGTTGATAACCGAAGGAAGTGTTACGCTTTAAAAGTTTACAAATAATTTAACCCTTTGCTGGTGCATATGGTGTAATCTGTAGTGAATACCATTAGCAGGTCTGAAGTTTGTATCTAAATAATAAAACAGTCAATCAAGGCAAGTGTTAGATTTATTATAACATTTTAGAATTTTTTTTGAGTATTAGATATTGAAAACCAAAAGTTGTTGCTGGGCCCTAGCTGGTTTGGCTCCGTGGATAGAGCGTCCGCCTGTGGACTGAAGGTCCCGGGTTTGATTCCAGTCAAGGGCACATGCCCGGGTTTGCAGGCTTGATCCCCAGTAGGGGGCACGCAGGAGGCAGCCGATCAATGATTATCTCTCATCATAGATGTTTCTCTCTCTCTCCCCCTTGCCCTTCCTCTCTGAAATCAACAAAAATTAAAAAAAAAGTTGTTGGAAAAGAACCACAATATATTATAATAGTTTAAAGGCATTGACACTGTCAGAAACAATTCATAATAATTAAATATATAGATTTAGCTTATTTCTAGCACATGATATTTATCTTAAACATCTTATTTTGCATAAATACATACCAATCTACTCTGCATACTTAAATGTACTAATGCACATCTCATTCAAAGTAGAGGAAATAATTTTCCCTATGAAATACAGAAAAGTATACTTCAACCAGAGGTAAAAAAAATCAAGTATGTTGCTCGAAAAATTGTTGAAATACTATGACATTTTTATTGTGACACATTGAGGATGGAAAAATACAGAGACTTTCGGTTTTCCGTTTAGGAAATCATTATGATTTATCAAATATGTTATGGCTGGAACCTTCAAATTACAGTTCAGATCACACTATTAACATACTTTAACTGAGGAAGACACAGGAATCACAGTAACCTCCGCCACCATCCGGTTTGACGTGACACAGGTGACGGGCAGGGTCCTGACTCCTACCCCTGAGCCTGCCACTTGCCCCCGTAGATTAGGGTTCCTTGACAGGCCGTCCAGCACGCCCTGCGTGGTGCGCTGTGTTGGATGGTGCTTTTGTCACTAGCTTGCCGACGACCCAAGCACCGAAGCTTGTCTGCTTCTGTGATGCCTGGTATCATCGCCTATTAAGACACGTTCCCTCTCTCTAGCTGGCAGGTTCCATCTTGTTGCTAGCCCTGAGGCCTCCTGGGCAGCCCTACCTAACCCTTCGGCCCCATGATGTGTAGACACCCTTCAGAGTTTTTAAAATGGCAACCATGTCTCTGTCCTTTTGTCATTTAAGCCAAGTTCTTGTGAGCTCTTTTGTGGACCCGTTCAAAGTTGAGGAGGCGCAAGTGCTGGCCAGTCATTTCCTCAAAGGAAGGGTATTTGAAGGAAACAGAGGGAAAGTGTCTACGTTGTTTTTAGCAGACATTTATAGGAAGAAGTTTAATTAATAGATAGCCATTTTCTTACCTTGATGAAATACTTCAATGACCTTTCTGGCTTTCCCCCCCATTCCTCGGATTTCTTAACTAACACATAAGCTATGTTTTCTTGTAGACACAACATGATTGCATTTATCTTTGTCATGAGACAATTCGTGATGGCCTTTATTTCGTACAGTTTCCAAACAAATTCGTGTGCATTTTTTATTAGGGGGTGTATCTCTTTAATTGACTGCCAAAGTGAGGAGAAGTTAGGAAATCATCTCAAAGAGAGGTCCACCTCCCCGTAGCCCAACAGCTCACAAGTTGGGCAGGTTTGCCCTGCCAGTGGGATGCCTTTAGAAAGCACTAATAGCTTCCAGCTGGGTGGAAAATCCAAACCTTTGGGGGCTGACAAATCTAGCAGATTTGAATTTGAAAGCAGAGCTAATGCCTCCATTTTATTTTTTACCACTGGCCCATAAAACATTATTTTCCAACATGTCAGCCTCATTTGGTGGCCAGTGGTCTGAGATTGAAAGTGGAACCAGCCAGTAGAGAAATCTGGACATGAGCGCGTCCCCCCTTTTCAAGCGGGTGTGCCACTTGGCGGCGGGGTCTCCTCCAAGAGCAGGGGGGCCCTAATGACCATTCATCAGTGCCCGTTGGCTGGTCACCGAGTGCCTTCTCATTCAGTTTATCAAGTCTTGCACATAAAAAGTCAGAATCCGCCTTCTTCAGCTTTGTTGCAGGCAACTAGGAGGAAAATGCTCCACTTGAACCCGTCTTGCCCCCTTTTTCGCGTTGTTAACGCAGCCCCGCTTAAATGAGTGCCTTTATTGGGTCAGTTAGAATATCTGAAACTATTAATTCTCTTGTATTGAATAGCTGGTGGCAGGCCAGAGCAGATGGGGTAGGAAAGTATTTGGTTGGGTGTATTGCTTTCAATTAGGATCAATGAGGTTTCAGCTCCTTTGAATTAACTCACTTAATACCCACTGTGTGAAGTCACAGCCTGCGAGACACAGAGGAAAGTTGAGAAAACCTGTAGGAAGGCTGTAAGGCGAACTCTGCCCTCCCTGGTGTAGAGAGCTTTCATGGATTGCAGACGATTTTGATAGGCCGCTAGACCTTACTGGTAAGTCAGGTTTTGAACAAAGGAAAATGACGTCCGCCAGGGCTCCTATGTTTTGGAATGAAGTGAAAAACACCTTGGAGCAGTGGTTCTCAGCCTTCCTCATGCCGCGACCCTTTCATACAGTTCCTCATGTTGTGGTGACCCCCAACCATAACATTATTTTCGTTGCTACTTCATCACTGTAATGTTGCTACTGTTAAGAATCGTCATGTAAATATCTGATATGCAGGATGTGTTTTCATTGTTCCACATTGAACATAATGAAAGCATAGTGATTAATCACAAAACCAATATGTAATTATGTATGTGTTTTCCGATGGTCTTAGGCGATCCCTGTGAAAGGGTCGTTCGACCCTCAAAGGGGTCGCGACCCGCAGGTTGAGAACCGCTGCCTTGGAGGCATCCAAGACCATAATGCCTTTCTAGAGAATGATGTCAATTTATTGTCAAATCCCAGCGTTCAGGTGTTGACTAAATGTACCATTTTGGAAAATGTACCAATTTGGGTGACTCACTTGAACGAATTGGCCTTAAAAATGCTTTGTGTTTTTAATGAAAAGACACAGCCTACTGGCATGGCTTTCCTGAGGAAGTACTTAATTGGCCAGCCATGTATCCCTTGTGATTGCTTGGAATATATCTAATTTTTAAAAATACGACTTCTAGTGGAGATGCAGGACTGTGTTTCGTACTGGAGAAAACTTTTGCAATTCAGATTCCACCCCCACCCCCGCCCCGCCTGTCCCCCATGCACGTACATAAATGCATTTGTCATGTTATTGATTGTCCATTTTTATTATACACTTTGGACGTTAGAGCTCTTGGCTCCTATATGCTTATGTTTTGTTTTTTTTGTGTGTGTTTTTTTATTGAAGGGGAAGTTATTTTTGTCTAAGTGACTATACAGAACTGTGTGTGCAGGTGTCCATGTTCAAGGTGAACTGCCAAACAGGGTTGCTGCTTTTGCTCGCCTCCATGGATTAAAGAGCAAGAAGAAGAAACTGGTTCCTGGAGAAAATGCTGAACTAGTCTCCGATGCACACACATTCAGTTAGGCCCTCTCTGCAATCAGATTTCTAGGTGAGAATCTCCGGGGATCCAGGTTTTGTTGACGTGGATCAATTTAAAGTGGCAATTACTGTAGTCAGATAACAGCTTAAAAAGCTTTTTTACACATAGGAAAGATACATAATCACACGGCATATGGAAGTTCAATTTTCTGAGCTATGGTTTAGCGGCTTGCAGTGTACCGATATTAAGACCTAGTTTTAAAACCGGATATCATCCAGTTTCCTTAAAGTGTAATGCATTTTTGTCGTACGATTTTCTATTTTGGGAGTGATTCACTGTGCATATCGATGAAAGGTTGGGTTTCCCACTGTGAAAATGTTTTCTTTCTAACTTAGGTAAAAGTATTAAAAAAAAATCATTGAGTGGCTTTCTTTTTTAAAAGTGAAGATATACAGGTTGAGGATGCTGAATTCCAGAAAGGCCCTTACTGCAGGCCTTAATTGATTATCACTCTCATGCCTGCTAGAAAGCTCTCTGTCATAAGAATGTTTGCACTTGGTGCTTCACTATCCTGAAATCCATTACACAGAACCTCATTACAAGTGACATCTAACTAAGATGAACAAAAAGATTGGCCCCATAAATAGGGTGCACTGTACTACTCGTGACAGAACGCAGTCATCATTATGAATTATAGTCTTTTCACAGGTTGTCCCTGACAATGATGGATTTTGAGGGGTTCACCAGATGCAGCAGCGCTTCTAGGGTGCAGTATTTGGGGGGCTGTCGAAGTTCTTAGGGATTGACGCCGTTTACTAAAGATGACTCATCTTCAGGGTTTGCAGGGTGTGTGTGCGTAGGTGGGTATGCTCTGAAACAGGTTGTGTGCGCTCTTGCCGAGAAGTGTAGGCATGGCGAGTAGGTAGAAGTCGGAGTCGCTGCCCGTGTTTTCAGATGGGCTTTTATGATTTCTTTGAGGCCCCAAGGAGGGGGTGGGGGGAAATCTAGCTGACAAAGCTTAAAAGCATGTGGAAAGGGTAGAATAAGCAGAGGAAGGCGGTGAAGGGATGGCAAGAGTTAAAGGGGATGATCCCGTCTGCCACGTTCCTTGAACTTGCAGGCTTGTCAGAGGCTCCTGGGCAGAGTTGTTTGTGTGTGTATAGTGGGTGGAACAGACATTGGGAAGGTAAAACGGGAGGAGGCATCTCTCTGTCTCCTCACGTGCCTGCCCCGTTGTTAAAACAAACACAAACCTGGGAACGGATTGTGCCAGGGCCGAAGTGAGGGAGGGTTTGAGAGGAGAACAGTGTTTTCCTCCTGCCTGGCATTTTTTTGTGCGTTTAGGGAAGGAAAGCACGCCAGGCAGACAGGCGTATGTTTTTCCTGTGAGGCAGGGATGTTTTACAAAGGACTAAAGAGGGACTGCTGAGAGGAAAATAGCCAGCTTTAGATAAAGCACTATAACAAAGCCTTGTCGTTTTATATATCATGGTGTCCATTAGAGCTTAATGGGGAAGAGTCCATTGAAGTGGGCTGGGTAAGTGTCATTCATGGGAAGGAGCAGCATTGAAGGGTGAGCAATAATAATAATAATAATAATAATAATAATAATAAAAATAAACCAGAAGGACAGGATTGTTCAGCTTTTGAAAAGCGCCCCCCTCCCTTTTTTTTCCTGTGAAGATTTTGTTTTCATTTCCCAGGGATCTCTCTCCGCAGAATACAGGAGAGTGAGCTGACAGTGTTTGGAGCGTCTCAGCACAGGGACCACAGGGGGTTAAAAGCACGCGAGTAAAACAGAAGTGGCCTGCTTCTGCTTCGAGAGCGCTCTGTTTCACACGTACCCCTGAGAAGCTGACAAAAGGAAGGATTCTGATACTCTGTTCTGTAGGATGAGCTGGCACCCTAGGCAAAGTCTTATAAATACCTTTTTGCCCTGTTTTGGATTTTCAGTTGCATAAACAAACTCTGAAGCTTGTGCCTATGATTTTTGTGTTTGTTTTTTCAATGTAGTTCCCCATGATGAGAAGGTGAAGAGAAGTCATTTATTGGGGGGGGCCAAGTCTCCTTGTCATTCTTTTGGCAAAAGAAGGGTTAACTGGTAACTGGCTGGGGGTGGCGGCGAATGAATTATTCAGCATTTAGCTTATCATTCTGCTTTTTTTTTACTGTCTGTTCTTTGGAGCTCTGGAACTTCTGAGAGAGAGAGAGAGAGAGAGAGAGAGAGAGAGAGAAGCCGGCCACGGTTGCGGTCCTTTGCACACACATCCCTGTCATTGTTCTGCCTGGAGAGACAGGGCTGGGTTCAAGGCCACATGTGCTCCTGTCATCATCCACATTTCTGCTTCAAGTGCAACCCGGAGTGTCAGCTCTCCATCTGTCTCTGGCTGGCAGGCGCACGCGCCCAGCACCCTGCCTGGGGCCATGCCGCCCCAGCCCCTTCCGAGGGCCGTCCTCTCCCCGCCTGCGCTCATTCCAGAACACGAGGCCTGAGCTCCGCGCGCTGCGTGCAGCAGGCAGCCACCTTCTGTGGACGCCGCCTTCAGGGATGCCGGGTGAGTGAGCCTGCGGCGCCTCCTCTCTCTGATTGGAACGTGGAGGACGCGTACTTGTTAGGAGGCAGGGAAGAGGCCTCCTGCCCGTGGGTGCTGTGCCTTCTGTGGGGCAGAGGCTGGGGATGGCAGAGGTGATAGGTGGAAGGGAAGGTGGCAGAGAGAGAGAGAGATAGAGAGAGAGAGAGAGAGAGAGAGAGAGAGAGAGAGAGAGAGAGAGAGAGAGAGAGCCATCAAGATCTAGACACAGGGGTACGGGGTGTGGGAGTCCTTCCTTTTAAAAAAACCCGGGAGGTGTGTTTCGAAAGCTGAGCCATGTATGTGTTGCCAAAGCCATTCGCTGGAGGGATGGAGCTCCACTTAGAAGTATTGTTTCTGTTCTGGATTTCGTGCCTGTCATCGGTGCCTTGTAGCCTGGACATTTCCTCTGTGAGGAGAGTTGTCAGATGATGGCGGAACCCTGGGATGAGGTCTGTTCTCTCTCTTTTTTTTTTTTTTAAAGCTGTTTGTGTTAGAGAAAGTAAAGAATGCTTTGGAACTGCAGATCATTGCAGTCTCAGCCCTCGATCACCGTCCTCGGATGTTGCAGGCAAATCGTGGACATCATTTAATTAAAAAGAAAAAGTCTGCCGAATTCCTGACGCTGTTGCGGGTCTGGAAATTTAGTGTACGTCCATTTCCTCGGGAAAATATTATCTTTGGAGCCTCGGCGTGTTCCTGTCTGTGGTTGCTGCCAGCGAAGGCTCTGCTGCCGGGGAAGGCTGGTTCTCTGCTCGTCTCCAGGCGGTGCCTGCTGGGAGCAGTCCCTCTGCGGTCAGAAGGGACAGGGCCGGGCAGAGAGACCCCCAGCTGGCACACCGTGCCCATGGCCGGGCTAGGACAGGCAGCAGAGGCTGTGCCTGGCCCCAGAGCGCCGACACCTCGCAGATGGTGTTTTGAAACATTATCCGCGGTTCTCCGCAGCCACAGTTGTGTGTAGGTATTGCCAGTTGTTTGAAGAATGCTTCCCCCTTTAGGATGTGTCTTGTGACCCTCGTCGCTATTAATATACATGCAGACAGGAGGCCTTCAGGACAGAACGGCAGTTTTTCATTAGTTCAGTAGATGAGGAGTGGATGTAGCTGGGATAGGAGGGAAGTCAGTTTACCAAAAGAGACAATGACCAAGGTATGTCAAGGGCCATTGGAACTTCGGAAGCTCTCCTCTTTATTTATAATCAGTGTGAAAAAGTGCTTGTGTGTGTGTGTGTGTGTGTGTGTGTGTGTTATTTCGCCAGGATATTGGAACACTTTCGTTTGATTTTGATGTCATCATTTGAATCTTCTTTGTTTTTATGCTCTTCATACATGTGTGAAGTAATCTGACTTATCAGTATTTTGAAGAACCTGTATTTTGTTTTGCTAAAACAAACCCCACAATAAGCCCAAGACATTTGTGAATGATAATAGGGGGAAGGGATTATTTGGTTTTAAAGTATCTTTATTTAAAATGCATTGAACTATTTTTAAAGTTTTGGAATCATGGATAAGTTTTGTTTTACTGTTGAGTTGTTGATATCTGTCTGGTTCTGAAGCCTGAGGTATAGGCAGTCTCTCTCTCTCTCTCTCTCTTTCTCTCCCCCTCTCTCTCATCAACTGTTAGAAAACCTTTTACTTGGATGCAGAGAAAATATTAACAGCTGTGACTGTGAGCATGTGCCAGAGTGAAGATACTTGGCTATTTTTGACACCCGTTTGCACTTTTTAAACTTTACTATAGGATGGACTATGTTTTTAGCATATTTTAGGCCATACATATGTAGTTATATTAATGGATAATTTTAACCACCTGGGGCACATTTTATATTTTTAAATAAGACATTATAGGTAGAAGACTAAAAGGATGTGTTTCAGGTAATCTGGTGTTGACACTGTTTTTAACATTTGACTGTATATCTAACACCACTTATTATTATTTACTGGTAGGTCATGTGTCAGAACTGGTTCCTGGTTGTATCAAACTTGCATTAACAATTCTCAGATGTCAGACCTTTTCCATAAAAATGGGAATGCCTGGAAACAGATACGCACAGGCTGAATTTGTTCAAAGACATACCATTCTGTGGGGGTGGGTAGATACAAAAGTCTTCAGTTTAGGGGTTTCTAGCCTTAGTTTTGTTTAGAACACATGCTTTAGCTGTTGGTAGCATATTGTTACAAAAAGGGACTATGAAAAGTCAAAAGGGGCCAGGCATGCTTTAAAGAAATCAATTAAATTATGTTTATGGTTTAATTCAGTATAAGGAGATATCATTACACTGCCTGTCACTTTGTAATAACTAGATCCTGAGTTTAAGAAAAGAAAAACGGAAAATGTTTTCTTAGGAGAAGGCTGAGACACCTTGGGTATTATACTGTTTCAAGAGATGACTCCAAGCTTTCTGAAACGTTTATATTTTTAATCAATCTTCGTATAATGTTATCAAAGAACATATGTTGACCTACAAAAAGCTTTCCGGACTGTTTCCTTAAAAGGACAAGAAGTGAGCGCAGTCCGTGTGGCTCAGAAAGAGTGCTGTTCTTTCAGAAGATGGCTAATATGAGGTCAGACCACCCTTCTCCATGGCCCTGCTCTCCAGATGTGCATGGAACTTTTTTTTTTTTTTTTAAGTTCAAGTTTCAAAAAAAAAGAAAGAAAAAGGTTTGTTTTCAAAATCTGGTTTTACTTAAGACATCTCCATTCTGGAGTGCATTTCATAAATTGCCCACATATTTTTCTTAGCAGAGAACTTAACTGGCTGTAATTTTTAACACATGGCCCCATCATGTGATATTTTCAAAACACTTACACATAGCTTTAAGAAGGTCCCTGCAGCCATGATCCATCCTCGCACAGCCGGCCCGAGTTTTAACAGCGTATCTGCATTTTCCATTTAGTAGAGCTATATATTATTAGCTTACATTTTTAGGTAGTAAAACAGTGCATTGCTGATTGTAAAACATGGACTTTATTATCTGCTGAAAATTGATTTGGCATTTATAGCCACTGTGTACTAGACTGTTTTTCTGTTTTTAACATCAGTGCTTGCAAGCGATGATTTGTGTAAAAAACAGCAATGAAATTGCCATGGATCGACAACTGTGAGTGTCCCTGGTAACTGAACATTTGGGTAATGCACCTGGTTATTTTTTCCCCCCCTTTAATAGAGGCATCTAAATGCTCTTATACAAGAACAAAAAACACAGAAGTTCATTCACTGTCACTCAGCTTTACCCTGCAAGTTGACTTGCCATTGTGTTGGGCTAATTCTTCAAACAAGCCTCCTGCTAGCTATTAAAACAACAACTATATGCACTGCAAATATCCAATTATAAATGTAGATTGTATTGAACATTACTTCTTTGTAGCAGACATTTAGGTTTTCTAGCTTTTCTTCAATATCTGGCACCCTATCCCTTTTTCTTTTAAAATGATTTCCAGTAAATAATTTGGAGTATTTGGCGTTTTAGTTCTTTATTTTAAGTAATACTTGGAAACTTTCACAAGGCACCTTCCTGTGTAGTTAATGATCTATTGGAAAAAAAAAAAAAAGGTAAGTGTTTAATCTTTTGGGAAGGGTGATAATTTGTGAAGTTTTTGTAAGACAACTAGTTAATTTGTATTTCTTACCGTAAACATTCGCTTAATGGGCATTATATAGTGTAGAAATATTTATTAGTCATCTCACCACCAGTATTTGCAAAGGAGATGCTGTAATTATAACATTCTGAACCGCCTCCTGAACCGTTAGAGGAACCAACACGTGGAGAGCTGGAAGGTTTATCTTGCAAGTGCCTTCGCTTTACAGCTGTTGAGGCAGAAGCTCCTAGAGGTGAAGGGACTTGGTGAGGTGGTTTATTAAAGTGAGAGGTTCCTCCCAGTTCACCCCCTTTTCCAGGCCTCTTCTACACCTCAGACGCAGATGAAGTCACGTTACCCTATTAGTGTCAGCCTTACCTTGTGGTCGTTTATCGTGGGACCTGGATTGCTTTTACCATATGCTTTCTCACCTCCTCCTCCAGGCCCGCAGAGCCACGTAGGAGAAAATCCGGTTAACAGTAATCACTTGGCCTGGGGCAAAGGTGTGCCATCCAATTCATCTTAGAATTGTTTGGAAACGAGAAAGCCTCTGTAGTTAATCGCCGGCGTGTTAAGCAGATCAAATAATGCAAAGGTCTGACAACTGGAAGGTTACTGTAATGAGGAATTCAGGTACCGAAGTAGAGATTTGTAGGATGCTGAAAAATGTTCCAGGTGCAAGGTAACTATGACTCAGTCCCTCCATTAATGTGACTTAATAGTTTTTAGTTTGTCTTTCTTTTTTTAAAATGTATTTTCATTGATTTCAGAGAGGCAGGGGGAGGGAGAGAGAGATAGAATCATCAATGATGAGGGAGAATCATTGATCAGTTGCATCCTGCATGCCCCCTACTGGGAATCGAGCTTGCAACCCTGGGCATGTGCTCTTGACCAGAATCTAACCCAGAACCCTTCAGTCTGCAGGTTTGACGCTCTATCCACTGAGCCCAACCCTCTAGGGCTAGTTTGTTTTTCTGATACTGAGGATGGGACCTTCATTAAATTTTATTCTGTGTGACAAATTTTAATTTGTGTGACAGCAGGCATAGCATTTCTCAAAAGTACTGTGTACAGTGTGCAGTTCTTTGGTGAAATAAGTCGTTGACTGAAATGACTCCTAACTTGAGTACAATGAGATTTTACACCTGACCAAGAAGCAGGTCTATCTGGCTGGCTTTCTCAAACAGCTGTTTGCATTAATTAATATTAATGTAAATGTACTTTCTGAGAATGTCGAGCCTAATTATGTTTTTCAACACGTCGAGTTCCAATCAAAGGAACCAGGAGATCCTCTTAATCTCAAAGGGAATATATACCTGTCATCTCTGAACAGAATAAATCTCTGAAAGTATAGTAAAAGCAGCCTTTTATTGAAAGCCTGGATGGGCCAAGCCCAGGCTAGGCACCTTCTATACTTTCTGATTCTCACTGCAGCTCTGCAAATGGTTTCTGTGACCATGTGATCAGTTTGGAACCTGAAGACCGGATAAGTGAAGCAGTTTTGCCCAAAGACATATAGATATAGTAAAATGGCAGAGATGGGATTCTCAGATCTATCTGCCTGTTGGTTTTAGATTCCTTTTTTTTTTTTTTTCTTTTCCTTTTGAGGAGGGGTGAGGATGTTGTGGCTTGATGAGAGGATATTTTACAATGGAAACTAGATAGAAACATTTAAAGAGTAATATGTGACTTTCAAGTCCAGTAGCATAGAAGGTAGAGTTCTTTTTGCTAAAAACTTAAAATGTAAAAGCATTCGCCTTAATCATCAAGAATGATTTTGGATGAAACAGTTTAGGATGGTGGTTATTTCTCTGTATTCCTCCTTTCTCTCTCTCTCTCTCTCTCTCTCTCTCTCTCTCTTTTTAAATATATTTTATTGATTTTTTACAGAGAGGAAGGGAGAGGGATAGAGAGTTAGAAACATTGATTAGCTGCCGCCTGCACACCCCCTACTGGAGAGGTGCCCGCAACCAAGACACATGCCCTTGACTGGAATCGAACCTGGGACCCTTCAGTCCACAGGCCGACGCTCTATCCACTGAGCCAAACCGGTCAGGGCTTCCTCCTTCTCTTGAAAGAGTGCAGTGGGAGAGATAGGCATCAGGGGCTTATGCCATTATTTTGAAAAGCCTAATAGAAGTCATAGATTTACCACTGACAAAGCTGTATAGAGTTAACTAAAACCTCACCTTTTTAAGCTTCTGGAATGTGGTAATCCTGGCTGTCGTTTGTTGATGAGAAGCTCAGATGGTGATTTTGTATGCTTTGGATGAGTAGAAAATTGGAAAGCAAACGATACATTCAACACATTGGCAGACAACATTGTTAAACATTTTGTGGTTAAAAAAAAAAAATCAGATCTTTTGGTAGAGAGAATGTTGGGTACCATGTTTTGGCCCCAGGAGGTTCTAGGCATGTAGAAATAGTATTTCCAGAAGATGAATATGTCGTAGGAAAGCAGGTATCTTTTTTCACCATGCACTCCCTGTCCAAAAAAAAGCAATTGATTTTTTAAATTGTGGGATGCTTTCTTTAAAAGATTTCACGTCTGTTTTCCATATTTCCCTTTTAAAGGCTAAGTGGTAAGTGTACTCTGGGAAAAAAAAAAGGCTCACTTTATTAGAGGAATTCGTTTCATTCTGTGCGGTTTGTTAACATCATACAGTGTTTGATGCTCATGCAAGACAATAATTTTGAAAGTACCAATGGGAGCGTGACACTGTAAAGAGTTTGGCCCCAAGAGCTGTGGAATTAGATAGGCAGACATTCTCTTTAGAAAGAAGGGATGTAAGAAGGTGTCTTTATCACGTGTTTATGGCTTTAACAAGACTCTTAAAGAGTTGGACAAAACAAACAGCGTTCTTAATAATCCGGGATGATTTTAATGGGCTGCTAAGTTACTTGGCACCCGGAGAAAGGGTTGCTGTGCTTCTGATCACATCACTTTACATGTGAACTTTGCAGGATTTAACTTCCGTGCCTTTCCCAGGACTTGTTGGCTTGAGCGATTCTCAAGTTATTGGGAAGAAAGTACATCATAAAACTTGAGGGTCCTGTGGTAACAATTTATATATTCTTGCATTTGAGATGCTTCACATGTGTCCTGACAAGGATGTGACTGAGATGAAGAAAGGCCTTGGTTTTGGCCCTTGCCCTCTGAGCTCGGCTTTGTTTCCTCTTCGTTATGGTTAGATCTGAATTTATATACCAGGCACTGTGGGATCACGTCACTTGGGAGGCCTGGGAACATGCATGGTCTTTCTTTCTGCTCTATTAGTTGTATTTGTATTGCCTGGAGACAGGAAAATATTCAAGGAATCAAAGTGAAGATTTTTGTCCTTAGAAAGCACTGTATGTTTTTTTCTGGACTTTTTTCTTCACCACTGGTTTATAAAATATAGTGTAGTGTCAAAAATCAGAGGCAAAACCTAACTCCTTAGTTACCTGGGCATGCTTTTATATACCAGCGCAGGCATGACATAGCCAAAGAGAAGGGTTAGTAAATGTAGATGTGATCAGGCTTTCAAAATTTATTCTATTTTTTACACTTAGGAGTTTTTCTAAAGAGTTTTGTTGAAAGAATAGCTATTCAACTATTTGCTACATAGAGCAGTGGCTCTCAACCTGTGGGTCGCAACCCCTTTGGCGGTCGAACGACCCTTTCACAGGGGTCGCCTAAGACCATCCTGCATATCAGATATTTACATGACGATTCATAACAGTAGCAACATTACAGTGATGAAGTAGCAACGAAAATAATTTTATGGTTGGGTCACAACACGAGGAACTGTATTTAAAGGGCCAGAAGGTTGAGAACCACTGACATAGAGGAATGTCTTTGTATTTGTTTTCCTTTTTTTCCTACAATTTACTCAGATTTTCTGGGGGTAAAGCATTTGGTGTCATATCAGTGTGATCTTAATACATAGTTTACCAAAACCTCTAGAAAAATTGAACCATTTTGTAGTGTTTTCCAGAGAGCAGAAGATAGAATTGCTTTTGTTTACTTGCTTAAAATTTTTGTACTTATCAGTGATTTTAAGTGGCCATGGTCTTCATACTTAGCTATATTATTATTTTTTTTTCACTTTTCCCCCTCCACCCCATACTTAGCTATATTCTCTATCGGTTTGTGCTGAGCATGTTTTATCTTATGCTTCTTGACTAGGACATACATTAAACACTTAATATATTGTGTTTTATGAGGCCATCTATCAAAAGCAAAGGGCATTGAGAATGCCAATTCCTGAGTATGAATCAAGGTTCTTCCACTTAGGGGTCTGACCAGGAACAAGCCATTTTACTATTTGCCTGAGCTTTACAGTGATTCTGTCTAGCTCACTTTTACTTCACATGACGGCAGTAATAATGGTTGTAAACCTGTGGGCCCCTAAAAAGAAGAGTTTACATGCAAGCGGTAATTATTAATAATAATAATTATTATTTTTAATATATATTTTTATTGATTTTAGAGAGGAAGGGAGAGGGAGAGAGGGAGCTAGAAACATCAGTGATGATGAGAGAGAGTCATTGACCAGCTGCCTCCTGCACGCCCCCTACTGGGGATCGAGCCTGCATGTGCCCTTGACTGGAATCAAACCTTGGACCCTTCAGTCCTTGGGCCGATGCTGTATCACTGACCCAGATCAGCTATGGCTAAGTGGTAATTATTAAAGGCAAACAGTAGGTGCTTTCTGGACTTAAAAATAGGGGATAGTGTTTGAACCACCCAGAAGGGCTCTAGACTAATTGTGCTTGGTGACTGTTGTCTACATTTGATGGGATTTTCTGAGTTTTAGTTACACTTGATAGGATTTTTTACCTCTTTCAGTTTTCTACCCATCCCTTTTCCGTTCACATGCTCACCCTTTTATTTATTTAGTAATTTTCTAACTTGGAAACCAGGTAGGTGAGTAAAAATAATGAAGCACATGCTTAAGTGTAAGGATGAAAAGCCCATCGTAGCTTTTTGTCAGATATGAATACGAGACACTTTTTAAAAAATGTTTTTATTGCCCTAGCTGGTTTGGCTCGGTGGATAGAGCGTCGGCTTGCAGACTGAAGAGTCCCGGGTTCAATTCTGGTCAAGGGCACATGCCCGGGTTGTGGGCTCAATCCCCAGTGGGGGGCGTGCAGGAGGCAGCCCATCGATGATTCTCTCTCATCATTGATGTTTCTAGCTCTCTCTCCCTCTTCCTTCCTCTGTGAAATCAATAAAAATATATTTAAAAAATGTATTTAAAATAATTATTATTAATAATACTCTCCAGTGGGGGGCCGTGCAGGAGGCAGCCAGTCAATGATTCTCTCTCATCATTGATGTTTCTAGCTCTCTCTCCCTCTTCGTTCCTCTGTGAAATCAATAAAAATATATTTAAAAAAATGTTTTTTATTGATTTCAGAGAGGAAGGGAGAGGGAAAGAGAGATGGAAACATCAATGATGAGAGAGAATCATTGACTGGCTGCCTCCTGCACGCCCTACACTGGAGATCTAGCCCACAACCCAGGCATGTGCCCTTGACCGGCATTGAACCCAGGACCTTTCGGTCTGCAGGCTGACGCTCTACCCACCGAGCCAAACCGGCTAGGGCAAGAGGCAGTTTTCATTTGTGACATCAGTTTAGGTGACAGCGCCACTCACCCCCTTGCTGAATTTCATGTCTCTTGGTAGGGGATGTTGCTAGAGATCAAAATTCTCTCTGATCTTGTGTGGATCCCAGTATGCAGACTCTTCAGTGTTGTTTAAAAATAGATATTTTAAGCATCATCAATTCTTAATAAAGCTACCATTTAAATTAAGATCTTAATTTCCCAGTTCTAATAATTTCATTCTAGGTTACCTGTGAGCTTGGAATCATAGTAGGCAATCAGCAAATGTTCGCTTAATGCATAAGTGCATGGATGAAAAGGGGACCCGGGTTCGCAGATTTTAAAGGAAAGAAGGATGTACAAAGCATGTTAATGATGAAGAAAAAATTAAGATGGGATCTTATAAAACTTTTTGTAAATCATATTTAAGAATCAGGCATTTTCCATTAGAGTTAAGGAAAAGTAAAAAAATTTTTTTTTTTTTTGACCATACAACTTCGTTGGTCGTGGCTAGTTGCATAGTAGTTAAAGTGGCATCTATTACAAGTTTGATAATTACCATATTTACTAAAAGTATAATACAACATATGAACTTTCAGAAAACCTTCTTGGCATAATTACTAAAATCAAAAACAAAGTCAAGCGCTTTTGACGATTGTACATGATATTTTGGGAAATTGTCTCTCCCCCTACCTGAGTTCTTGCATGTCATTTAGGAGGATGGGTGTGAGCTTTCAGTCTCCCACAGACATCTTGAGCAAGTGTCTAGCAAAAGACACATATTAATGAAATATTTTTTTTATCTTTTCAGTTTCACAGTAAATTCAGCCACCAGTAATCTTAGATGACTATCAATTTGATAAAATTTACCCTAAAGACTCCAGAGAGATTTCTAAGATAATTCATTTAGTCCATGATATGTATTTTCTTGAAAACCATTTGCTATCTTATAGTCATGCAGATTTCTTTAAATACTTTGCCCTCTTACCTGTGTTTCAGCATTTAAATAGAATCACTTTGAAAGTGATAGGGCAGGCCCTAACCGGTTTGGCTCAGTGAATGGAGCATCGGCCGTGGACTAACGGGGTCCCGGGTTCGAGTCTGGTCAAGGGCACGTATGTACCTTGGTTGCAGGTGCCCTGGTCGGGGTGCATGCAGAGGCAACCAATGCTGTGTCTCTCACATCGATATTTCTCTCTGTCTCTCCCTCTCCCTTCCACTCTCTAAAAATCAACGGAAAAATATCCTCGGGTGAGGATTAACAAAAAAGAAAAAAAAAAAAGAGATAGGCAGGACTTTTGAGTTTCAGAGACTATCATTACATGATATACAGTGGGGCCTTGACTAACGAGTTTTTCGAGATACGAGCCGTCTGTCTCTCGGCCGATTTTTTGCTTTGAGTTGCGAGCTAAAATTCAGGTTACGAGCCAGCTTCAGATACCCCACCGCTAGTTGGCGCAGCGAACGCCACAGTGAACGCCACAACATCAGCCCAGCATCACGTGTCTCACTCGTTCACTTTTTGATTTGACATACGAGTAATTTGAGTTACGAGCTCCGTCACAGAACGAATTAAACTCGTAAGTCAAGGCCCCACTGTACCTTGAAACTAATAAGGAATAATATTGAATATAAATGGTAATTGAAAAATAAAAAAATATGTACGTGTAAAAAGAGAGTCTTGCTAATTTGACAATATTTTGTGTTTTTCTCGATACGTGCCTCTGAAGAATTCATAGATGGTCAGCTTATCAGCTGGCAGTGGCTCCATTTCTACAAGAATATCGCTGATATTCTGCACAGATTACACCCTCTCCAAGGGGCCGCGGAGCACTTTGGAAACATGGTTCAGAATTATGTTAATAAGTGATTTTCAAGGTGGGTCCTGGACTAGCAAGCAGCATCAGCATCACCCGGGGACTGACTGGAAATGCAGATTCTCTGTCCTACCCCAGACCGATTGAATCAGAAACCCTGGGGGTGAGCCTAGCAATCTGTTTGCATTTGCTCTCAGGGAATTCTGAAGCATATTGAAGTGAAGAATCATCGTTATAAATTACAATTTTTGTCTCCTTGTATATTCCAGAGAAAATGCCTCCCCCCCCCCTTAAAAAAATATTTTTATTGATTTCAGAGAGGAAGGGAGAGGGAGAAACATCAATGATGAGAGAATCATTGATTGGTTGCCTCCTGCATGCCCCCTACTGGGGATCGAGCCCGCAACCCAGGCATATGCCCTTGACCAGAATTGAACCTGGGACCCTTCAGTCTGCAGGCGGACACTTTATCCACTGAGCCAAACCAGCTAGGGCCCTCCACCCCCACCCACCCTTTTGATCGTAAATAAACCAGTCACGTCCCAGATGAATGGAAATCAGGGCAAGTTTTTTATTTTAAATGATGTACTTGAAAAAGTCATACTCAAGAAATTGCAAATAACATGTTGGTTAGAGCCTTGGTTTCTAATGGCACACCTTGACTGAGATAGTTTGAGAGACTGTGCATTTCAACCTGAATTCTGGTTTAGTTTGTTCAGAGAGTTACTTTTAAACAAGCGAGTCCGTTTCAGGGCACTCAGGTGTGATTTATTATGCCCTTGCCTCATTTTGAGGCCACCTTCTGATTATTCATAGCTCTGTCCGTTTAGCGGATCATATTTAGGAGATATTTGTTTGGACCTCAATTTCACAATAATATCAGGTAGTCTTGAAAATTTGGACGGATGAAAGTCTTCTTTTTATTATTTTTTTCTGTTGAATGTAAATAAGGTTTCAGCATCATTACAAAAAAATGTTTCATGGGTAGTGCCTGGAGAAGATTTACCTCTTCTGCCTCCTGTGTCTTCCGTTGTTCTCTTTTGTGCCCGGTGTGCCTTTGGTGAGCGTAGTCTGCTACGCTCCGTGGCCTTTGCCTCCTGTGATAAAATAGATGGAAATGATTCCTGGCACCATCTGGCGAAGAGGAGCAGCCTGGAGCCCTGGAGGACTGTGCTTGGAGAGAGAGGAACCGAATGCTAAGAAATGTGGAAGTCTAGCGGGCAGAGGGTTGGTTTTTTTTAAAGAGCATGAACATTAATACATCTTCCTGAGGTTTGATGGGACGTGTGCTGCCTACTGCCCCATCTGGTGCTTATGATTGCGTGGCGTATTAGCATGCTGCAAGTTCATAATGTATTCAGGGGGAGGAACATCCCTTGCATACCAATTGAGGCATCCTCTCTTTCAGAACTGCTTTTGAATTTCAATGTTGTTTATATCTTGCAAGCCTTGACTGAGCTGAGCATTTCCGGTCTGAGGAATATCTTGGGAGGGAGGGCGGGAGGGAGGATGGGAGAGAGGGAGGGAGAGTTTTCTCTCCTATTCCCCCATTTATTTTCCTCCCTCTTATTTTTTCTTGTTGAAATTGTAAGTAGTTTTAAATATTTTGTTGATGTATGGTTTTTCTGTGTTTTTTTTTCTTCTATTTTTTTAAACCCCATAATACTTTGTTAGTTCACATCGCCTTAAAACATTTTGTCTTGTGGAATATTTGTGTGCTTGTCCCCTTAGTACGAACTGGCTACCTATTGAGAGTCAGGCCAGTATCTATTTATATATGGATCTCCATGGCATCTGGAGTTCAGTCATTCATTTAACAAGTAATTTTTTATTGAGCCTACACTGTGGGTGTGACGCTGTTTTAAGTGTCAAAGAATCAGTGGTGAGCAAGACTAGTGAGTGCCTCCTCTCAGGGCATTAACATTTTAAACAGGAGGAGACAAGCTAGAAACAGACACATCTATCGATAATTTCGGATAGGGACAAATACAATTAAAAACAGGGCACAGCCCTGGCCTTTGTTGCTCACTGGTTAGAGCGGCAGCATAAGCACCAAAGGATCACAAGTTCAATTCCTGGGCAAGAAAGAGCACATACCTGGATGCAGGTTCAACTCCAGGCCCAGTCAGGGTATATGGGGGAGGCAAATAACCAATGAGTCTCTCACACAGATTTCTCTCTCTCTCTCTCTCTCTCTCTCTCTCTCTCTCCCTCCCCCCACTTCCCCCCCACTTTCACTCCCTTTAAAAATCAGTGAAGAAAATGCCCTCAGATGAAGATTAACAAAAAGAAACACAAAACAAACAAACAAACACAGGCTAGAGGGTTTGTGAGTTGCTCATTCAGAGTGACTGGTTTTTTATGGACAGCGTCTGGCCCTCCCTCTTGCCTTATGGGAGTATTCAGGGCCAGGGTATTCTATGAAAAATAGAAAGAAAACTATTTTGGGCAAGTGTTGCTTCCAGTTCAGAGGTGCACGGTTATATAAGTTCCATATCATTCTTATTTTTTTTTCTTTTTTTTTTTTTAATTAAATCTTTATTGTTCAGATTATTACATTTGTTCCTCTTTTTTTTTCCCCCCATAACTCCCCTCCTCCCAGTTCCCGCCCCACCCTCTGCCCTCACTCCCCACCCACTGTCCTCATCCATAGGTGCACGATTTTTGTCCAGTCTCTTCCCACATCTCCCACACTCCTTTCCCCCCCAAGAATAGTCAGTCCATTCCCTTTCTATGTCCCTGATTCTATTATAATCAACAGTTCATTCTGTTCATCAGATTATTTATTCACTTGATTCTTAGATTCACTTGTTGATAGATGCATATTTGTTGTTCATAATTTGTATCTTTACCTTTTTCTTCCTCTTCCTCTTCTTAAAGGATACCTTTCAGCATTTCATATAATCCTGGTTTGGTGGTGATGAACTCCTTTAGCTTTTCCTTATCTGTGAAGCTCTTTATCTGACCTTCAATTCTGAATGATAGCTTTGCTGGATAAAGTAATCTTGGTTGTAGGTTCTTGGTATTCATCACTTTGAATATCTCTTGCCACTCCCTTCTGGCCTGCAAAGTTTCTGTTGAGAAATCAGCTGACAATCGTATGGGTATTCCCTTGTAGGTAACTGAGTTTCTTTCTCTTGCTGTTTTTAAGATTCTCTCTTTATCTTTTGCTCTTGGCATTTTAATTATGATGTGTCTTGGTGTGGTCCTCTTTGGATTCCTTTTGTTTGGGGTTCTCCGCGCTTCTTGGACCTGTAAGTCCATTTCTTTCACCAGGTGGGGGAAGTTTTCTGTCATTATATCTTCAAATAGGTTTTCAATATCTTGCTCTCTCTCATCTTCTGGCACCCCTATAATTCTGATGTTGGTACGCTTGAAGCTGTCCCAGAGGCTCCTTACACTATCCTCGCATTTTTGGATTCTTTTTTCATTTTGCTTTTCCGGTTGGATGTTTTTTGCTTCCTCGCATTTCAAATCATTGACTTGATTCTTGCGCTCCTCTGGTCTGCTGTCGGGCGTCTGTATAATATTCGTTATTTCAGTCCGTGTATGCTTAATTTCTAGTTGGTTCCCCAATATAAGATCGAGGGTCTTATTAGTTTTCGTGTAGATCTCATTAAGTTTATCGGCAGCTTCTAAACAGTTCTTGAGAGACCTTAAAAGTGTAGTTCTGAACTCTATATCTTCCTTTGACAATTTTGTCCTGTTTCTTTGTCTCCGCATTTTGTTATGCTTCCTTGGTGCACCCCCTAGTGGTCTTTGTTCGCAGTCTTATAGTTAAATCTTGATTGTTGTAGCTAATTCCAGGGAGGGTTTGACCTCCAGGCCAAGTGGCTATGAGAATCAGCTGTGTCAGCAGTGAGAGAACTTCTGTCCTCTAGGGAGCTGCTAATCTAGCCTTTGCCTGAGGCTATCCGGCAAATGGTTCTGCGCTGGGCTTGGGCGGGGCGGGTCGCACAGGATCAACAGGGTGGGCCGGAGAGAGCAGTTATGGCGGCTCTCAGTCCTGTCCCCAGGGGCTCTGCCTCTCTGAGTCCCAGCACCCGCTGCAAAGCTGGGAGAGAAAGCTGCACTCGCTCTGACCGAAGCCAGACAGTCCCGCTTCTCCCGTTTGAGTCTGGGTCCCTAAAGACTCGCCTGTATCTGGAGCTCAGAGTCTGCGACTCCCTCCCGATTGAAAACGCCAACCGCACCCTCCGCCGCCAGCCCGCTCCGCGCACTCCGCTCCTCAGAATTTGACTTCAGCACTGCGCCTCCTCTGAGTGTCCGTGTGCATTTCTCTTTCCTCCTAGTTGTAGGACTTCCACTCAGCCAGCCTTCCTGTGGTTCTGGGTGATGTCCCTTCTGTTTTTTGGTTTCACTTTTGAAGTAGTTGTTCAAAGCAGCAAACTCCGGCGTTAACCTATGCCGCCATCTTGGTTCTCCCATATCATTCTTATTGAATCAAATTATATTTCACAAAAGCAAAAAACAAACAAACAAAAAGCACACAGACAAATGCAGCTAGAAGAAAATGGTGGTAGACACGACAAAAAGTTCTTTAAAATAAAATAAAGCACGGCAGGCAAAATTTCTTCAAATATCTTTAAAAATTCCACAGAAATATTTTAGAATCATTTAAAGAAGCCACTTTAAAAAATTAAGTTTTTAGAATTAAATATTTTTTAGTTACAGTTGACATTCAATATTATACAAGTTTCAGGTGTTCAACATAGTGGTTGGACATTTATGTAACTTATGATGAAGTGACTCTATAAGTCTGGTACCCAGCTGGCACCATAGTTATTACCATATTATTGACTACATTCCCTATGCGGTACCTTATATATCCCTGTGACTATTCTGTAACTGCCAATTTGTACTTCTTAATCCCTTTATCACCAAGCCCTTTAAGGTGGTAAGATTTTTGCTGAAACCTGAGTTGTATGACTGTTTAGTGGCGAAGGAATAGCAAGTTCAAGAGCCTGGAGATGAGAACATGATTGGCATATTCAAAGGTCATTTGAGCCCATTTCAGGGGCTGGCCTATTGCTAGGAGTCGGGAATTCATTCTAAGTGTGTCTAGAAGCCATCCAAGTGACATGATCTAAATGACCTTTTACAAGGATGACTTGGGCCTCTATGTGCCATGCTCTTAGTAGGCACGACCCAGTTCTGCTGAAGGAACGCGATGAGTCTTTACCGGTAAATCCATTGAGGCGCTCTTTTGAGTTGGAATTAGCATGGATTCTTGGAAGCCGGAAGATGTCTCTTGGATTCTAGCCTTGCCATTTGTTTGATGTTTGACTTGGAGCATTATTCAATCTTTTTAAGTATGTCTTCTCCTCTGTGGAAAGGGATAATTAGTCGCTAAAACCATGGTGAGAATGGAATGTGATCATTCATTTGAAAGACCCAGTACAGTGCCCAGTTCCTAACAGGTGGCTGATCTACCATTGACACATGGATTATAGTAAGACATTTGGGATGGTTTCGAGGAATATTTAAATGGCTGGAAGCATCTTGTTGGGAATCCTCTTCTGGTATTGTACTTTCCTGGTTCTATTAAAATATCTCCATGGCAGTGGTCTCAGCAGCATCTGCAGTCTCTTGCCTTTGATCTAGAATTACCTAAGGAAGAAAACTCAAGGAATTCTATACAAAATCCACGTCCAGTGAAACAACCTGGGATTTTTTTTGTTTGTTTTCTTAACCAAAATGTATCTCGGTGAACTTGGAAATTTTTTTATAAGTAAAATTCTGTCATTTACTATAAATACACACACACACACACACACACACACGCATACATACATGCATACATATGGTCATGTGCTGCTTAACTAGCCATAGGGATATGTTCTGTGAAATGTGTAATTAGGTGATTTTGTTGTCGTTCGAACATCATAGAGTGCACGTACACCAACCTAGATGGTACAGGCCACTACAAACCTGTACTGCATGTTACTGTACAAAACAAGAGATAAAATCAAGCTCAAGAGGAAAGGATGCAATCAAGACATGTGGTAATCACAAGATGTTTGAGGCTGCTGCCGTGGTAACATGGCATACTCTTTTACAGCAACCTTAAAAAAAAAAGTAGAATGAACTTACTCTAAAATAATGATGAAAGGTACAGTTAGTAAATACATTAACCAGGGACATAGTCATTTATTACCATTATCAAGTGTTACATATTGCTCGTAATTATATGTGCTATACTTTTTTAAAAAAATTAATATTTTTATTGATTTCAGAGACGAAGGGAGAGGGAGAGAGATAGGAACATCAGTGATGAAAGAGAATCACTGATCAGCTGCCTCCTGCCCACCTCTGACTGGGGATCGAGCCTGCAACCCGGGCATGTGCCCTTTTCAGTCCACAGGCCAATGCTCTATCCCCTGAACCAAACCGGCTAGGGCTATGTGCTATACTTTTATAGGTTTGGCAGGGCAGTAGGTTTGTTTTACACCAGTGTCACCAGGAACATGTAATTAATGCGCTGTGCTATGATGTCACTAGGCAACAGGCATTTCTCAGTTTCTTTATAATCATATGGGACCAGTTTGAATCTGGTTTGTCTTTGACCAAAATGTTGTTATGCAGTGCATGACTGTAAATATTTGTTGTTGTTTTATGTGTGTGTGTGTGTGTGTGTGTGTGTGTGTGTGTGTGTGTATGGGGGGGTTAATACAAGGAAGCCAAATTGCCTTCTGAACATTGTGATTATATGAAGGATAGATTAAGAAAAAAGTCTTAATTCATAAAATAGTCACTATGTTGATCTATCAGTTGCATAGTTACTAGATGTAAGCTTTTCGTAAGGAATTTTTAAGTGCACTGAAATGGAGAAAAATTAAGAGCTCCTTTGTTTTTGCATGAATGATGGCCTAATAGCAAGAAACCATCCTCCAAATACTGTCATTGGGTCTCTGAGGAGATGCTGCGCTGGTCAGACTTCCTGTAGGAGAAACGTGGGATTAGGAGCAGGGGCAGATGTTGCTGATGGTTGGCTATCTAAAGAGAGTTTCATTACTACTGACGTGGGCAGATCTTGATTGAGCATACGGATTAGTTGAGTTCCTTTAAACTAGCTCCTGCTTTTCAATTATGTATGTATTTTTGGCTAGAGGTTCTGCCCCCTTCAGTTGGTAGATTATTTTTTTTTGTATTTTCCTTCAGACATTCAGAAACACAAGTGATGCTTAAGGAATCTGGAGGAGGAGTTAGAGTGGGTAACTCAGGCAAGTTTTGAGACTCTTGAAGTGTTCTTTGATGTCCTGCCGAGCTGTCCAGAGCTGTCCCCATCTGCACGTTGTGTTAGAGGGGTCACATGTATTGCTGCCGTGTTCTGGCTGGACTGTAAGAATGAGAGGAGCCAAGTAGAAGAGCTATTGATACTTGAGAGGTGGGAATCATAGTTCAGGATGAGGCAGTGCCTGCCTGCTTCTAAGATTGATCATTTTCCTTAGTTAAATACCAGTGGGATTTTTAACAGCGTCTTTCAGAAGTGATGGGTTTTCAAGGCTTCAGGAAAATTCAGAGAGCGGGAGAGTTACCTCCCTGAGAAAGAGTCTTACTGGCCATTCCAGGTATTGTCAGGTCAGCACCCGGTGTGCACTCTCATTCTAAGCTGCAGGGTGCCATGAGTTCAGATGTTTAAAAGTTGTCTTGTTTTCCTCTAGAGCAGTGGTTCTCAACCTTCTGGCCCTTTAAATACAGTTCCTCATGTTGTGACCCAACCATCAAATTATTTTCGTTGCTACTTCATAACTGTAATGTTGCTACTGTTATGAATCATAATGTAAATATCTGATATGCAGGATTGTCTTAGGCGACCCCTGTGAAAGGGTCGTTCGAATGCCAAAGGGGTCGCAACCCACAGGTTGAGAACCGCTGCTCTAGAAAGAGAGGAGGGAGAAAGCCAGGCTGATCACATGAGCCCATGAAGCAGTGTTGCGTCTAGCAGGACAGGACTCTGACACACGGAAGCTGCATGGTACCATGCCACAGCTGCCCTGGGTATCATGCCTCCTCCTTTTAAGTTGCTTGGTTTACATGATAGAATGCTGCAGATTGCACTACCAGATTTCTCTGCTCTTGCCTACTAGACACAATGGCCACATCGTGGATAATTTTTATTTTCAGTTACTTTATTTGAGTACTAGAGGCCCAGAGCATGAAATCGTGCACGGTTAGGGTCCCTAGACCTAGCCTGCGATCAGGGCCATGTTCTGCCTGTTTGCCAGTCCCCAGTTCTGCCCCACCACTGCCACCACCACCAATCTATTGGAGCCTGAGGGCCGGGAGGAGGGACCAAGAGGTCTGCCTTCCGCCCACTCACCAGTCACCGCTGCCACCGAATGATCGGAGCCTGGCCACCCTGATTGGGGTGTTGGCAGCAATCTGGTCGGTTTACTAGCCACAGTGGGTGTCATAGCGACCGATTGTTAGGTCATTATGGTCGTGACTGCATTACGGTCTCTAGCTTTATATATCTACACTAATAAAAGAGAAAAATGGTAATTGGCATACGACGATACCCTTTTCATTGGCTAATCAGGGCTATATGCAAATTAACTGCCAACTATGATTGGCAGTTAACTGCCAACAAGATGGCGGTTAATTTGCATATGTAGGCACAATGCAGGGAGGTGAAAGGGAAAGCAGGAAGAAGCCCCCTGCCACTGACAGTGATCGGAAACCCAGGGGGGAGCTAAGAACTGGGGGGCAGGGCAAAGGCGGCCCTGGGGCCACCTTTGCCCTGCCCCCCAGCCATGATCGGAGAATCAGGCGCCTTTGCCTCCCTGGCCAGTAAGAGCAGGAAGTAGGGGTGGAGCCAGCAATGGGAGCTGAACACGGTCGAAGCTGGCAGTCCCAGGAGCTAGGGGTCCCTTGCCTGGGCCTAAAGCGGAGCCCACGATCGCGGGGCCACTGCAGCTGCGGGTCCCCGCTGCCCGAGCCGGACGCCTCAGGCAGAGGCGTTAGGCCTGGGCACGGGTGGAGCCTGCAACCGCGGGGAGCTGGGGGTCCCCTGCCCAGGCCTGACACCTCTGCCGGAGGCCTCAGGCCTGGTCAAGGGGCCGATCCGGTGATTGGTGATCGGAGGGTGATGAGGGTCAACTCCTCTGGCCGAGGCGTCAGGTCTGGGTGGGGGGTCGGAGCCGGGGATTGGGGGGATATGATGGTCCCCTTGCCCAGGCCTGAAGCCTGGGTCAGAGGCGTCAGGCTTGGGCGGGGGGTGGAGAAAGCGATAAGAGGGAGATGGGGGTCTCCTGCCCAGGCATGATTCCTGGGCCAGAGCCAGTGATTGGGGGGAGATGGGGGTCCCCTGCCCAGGCATGATTCCTGGGCCAGAGCCAGTGATGGGGGGAGATGGGGGTCCCCTGTCCAAGCCTGACACCTCTGGCGGAGGCGTCAGGCCTGGGCAAGGGGCCGATCAGGTGATCAGAGGATGATGGGGGTCTACGCCTCTGGCTGAGGCATCAGGCCTGGGCAAGGGGCCGAGCCAGCAATCGGAGGGGTCTGGGGGTCCCCTGCCCAGGCGTGATGCCTGGGCCAGAGGCATCAGGCCTGGGCTGGGGGCAGAACCAGTGATGGGGGGAAATGAGGGTCAACGCCTGAGGGCTCCCAGTATGTGAGAGGGGGCAGGCTGGGCTGAGGGACACTCCCCCCCCCCCACACCCAGTGCACGAATTTCGTGCACCGGGCCCCTAGTGTGTATATATATATATATATATATATATGCGTTTATTGATTTTAGAGAGAGGAAGAGGAAGGGAGGGAGGGATAGAGGAATGGGGAAGGAGAGAGAGAGAGAGAAACATTGATGTAAGAGAGAAACATCTATCAGTTGCCTCCTGCATATACCCTGATGGGGATTGAACCCAAAACCTGGGCATGTGCACTGACCGGGAATCGAACTGGTGACCTTTTTGTGCACGGGACAGTGCTTAACCAGCCGAGCCACACCAGCCCGGCTTCAGTTACTTTAGTTTTAAAGTCCAAATGTGAACTTTATTTTTGACCAATTCTCCCATGTGATTTTTTGCTTTTCAGTAGTGGAAAGAGTTATGTGTACCTCCTCAAAACTTGTTTTCTTAGAACATATTTAAAGACACACTACACTACCCCAGGAGGTGGCCCAGTTGGTTGGAGTGTCGTCCCGATTCCGGGTTAGGGCACAATACCTAGGTTACGACTTCGATCCTGGTCGGGGCACGTAATGATTGATATTTCCTCTCACATCCATGTTTCCCTTTCTCTCTCTCACCCCCTTCCTCTCTCTCTAAAATCAATAAACATGTCCTTGGGTGAGAATTGAAAAAAGAAACATAATCCACAGTCGCTTTATGTGAAGTGAGCATCTCACCTTCAAAAGACCAGCCTGAGTGTCAATCGTGTGTTTTTTTCCTGCCCATTTCTCTCTTTCCCTCTTCCCTCCCCGCCTCTCTCCTTTCTCCCACTGAGGTGATAGTATTTCTAGGGGTTGAAACCCATCACAAGCTTTAGTCATGGTGAAGTCATAGTGCACAACACAGGCTCTTAATAAGGACCCGTCATACTCTGCCCCCAGCTTAAGACTGGAGGGAGAACAGGGCCTCCACGTCATTTACTGACACCTCATAAATTGTGACCGGACCAGAAGTCCTTCAAGGGCTGACAACCCGTGTGGAATGCTCATTTAAGTCATCAGCGCTAATGATAAATGTGTACAGTTCAAGTTAATTATTTATTAAAAACAGCGGGAAGGCTGGGGAGGGTTGGGGGGCAGGGGGAGGTAAGAGATCAACCGAAGGACTTGCATGCATGCATATAGGCATAACCTATGGGCGCAAGACACTGGGAGGCGGGTGAGGGCATGTGCCAGGGGGTAGGGGAGGCTGGGGGAAGGTCAGCTGGGAAAAAAATAAGGAGACATATGTCCTACTATTTGTAATACTTTAAACCAGTGGCTCTCAACCTTCTGGCCCTTTAAATACAGTTCCTCATGTTGTGACCCAACCATAAAATTATTTTCGTTGCTACTTCATAACTGTCATGTTGCTACTGTGATGAATCGTCATGTAAATGTCTGATATGCAGGATGGTCTTAGGCGACCCCTGTGAAAAAGGGTCGTTCGACTGCCAAAGGAGTCGCGACCCACAGGTTGAGAACCGCTTCTTTAAACAATTAAAAAAGGAAAACAAATGAATAAAAACACACAACAACAGATCAGTTGAATTCGTCCATTTGGTGAGCTCTTTGGAAACATTTTTGTCACTTAGCACGTGTGGAAAGTACACAGGCGATACTTTTTTGGGGGGTGAGGGTTGCGGGGAGCTTATTGGCACAGTCCACATGCGCCGTCCATCGCTGGTCTGTCCCAAGGAGGGCAGACAGGCAGGCGTCTTCCCTCCTTCCGCTCCTGAAACGTAAATGAACACCATTGCAAGTCCAACTCAACACATTCTTGGCGACCGATTCCCAGCCCTGGTTTAACGGCGATCAGCGATCATCGGTTGAAACGCCTTTTCCTGGGACGCGCGGCTGCAGAGGGCAGGGGTGGCCGTGTCCCCTCAGTGGTCCTGAGCCACTCCGGGCAAGATGCCTTCTGGCTCCTTCCCGTCCCCCAGGGCAGCGGCAGATCCTTCCGCTCGCTCCCTTTGGGCCAGAGCAGCCAAGGATTTAAAAGTCTTGGTTCATCGATGGCCAGGTCAGCCAGCACCTTCCTGATGAGCTCCACCTGGCACTTCACTACACCGCCCGTGAGTGCCGGGCGCTGCCGGCCGCGTGCCTGGGCCGCAGCTGTGTCATTCGATGCATCCAGAGCAGGGGACCTCAAACCACGGCCCGCGGGCCGCATGCAAATACAAATATTGTATTTGTTCCCGTTTTGTTTTTTTACTTCAAAATAAGATATGTGCAGTGTGCATAGGAATTTGTTCATCGTTTTTTTTTTTTTTTAAACTATAGTCCGGCCCTCCAACGGTCTGAGGGACCGTGAACTGGCCCCCTGTTTAAAAAGTTTGAGGACCCCTGATCCAGAGGGTGCACAGGAGCCTCCTCTTCCGTTTCCGGGCTTTCCTGCCTTTCACAGACGCCCCGATCACAGCCCCGACGGCCAGCCCAGCCGGCAGCAGCGGTTCTCCCTCCCCTGGAAGTGCCCCGGGGAAGACCGTGGCGCCCGACTGGGGTCTCCGCTCAAAAGACCCACAGGTTATACTCTTTATCTGGTCCATCTTGATTTATGCAAAAAGTCTTAGACGTGGGAAATTAGAGGCCCACTCAGCTGCTCAGAGCTTAGGTCCTTGCTGAACCAAATGTTTCCTCTCCACAGTGAACTTCTGCACCGAAGCAGGTGGGTGGCAGATGTCGGGGGAAGTGGGTGAAGGGCCTAAGTGGGGGCGGCACCCCTTCGCCTGATACAACCTATGAAGCAATTGCGGCACCAATTGAGGTCAAGGACTCCCGACTCTTACTCCTTTTTGATCCGTGGTGCCCAGCAGCACAGCGTTTTACACGTCATGTGGGTAATGAACGTTGCAGAAAAGTACCTGCTCCTCAATTATAACGGCCCCATGGTTCATGCGCTCAGCTAATCAGTCATGCAGCAAGTATTGATTGAGCTCTTGCTCGATGCCCACCTTATGCTTAGCCAGTGGGGGTGAGTCCGAGAACAAAGCAGGCACAATGCCTCGCCCCTTGTAAAACTTACATTCTAGTGCAGCGGTTCTCAACCTGTGGGTCGCGACCCCTTTGGCGGTCGAACGACCCTTCACAGGGGTCGCCTAAGACCATCCTGCATATCAGATATTTACATGACGATTCATCACAGTAGCAACATGACAGTTATGAAGTAGCAATGACAATAATTTGATGGTTGGGTCACAACATGAGGAACTGTATTTAAAGGGCCAGAAGGTTGAGAACCACTGTGTATGTGGGAGGAGGGGAAACGGAGCGGACAACAAGGAATAAACATAAGTGAAATGTAAGTGAACGCAGGGGCGCGTTAGGAAATGATAGTCATCAAAAACCCCAGCAGGATAAGGACGGTGCCAGGGCTGTTGGGACAAGGGGTCTGCTTACAGTTTTATTTTGGGGGGTTGAGGTGGGCCTCTTGGAGAAGGGACTTTGGAGCAGGGATTGGAGGGAGGTAGTAGGCTAAGGAGCATGGAGCTGTGTGGGGGAGAGAACATTCTAGTAAAGGCAGAGGGACACCCAGGCCGAGTGTGGCCTGGACCCCATCATGGGCAGGAAGGGGGCCGGCATGGCTGGGTTAGCCCCGGGCAGGCATGGACGTGCACTGGGAGATGAGACTCAGCGGCGGCAGGAGGAGTGAGGGGTTGGTCACGGAGGGCTTTTCAGGCCTTTGAGCGACCTTCCTGTCTCAGATTTCGAACACTCATCCCGGGTAGCCTCTGCCCAGCAGCGTGGCTGTATGCACCTTACCCTTCCTGCGTGATGCCGTGGCATCAGGCACTTAAACAGGGGCTCCAGTCCTCCTCGCGCCTCATGAGTAGCCCTCCTATTTATTGTTCTGTGCCGCACGCGGATACCTATTTTACTATCCTTGGCATCTGTTTGTGTTTTCTGGTTCTTTGCACGGCAGGGCGAGTCCTTCAGCCTTGGTACTACTGGATGGAGTGCCGGTCAAGGCTGCATGTTTAGTCTCCTTTGCGACCTGGCTGCTGCACTCTAGTTCATATAAAATCTTTTAGGCATGACATGCTAAGGGAAGGGTGTTTGCCAAAGGTAAATTAGTAGCACACTATAGTAATAGAAAAAAAAATATCTTTGTGTAAAGCATACATTTGGGACATTGTTTGTGACGCTTATTATAAACTACTAGAGGCCCGGTGCATGAAATTCGTGCAAGGGGCTTGGCCCTCGCAGCCCCCGGCTTTGTCCGGAAGGACTTCCGGCTGTCTGGTCTAATTAGCACATTACGCTTTCATTATTATAGATGATTTAGAACCGCCTTCCACGTTTCTCCTGTCAAGCAGTATCCATGCTAGGGCCTGTCAGGTCAGCTTCCCAAGCACCTTGAGATGGGTAAGTCACTCCAGTACCTGTCAGCATAGGTACCTGCAGAACAGGCCACTACTTCCTGGGCAGAGGCAGTGTGAAATGATCCCCGGATGGGAGTCATGCCCTGAGGACGTATGTGCGTCACCTGGGGGAAGGCTGGCACAGTCGTGTCAGCTTAATTATGTGAATCATTTCCTCGGACCCACTTGGAATTTCTGACCTCCACGGTCAGAGTTACAGTCCAAGTGGCTACGTAGGCGCCCTCCGCACAAAGTAGGACCGAGTTTTAGTGGCTGCGCAGCAGAGGGGCTTCATTTTGATGGGAGAATATTTTGGTACTGACTCTGGGAAGGACTGGGCCAGGCACTGCAGGGGTTTCGGAGAGAGGAGGGGAGCTTGACACCCGGTAGGGGATGGAAAGTTAATGATTGCCATGGAGATGGAGAGGGCAGGCAAGTGGAGATTAATTGGGAATGAATTGAAAGAAGCAGGGAAGACCCAGACCAACATGGGGGGGGGTTGTAAGCTGGGAGGAGTCGAAGGTTGTGAGTCGGCAAGCGGGGCCATGCTATTATTGAGAGAAAGGAGGGGATGGACTCAAGAAGTTGCTGCTGATTGGAGCCTGTGTGACTGGCAGGATGGCAGTGCCTCCGTGGAAATAAGGAAGGTAGGAGGGAGACATGATTTTGTAGAAAGGGTCATCTCACTGAGAGGTTGAGTGTGAGACCCTTATAGTAATAGCAGCTGTTCAGCCCTAGCTGGCTTGGCTCAGTGGATAGAGCGTCAGTCTGTGGATTGAAGGGTCGTGGGTTCGATTCTGGCCCAGGGCATATGCCTGAGTCGCAGGCTCGATCCCCAGTGGGGGGCATGCAGGAGGCGGCGGATCAATGATTCTCTCCCATCATTGATGTTTCTATCTCTTTCTCCCTCTCCCTTCCTCTCTGAAATCAATAAAAAAAAATAATAATAGCAGCTGTTCTGCAGACAGTTGGAATTGTGAAACAGTAGCTTGGGCGAGGAACAAAGTCTTGAGATGTACTAGAAATTGGAGTGGAAAAATTAAATTGTACATTACTACAATGGGTAGTCCATTTTGAGAAAATGGAAAATACTGGATTAAGGTTTTGTCAAAGCTTTGAATTTCGTTGCTATTAAATTATGGTTTGTTGTGCTCATGCATACATTTCCATTTTGGAATGAACTTTTATGTATTTTCCATCTTTTTGAGATGTCATTTATGTATTTTTTGTTATCATCAGAGGTATGTTCACATCTCATAATTATCGATACTTTCTCCTTTGCTTCCTGAACATCCTGTCTAGGCCCCACCTTTCACTTCTACTTACTGTTGCTTGTACCCTGGATAGAGCTTCTTCATCGTGGGATTAGTTGACTCCTGAGTATGCTTGCTATAACAACATGGCGTGTAGGTGGAGGATAATAGAGATCTTGAAAGCTTGGACTTTGCAGTTAAGCAAAACTTGGTATGATTTCCTCATTTGTCCTCCTCTCCCTTGCTCCATGTCCCTCAGTTTGCTCATCTGATTCTCTTGAGTGTTAAATAAAGTCATGAAAATATTCCACAACATATTTTCTGTCTTTTCCAGTATGTGAGATCTAAAAAGGAAAAACCGGGCCCAGCCGGTGTGGCTCAGTGGTTGAGCGTCGATCTATGGACCAGGAGGTCACGGTTTGATTTCCGGTCAGTCAGGGCACATGCCCAGGTTGCAGGCTCAATCCCCAGGAGGGGGCATGAAGGAGGCAGCCGATCAGTGATTCTCTCTCATCATTGATGTTTCTATCTCCCTCTCCCTCTCCCTCTCTCTCTGAAATAAATAAAAATAATATTTAAACAGGAAAAGCCTGGCATTCTGTTAGAGCTCGAAGCCATTTATTTATCTGAGCCATCTTCTGACTGGTTACTCTAACAGGGGGAGCTGGGGAGGGGCTTGCGGTGGTACAGCGAGCATCATAATTGTGACATTTCAATCCCTTCTGCAGTTTGCTGATCTGGATGCTTTTCATCCTGTTTCCAGATAGAGTTTTCACTTTCTTTGGTTTCAGTGTAGTCTTTAGATTGAAACACTTCCTGCCCTTCCACCTACCATATGATTCCAGGTTTTTATTTTTTTTAACCCTGCAGTTTCTTCCCCCTTTGCACAAGTAGGATCCTGGCATTACAGATGTCTCCTGACCAAGTGTCATGCCCCCCCAAAACAGCTCCGGGAGGCCTTTATTAGCCTTTACTGTCAGTGCATTGAGAACTGGAGGACTTAGCTCTGCAAGTACATCAGCCTTCTATATTTTGGTACATCTGTGGTTTGTGAAAACAAAACATGTTTTACTCTGTGCAAGAGTAACCCCCAAAGGGCCATTGCACGCGCAGTAACATCCCCGAGGTACTGAGTGCACACCTGGCCGACCCCTGCTCCCCTCTCTCCCCGCCCTCCTCCTCACTAGTAACTGCCCTGTCTAAAAAGTCATTTTATCAACTCCTGAAATGACAGGTCAGGACACAACAGCCTTACGTCCTCTTGGTCCTGGTTAGCCATGTTTCCCACAGAGGCTGTTCTCAGTCTGTCCTTGACTTCACACCTGCCTTCCTGTGAGACCTTGCAGAAGTCACGTCCGTTTTCTCATTCATAAAATGTGAAAACAGCCAGCTGTCAGTTACAGCCTGTTTACTCAGAGTGAATTGATTTTGACCTTTCCTGCTGCCTCTCTTTTGCCCATATTACTGCTAATTAATTTCTGCACGAGAGAATAAGCAAGAGCAATGATCAAACAAAATTAAAATTAGGTAATGAGCGTTTTTGAGAGCGGGCGAGAAGGTACATTGTTTACTGTGTATGAGCTTTGTCTGAGTTGTTATTTATGCCATTTCTGACGCCTCTTATATGGATGGTAACAGTTGGTAGTTGTGTAAAACAAATAAGCACTATCTGATAAACAATGTAGAAATTTGGGATAAATGTAGCTTAAGGTATTATGATTTTTAGTACCGTCTTTCTAAAACTCTAAGGAAGATAGGACTGACAAGTTTTACATATGCCATCATTAGTCTAATATTTTATGTCGGTTACTTTAAAAAACAAAATAGTTATGTTATTTTTTGTTTTATTTCATTTTTTTTAAAAATTTCATCTATGTATACATGTTAAATTGAATGAAATAATAATGAGTTATAGAGGCTTTCATAGAGTTTCTTATAGTTTTGTGAGAGTCTGCAAGAACCTAGTTTTGTTTTTGTTTTTTTCCCTTTTTAGTAGATTTTTCTTGGTTGCTAATACTGGGGCTCAACGAAGAAAAAAGAACTAAATGTTTCTTGTTGGGAAGGGGTTTCATAAACCTGGTTTAGGAACATTTGAGGATATTGTAGCTAATCTTAGATAATGGATGTCAGTTTCCTTAAAATGACTTTTAAATTGAATAAAATTAACTTTAGAGGAAACTTTTTTTTTAAAAGAGGTCGGTGGGCAGGATGCTCTATAATCAGATAGGCTACCGAAGATATCCGAGAAATTGGTCTGGATTAAAATTTCTCCTTAGGAAGAGTCTTTTTTTTTTTCTCTCTATACTCACCCATTATTTTTTATAACAGATGTTTTTTGTGAGAGGAATGAGAAATGGGAGAGATTGAGGTCTAGATGAATTCTCTGGATATGAATAAGTAGAGACACAAGGAGAAAGGAATAAGAAAGAACCCACAATTTTGACTTAGCATAGTCATTTGCTCAATGTTTTCTATCTAATGCACATGCTGACTCCGAAAGACAGCTCAGGGCAGTGAAATAAGAAACAAGACAGGCCCTTCCTCTGACAAAGCGGTGTCGGGTCATGACCAGAAGCTTCCCTTTCCCTTTGTGAGCGAGTGTGCCAGCCAGGCTCTGATTGTGAGCGTGGCAGTGAGTAGTAGCTGCCCTTTATCAGTGCGTGATTGAGTCCTAGGCTCACATTCATATTTTCTCACTTCATCCTCAGAAATCACCTTCTGAGCCCCGGCTGGTGTGGCTCAGTGGAAGAGCATCGGCCTGTGGACTGAACGGTCACTTCCAGTCAAGGGCACGCGCCCGGGTTGCGGGCTTGAGCCCCAGTAGGGGGCGTGCGGGAGGCAGCGGATCAGTGATTCTCTCATCATTGATGTTTTTATCTTTCGCTCCCTCCCTCTCCCTTCCTCTCTGAAATCAATAAAAATATATTTTTTAAAAAATCACCCACTGAGGCAGTTGTTAAGTCACCCATATTTAAAGGGGAGGAAAAGAAGGTTCAGAGATGGAGGAATTTGCCCAGGTTAGGAGCTGGACCAAGGATTCCATCCCAGCTCTTCTGATCTCCAACCCCATACTCTTAGCTACCTGTCGGTACTCTTCCGAATAGCGTCGTCATCTCAAAGGTAGCAGGCCCTTTACTGTTATATAAAACCATAGAGTTTTTACAGTTGAAAGAAACCTTAAATAACCACAGCTTCATTTGACAGAAAACAACAGCAACATTAGGCTCAAGTGAGACAGTCTTCCATTCAGCCAGCCAGCCAGCCAGCCAGCAAATATTTACTATTTACTATGTGCCAAGTAGCAAATAAGCCAGACCTGGCCCCTGCCTTCATAGATCCCTGGTGGCCTTTGTGTATTTGGTGGTGGAGTATTCATGGAGGACATGAGTAGTATAGGATAATAGTTAAATCAGGAGCTTGGGCCCTGAAATCAAATTCCTTGGCTTTTAATCTTGTTCACTAGCTATGCAACAATGAGCAAATTGTTTAATTTTTTTAAGACTCAATTTTTTTTTCACCTGTAAAATGGTAATATTTTTTTTAAAAAAATATTTGTATTGATTTTTAGAGAAAGAGGAAGGGAGAGGGATATATATATAGAGAGAAACATTGATGAGGGAGGAAGTCATTGATTGGCTGCCTCCTGCACGGCCCCCACCAGGGATAGAATCCATGACCTGGGCATGTGCCTTGACTGGGAATTGAACCGGCGACCTCTTGGTTCCTGGGTTGACACTCAACTACTGAGCCACAACAGCCAGGCTAAAATGATACTAATAACAGATTAAATGAGTTCACACATATAAAGTATTTAGCTATGTACTTGGCACTTTGTAAACGTTCAATAACTATAGCTTCTATTAAGATATTTCAACAATGTTAGTAATAGTAGTGGTATTTCACCCTAGCAAGGAAGACGTACACACACCAAGATATTGACAGTAAGATGAGTATTGTGTTATGATAAAGGAAGGAACAGAGGGGTTTGGGTGTACGGTATAGAGCCAGACCTCCTAACTCCCAGTTGGTTCAGAGCAGGGTCTAATGTAGCAGTGCTGTTTTCTTTCTCACTTTCTTTGCTTTTCTTTTTATAACTTGATAACTTGCTTTAATTTGTTGCCTCAAATTGTAGTGTGTTTGACTTACCAAAGTTTTCCAGCAAATATTTATTAAGAGTCAGCTATGTACTAAGCACTGTTCAGAATTCAGGTGTTGAATAATCAGTCAACAGAACATATCCTCTCCAACCGGTATTTGTTGTCTTATTGATAATTGCCAGGCCAATAGGTATGAGGTGGTAGCTCATTGGTGTTTGTGTGTGTGTGTGTGTGTGTGTGTGTGTGTGTGTGTTTCCCTTCTAGCAAGTTGAGCATCTTTTCATATATCTGTCTTCTTGACTTCTTGGAAAAGTGTCTATTGATATCCGTGGCCCACTTTTTAATAGGATTGTTTGCTTTTTGGTATTGTGTTATATGAATTCTTTATATATTTTGGATATTAGCCACTTGTCAGAGGTATTATTTCCAAGTGTCCTCTCCCATTTGGTTGGTTGCCTTTTTGTTCAGTTAATTTTTTTTTATTTTTGCTGTGCAGAAGCTTTTTAGTTTGATGTAGTATCATTTATTTTTGCTTTTACTTCCCTTGTCTTTGGGTCCAAGTTTATAAAATCCTCTCTAAGACCAAGGTCCATAAGTTTAGTACCTATGTTTTCCTCTATGTATTTCATTGTTTCAGGTCTTATATATTTAAGTCTTTAATCCATTTTGAGTTCATTTTTCTGTCTGGTGTCTTTCCATTTTATTGAAGAGGCTTTCCTTTCTCCATTGTATGTTTTTGGCTCCTTTGTTGAAAATTAGTTGTCCATACACATGTGGGTTTATTTATCAGTTCTGGTCCATTGGTCTGTGTGTCTGCTTTTCTGTCAATACCATACTGTTTTGATTATTGTAGCTTTGTAGCTTTGAAGTCAGGGAGTGTGATATCTCCAGATTTGTTCTTTTTTCCCTCAGGATTGCTTTAGCTATTAGGGATCTTCTGTGGTTCCATACAAATTTGATGATTTTTTTTGTTCTATTTCTTTGAAAAATGCCATTGTGATTCTGATTGGTACTATATTAAATCTGCATATTGCTTTAGGTAGTATGGCCATTTTAACTAGGTTGATTCTTCCAATTTATGAACATGGAATATTTTTCCATTTCTTTGTTGTTTTCTTCAATTTTTTTGAACAATTTGTAGTTTTTGGTGTATAGGTTTTTCACTTCCTTTGTGAAGTTTATTCCTAGATATTTTATTCTTTTTGTTGCAATTGAAAATGGAATTATATTGTTTTCTGATATTTCATTGTTAGTATATTGGAAGGCAATAGGTTTCTGTACATTGATTTTGCATTCTGCAACTGTACTGTATTCGTTTATTGTTTCCATTAGTTTTTTTGGTATAGTCTTTAGACTTTTCTTATATAAAGTCATGTCATCTGCAAAAAGTGACCATTTTACTTATTCATTCCCAATTTAGATTGGGATTTAAATTCCTTTAATTTCTTTCTCTTCTCTGATTGCTTTGGCTAAAACTTCCAGTACTATGTTGAATAACAGTGGTGAGAGTGGGCATACTTGTCTCATTCTTGATCTTATAGGAAACACTTCCAGTTTTTCACCATCGAGTATGGTATTAGCTGAGGATTTGTCATATATGGCCTTTATTATGTTGAGGCATTTTCTTTCTATACCCATTTATTGATTGTTTAATCATAAATGGATATTGTATCTTATCATATGCTTTTTCTGCATCTATAGATATAATCATGTGATTTTTATTTATTTTGTTAATGTGTCATATCACATTGATCTATTTGCATTTGTTGAACCATTTTGCCCCCTCTGGAGTGAACCCCACTTGATTGTGATGTAATACTTTAAAATGTGTTGTTTTATTTGATTTGCTAGTATTTTCTTTAGGATTTTCTCATGTATATTCATCAGAGATATTGGTCGATAAAGTGTGTGTGTTTGTGTGTGTGCGCGCGCACGCCTCTCCAGGTGGTGGTATCAGAGTAATGTTGGTCTTCTAAAATGAGTTAGGGAATTTGCCTCTTCTTCAGTTTTTTTGGAAGAGCTTGAGAAGGATTCATATTAAATCTTTGAATGGTAGAACTCACTAGTGAAGGCATCTGATCCTGGAATTTTATTTTTTGTGAGGTTTTTGATGACTGTTTCAATCTCTTTTACTCCTGATTGGCCTATTGATGTTTTTCAAGTTTTCATGATTCAGTGTAGGCAGGTTATATATTTCTAAGAACTTGTCCCTTCTAGGTTATTGAATGTAGTGGCATACAGCTTCCATAGTCCTTTGTATTTCTGTGTTGTCTGGTGTTACTTCTGATTTTGTTTATTTGATATCTCTCTCTGCGCGCTCGTGTTCTCTCTCTCTCTCTCTCTCTCTCTCTCTCTCTCTCTCTCTCTCTCTCTCTCCCCCCCCCCCACCAGAGGTTTGTGAAAATTTTTTATGGTTTCAAAAAACAGCTGTTCATTATTTTTTCCATATTTCTTCTCTTCTCTGTTTTGTTTAATTCTACTCTAATTTTTATTATTTCCTTCCCTCTACTGAGTTTGGGCTTTGTTTGTTCTTTTTCTAGTTCTTTAAGGTGAAATGTTAAGTTATTTATTTGAGATTTTTCTTATTTATCGAGGTGGGCTTGTAAATGCTATACACTTCTTTGTTATTGCCACTTTTGCTGCAGCCACAATTTTTTGATATGTTGAATTGTTATTCTCATTCATCTCTATGCATCTTTTTATCTCTTTTATTTCTTCTTTGACCTAGTCACTAGTCAGTCGCATGTTGTTTAAACTCCACATATTTGTGGTTTTCCCAGCTTTGTTTTTGCAGTAATTTCTATTTTCAAAGTGTGTGGTCAGATAATATGCTTGGTATGATCTGAATCTTCTTAAAAATTTTTGAGACCAGTTTTGTGACCTAACATATGGTCTATCCATAAGAATGTCCCACGTTCTCTAGAGAAGAATGTGTGTTCTGCTGTTAAAGGGGTTGAAAAGCTCTTTAAATATCAATTATGCCCATTTAGGCTTATGTGTCATTTAGGACGGATACTTTTCTATTTGGATGGCCTACCCATTGCTGTCAATGGTTATATAAGTCCTCTACAATAATTGTACTTTTGTCAGTGTCTTCTGTTATTAATTACTTTATATAATTTGAACTCCTGGGTTGGGTGCATATATATAAGTAAGTGTTATCCTCTTGATATGTGTCCCCTTTATCATTATAAAGTATCCACATTGTTTCTTGATACCTTTTTTATCTTGAAATCTATTTTGTTTGATATAAGAATGGCTAGACCTGGCCCAGCTGGGTGGCTCAGTTGGTTGGAACATTGTCCCATGCACCGAAAGAGTGCAGATTCGATTCCTGCTCAGGGCACATATCTAGATTGTGGGTTCGATCTCTGGTTGGGGCGCATGCAGGATGCAACCAGTCCATGTTTCTCTCTCATGTTGTTGTCTTTCTCTCTCTCTCTTCCTCTCTCCCCTTCTCCTCTCTCTCCAATCAATAAAAAAGACATTATCTTCTGGTGAGGATTAAAAAAGAATGGCTCCACCTGCTTTCTCTGGATGCCATTTGCTTGGAGTATCATCTTCCACCCCCTCACTTTGAGTCTATGTTTGTCTTTGCAGCTGAGATGGGTTTTGTAAAGGCAGCAAATATTTGGGTATCATTTTTTAATCCATGTTTGTGTGGTGAGCAAGTCCTTTGTTGGATTATAGCTGCCCAACCTGTGACTTGGAGGGAAGAGACCTGGAGGTTTTCTCCTGCTGCCATGCTGCTGGTGTCCCGACTTTGATGACTTTCTTGCCTCACATCTGGGCCCTAAGGCTGGAGGTCCTCAGGCTCATTCAGTGTGGAAATTCTTCTTCATTCTCTCTATCTCCTTACGCTTTTCTTCTTTGCTTTCTTACACCACACATCTAACCTTGATCTCAGGATGAACTCATAGTGATGAACCTCCCTTTGTGTTTTCTGGCTCATGACACCTCCCTGTTTCTTTCCTGACTGATGTTATAACCAGCTCACATTTTATCGTTGCCCTGTTGAAAGTTAGAATCTCATCGTCTTTATTTGTTTCAACAGATCTTTTCAGGAACTTCTGTACCAGACACTATGCTGGGGTTGGGATGCAGCCATGCTCTGGGTGGGAGCCCCCTAACTCCAAGGAGAAGGATGAAAGAGAGTTTTGCGTTTTCCAAGTGTTGGGGGAAGGAAGCAAGCAAAGGGGAGGGAAAACTTGCTTTTCATTGGATGACTAGGGAAGGCTTGCTGCTCTGAGGAGGTGACGTTGATGTTCAAACAAAAACGGTGAAAATGAGCTGAGCACTTAGAGAGGGGACAAGGAAAATAGTTATTTTTTCCTGATATTTATCTAATTCATAAATAGACACACCACAGACATTGGATGATATCAATAAGTAAATATCTGCCTGGAACTGTTGTCTTTTCCACAGAACTTCCTTGATTCCTGAAGGCCCTGTATTAGACCTATACCCGATCATTCTTCAAGTTAAGGCAGAGAGGGACTATGTTTGTTAAAGGGTTATTACCTGGAAGTGCAGCTGTTATTGACACCTAGTAATGTATTCAGAGTGGGGCAGAAGGGAATATATATTCCCTTCATCACTGGGTGGTTATTTCTCTGTGCATTTCCTATACCCTTCTCCTCCCCTCAACTCAGATAATTTTGATTCATTAGCCCATGAGGAAAAGTGTGAGTGTGTGTGTGTGTGTGTGTGTGCGTGTGTGTGTGTAGCCACCATTATTACTCACCATCTTTATATGAATTATTTTAAATTATTACTGCAACTTTAGTCCAGAAGTAGACTTCTGGGACAGATCTGAAGCTTCTGACCTTGGGACTAGGTGGGTGTCAAAATTTAATCTTTAGCTAAGAGGCAGGATAAGAGTTCCAGATTTCTTGGGGGTGAGAAGAATAGAGGGAGAACAGGGGCACACTGAAGATACATTTTTCTGGAGATATATATATATATATATATATATATATATATATATATATATATTCTTTTTTTTAACACAGTTCACCATTTTTTCTTTAATATTTTTATTTATTTCAGAGATGAAGGGGGAGAGAGAGAGAAAGAGAAAGAGAAACACCAATGATGAGAGAGAATTATTGATCGGCTGCCTCCTGCACGCCCCCTACTGGGGATCGAGACCACAACCTGGGCATGTGCCCTGTCCAGGAATTGAAATGTGACCTCCTGGTTCATAGGTTGATGCTCAACCACTGAGGCACACCGGCTGGGCCTGACTTCATAATTTTGCATATAGTCAGCTCAAGTAGAGAGAAGATATTATCTACCAGGACAAGGTCTAGTGTTTTCTTGCAAGTCTAAGTTTGTAAAAGTAAGTTATTGTTTTTCAGAGAAAGAAGATTTAGATAAGAATATGTGAAATGGTTTATAAGGCTTCAGTAACTTGCTTGAGGTATTCTGGCCAGTGCTTTTGAGAAGGGAAAGGCACTTAAATATGATCCCCAATACGGTCAAACCTCGATTCTAAATTGTCTCCCATCTCAAATAATTTGCTTCTCAACCTGACAACCCTTTCATGATGATAGCTATTTGGTCAGTCACAAGTTTCTCAGGCGACAAACAAAGGAGAGAATGTGTGAGTATGAGTCAGTTTACCACTGTTAAAATCTCAGGATATTGTACTGTGAATATTTTTGTGTGTCTTTTGCTTTTGTTGCTGCTTATTATTATTAAATTTTCATTTTTTATTATACATTTCCTTTCCTTTTTGTCAAATTTACATTTCATTGTCCTTTTTTGTTTTTAAAATGTTTATTTATAGATTAGACAGTACATTAGACATGTATTATATATGAAAAGATTAAAACAGGGAATCATGCCCTAACTGGTTTGGCTCAGTGGATAGAGTGTCGGCCTGAGGACTGAAGGGTCCTGGGTTTGATTCCGGTCAAGGGCATGTACCTTGGTTGCGGGCACATCCCCAGTAGTGCGTGTGCAGGAGGCAGCTGATCGATATTTCTCTCTCATTGATGTTTCTGGCTCTCTATCCCTCTCCCTTCCTCTCTGTAAAAATCAATAAAATATATTTAAAAACAAAACAGGAATCATTCGGGGGTCTGGAACAGATTAATTCAATTTACATAGTTTCTAATGGGAAAAAATGATTTGGTTTTCGAACAGCCTTCTGGAACGAATTAAATTCGAGAAACAAGGTTCCCACTTTTTTTTTTTTTTTTTTTACTGTTACTCAAGGAATGTAGGCATTTACAATCATAGTGGACTTCTATGGTAGTGTTTTCCATGTTCTAAAAATCTTACCACTTTGCTTTTTAAGGAAGTAGTAGTAGTGCTATTATAAGGATGATTTTGGATATATCCTAATCCTAAGTTATTGTTAGTAACAAGTTACTGTGCTGGTGAACCTTGATGGAGCACGGTTTTGTTTGTATTTAGAAATGTATTACTTTTGTGGTTAATTTATCTGACAAATAGCTTCAAGAAGTTTGTGTTTTTGGAAATGAGCTTACAGCTCTCTGGCAAGCAACATTTTTGTTTGTACATGGGTGCTCTTTGGAGTTTTCCAACCATATTTGGTTTGATTTTCTCCCCGTTATAATTCTTCATACGCTCAGAGATGACATCTCAAGTGCTATATGAAATATAACTAATTCTTAGCAAATGGATGATCATTATATTGATATTTCTATTGGGATTGCATTATATCTAATGATTATAGTATATAGTAAATGGGGGTAGAATGTACATCTTGATAATTGAACAAAAATGGTTTATTAATGCAACAAACTTTTATGACCTACTATGTTTAACCACCAGAGATAGAGAGTTGAAAATTATCCTATATAACAAAGAGCTAATATGCTAATTAGACTGAACAGCAGAGCGACTGGATGAAGCCGGGCTGTGAGGGGCTGAGAGAGCCGAGCCCCTTGCATGAATTTCGTGCACCGTGCCTCTAGTTTTATCATAAAATGCCCATCGGGCTGTTAGATGAAAAAGCGTATCTTATTTTAATAAAAAAATACTAATGAGGTTAAACTCTCAACACATTAGCTAAAATGTTTTTTTTTTTCAAAATGAATTCTTCCTGCTGTGTTTTTTGTTTGCATCTTTGTTGTGATTTATTTATTTCTGGTAGGCAAGATATTGAGATTACTTTATGAGCTTAAAATTTGTGGTTATTGGTGGGCAAGAGTGGCCAACGGTCTGAATTCAACAATATTTTAAATTTTCTTTATTTCATACATCCTGTTTTCAATTCTAAACATGGAGAGGTTTGATATCATGATTTTTTTTCCTCCATCACCATTTATCCCCCCAATACCCTCTTTCACCTCCACCCTCTTTCCCCTTCTCTCCCCCCACCCCCTCCCCTGCCGCAATTACCACACTGTTGTCTATGTCCATGAGTTTTTTCTCCTTTTTGCTCAATCCCTTTACCTCCCCAAAACCCCCCTCTCGCCAGAGCTCCCTGCCTATTCTCTCCAAAATGAATGTCTCTGTTTGGCTTGTTAGTTACAGTTCATTACATTCCACATATGAATGAAATCACATGGTACTGGTCTTTCTCTGACTGGCTTATTTCACCTAGCTAACTTCCTCCAGGTCCGTCCATGCTTTCACAAAAGGTAACATTTTCTTCCTTTTACGGCCACATAGTATTCCATTGTGTAAAGGTACCATAGCTGTTTTAGCCACTCATCTACTGGTGGACACTTGGGCTGCTTCCAAATCTTGGTTATTGTAAATAACGCTGCAGTGAACATAGGGGTGCATATATTCTTTTGTGTTTCTTCATATAAATTCCCAGAAGTGGGGTTAGTGGGTCAAAGGCAGTTCCCTTTTTAATTTTCGAGGTAATTCCATACTGCTTTCCACAGTGACTGTACAAATCTGCATTCCTCCCAACAGTGCATAAGGGTTCCCTTTCCTCCATTCTCTCCAGCACTTATTGTTTGTTGATTTAGTCACGATAGTCATTATGACTGGTGTGAGGTGATACCTCATTGTGAGTGGTTCTTTTAGCATTTATCCAGTATGCCTTATTTAATCCTTTGTCCCACTCTAGTTAATAACTATAGAATCACTAATATGTACCTAGCTGTTTTATAGAAACTAGCTTTGCTTTCTTCCTTGCTTACTTTCTTCATATAGTCATTCATTCATTCATTCATTCATTCAACAAATCTTTATCAAATGCCTGCTATTTTGGGTACTCTTCTAAATGCTTTGGAAGCTGGAGTTAACAAAACAGGTGGATGTTTGAGTCTAGAACTTGAAAGGGTGTTACAGGCTATATTTATAGGTAAAGTTATCCACATTATGGCCATGGTGCGACCATCACAGCACAAATGAAGTCACTAAGAAAAAGGTATAAAATGAGCCCTAATCGGTTTGGCTCAGTGGATAGAGCGTTGGCCTGCGGACTGAAAGGTCCCAGGTTTGATTCTGGTCAAGGGCATGTACCTTGGTTGCGGGCACATCCCCAGTAGGGAGTGTGCAGGAGGCAGCTGATCGATGTTTCTCTCATTGATGTTTCTAACTCTCTATCCCTCTCTTTTCCTCTCTGTAAAAAATCAATAAAATATATTTTTTAAAAAGGTATAAAATGAAACTTTAAAGAACTATGAAATAACATGGGGAGAAAATAGTTATCAGAAGTTATCCTAGAGGCGAAGAAAGGTGAGCCAATAAGAGACTGAGAAGGAGAAGCCAGAAAGGCCTGAGAAAAATGAGGAGAGTGTTGTAATGACGGAAATTCCGGGTACAATAATGTTTTAAGAAGGAGGAAGTGGTGAACAGTGTCAGATGCTGCAGAGATACCAGATAAAGCATACAAGTACTTCTGGATTAATAATGAAGAGATAACTGAGAAGAATTTTAATTAGAGTTGGGTTAGGATACCTTGATGCTACTATATTCCAGGGTTGTTTTAGTCTGGATTCTTTGGTTTCAAGTGAAAAGTCACCTCAAACTAGGTTTCAGGTAAAGGAAGGGTTGGTTGACTAGGATCTGTAGATGGCTTGGAAGATACAAATTGCAGGAATTTGAATGATGCACCCAGCCCGTAGGATCCAGTAAAGTGAGGACCTTGACTTCACGCTATCAAGATCAACTCTTGCCGTTTCTCTCTGCTTGTTGATGCCTGTTAGTGATATTCTTTTTCACTAAAGACTACTTTCTAGATATGGAGGAAGACAATAAATAGTGCAGTCTTCTTCCTCTGGAGTGGGATTGTGGTTTTTTGTTTGTTTGTTTGTTTGTTTGTTTTTATCAATTCTGAATATCAGAGTCTTAGGGAATGGCTGAAATCACCCATTTTGGACTGTGTGCTATGCCTGGGCCAGTTGCTAATATCCTGGATGCAAGCTCAGGAAAGAACATGGTGGCTCCCAAGATATTTATGAGACTAGAGGGTATGGCAGGTCCCATTATGGAGAGGGAAAGTTTCTAGGCAGTTCTGTGGGTCTCCATTCCAAGTAGGTATAAGATGGAATAGGAAACGAGGCAGCAGAGAAAGTGAGTGTAGACCACTCTTTCGGGAACCTGGGCTATGAAAGTGAATGTTTTGATGGTAACTGAACAGAGACCATTGGACCTTTGTATGGTTTTTTTATAGCTAAGTCATTGATGGAGATTTAGGAATGAGGATTGAAAATATATTTGAAAACAAGGTATACATGCTAATTTTAATGTTTATGAAAAAATTTATATACGGGTATATACTTTGGACTTAGACATTTATGTGAACAGGGGAAATCTGGTTCATAGTTGCCAACCTCAAATAATTTTATTTGTGGTCACTTTATTGTCAGATATATGTTCTCTGCATAGTCTTCTTTGTGTTTGGAATGATTATACCTGGAGAAAAACCCCCCCAGAGAATATTAGCTTTTCCAAAAGATTCTTGAGGCCAAAAAGATGCTTAATTTTATATGTAAGAAGAATGAACTCCAGAGAAGGGAAGTGAAGGAATCACTCACAGGTACAACATCAGAAGAAGAGGGAACTTTCCTCCTTGGGGTTAGAGAGCAAAGAAGTCTTTCCTAGACCCTCTTCCATAGATGCCCCCTCATGAGCCACTGTCCAGAAGCAGAGTACAACACCCAGCTCTGAAACCTGTTGCTGACAAAAGAAATGTGATAACCTTATTAGTGTAAAACGAGGAGGGTCCGCCCCCCAAAATTGTGTGCCTGAACAAAATTGGGGTTGTCCAGGAGGAGGAGAGAGGGCGGTTGAGTAGGAACTCAATGCTGTTAGTACATAATTAAGCTGAAGAGTTTCTATTTTATTCTGTGGACAATGGGATACTCCCCAAATCTTTTAAAACAAGGAATAGATAAAATCAGATTTATGTTTGAGAAGTAACAACCTTCATAAAATACCTATGCTAAGACATGAAGTAACAACAGGTCATTTTTACACTTTCCTCAAACTACATAATAAGTTAGTCACAGAGTAGAAATGAATTGCAGGTCTCCAGTATTTTCCCCTTATTACCCACATTTCATTCTCATTATATATTTGTATGCTGCTGATGGTTGTGTGTTTGTCTTTTGTCATGAAATTAAGGTTAATATCTTTGAACTGGCTATGATACCAGCAATGGATTTGTAAAAGTTAGGAATGTGACCATCCTGCTTATGATTACAATTATTTTAGATGCTTCCTAAGGAGGCATTTAAAAAAATTGCCATCAAGGTGTCTACTATTATTACTGATTGGGTTATTTGAGTGTATAATACACATATGTAATTGTTGTAAAATTTACTGTGGTAAATTTTATTTTTTCTTCTTTTTCTAAGAGAAGGGAGAGGGAGAGAGAGATAGAAACATCAATAATGAGAGAGAATCACTGATCAGCTACCTCTTGCACGCCCCACTGGGGATCGAGTCTACAACCTGGGCGTGTGCCCTGACGGGAAATCAAACCGTGATCTCCTGGTTCATACGTTGATGCTCAACCACTGAGCCATGCCAGCTGGGCTACTCTGGTAAATTTTAAAGGATAGTCAGAGAAAGCGTGATGTGGTTGGTGCCTCGGGAAACTGGGGAAAGCTATAAAATGATGTAGTAATGAAGAATGCGTAAGATAGGACAGGTCCTTTTAGATAAAAGAAGCAACAGCATGGAAAAGAAAGGCAGGAAAACCAGGGAATACCAAGGTGCATATAAATGGAGCATAGTGTCAGGGGAAAGACATTGGAAATAAAGCTGTGAATGGATCACAGAGAGGAAGACACAAGGGAATGAAGCTCACACAAGTTGGACACTATACTACCTCTTGAAGAGGTAGAGAGGGGTGTATTTCTATTCTTTCTTTTTTCGTGCGTGTGTGTGTGTGTGTGTGTGTGTGTGTGTGTGTGTGTGTGTGTTAATCCTTATCTGAGAACTAGTTTAGAGGACGAGAGAGAGAACATCAATCGGCTGCCTTCCGTAGCATTTCGTACATGCCCTGACTGGGAGTTGAATCTGTAATCTGTGTATGTCCTAATTGGGAATCGAACCAGCAACCTTTGGGTGCGCAGGATGATGCTCAACCAACTAAGCCACTCCAGCCAGGCTGTATTCCCATTCTTCTTATGAGGGATTGAGGTTCAGGATAACTACCTTGCCTGAGGCCTCACTACTAATTGTTGAGTCTACATTTGAAACCTAGCCATTCTCCTATTGTGCCAAATAATATTCTCCCACTTTATAACTGTGCCATGTTTAAAATGTTAGCACTTCCCTTTTATTCTCAGGCATTGCTTTGTGAAGGGCTCTGAGCAGGAATGAACATTACCAGGAGTGCTCTCAGGGAACTGAGATGGCATCGTTGTGGGGCCTGGCTGGCCACCATCTGGTCTCCATTAGTCTCTTGGAATATCTCACACCCAAACATTGAAGTCGCTAAATGACTGTAGTGTCAGAACTATGTTTGCCATATTTTCTGGAGAAATAAAAATGAAATTCTACACCCAGTGTTTTTCTCCCCTAATTGTCTTCTCTTTTTCATTTAGTTGTGTTTTGGTCCACTTGGGATTCATCCTCTTTAGTGCATACCTTCTAGCTTTCTTAACTAACACTTACTCCAATAGGACTAACTCTGGACTACCTACTAGCTGACCAAGAAGTTCCTCAATCCATAACACCCCTGAGGCATAGATATCCTAATTGACATAACAAACTCTGATGGAAAAAGATACACAATCTACCAATACTGAACTTTCTGTCTTTTCACACTAATCATCTCTTGAGTGGTATGTAAACAAGGGAAATGTAGAATGCCTATTCTATATACTTTAAAAACATGTCTGGAACTATTTGAACTAACTAAAAGTAAAATAAGTGTCAGGGTAGATTATGACATACCTTTTCCCTTTTACTTAAAAAAAAAAAAAAAAAAAAAAAAAGGAAATGGAAAACATACCACTTCTAGAAGACCCTGACATTGAAATGGTATCCGTAATGTATTTATATATGCCACACTTTCTTCTATGCATCGGCCATCTTTAGTACATATGTGTTGGATAGATGCCATATGGGTTGAAATAACCACATATGGAAAATCTTGTTTAGAAGTGGTGTGAATCATTAAGGTAAAAGGGAAGTCAGTTCTTTTGATTATACATACTTGCCGATCTGATAGAAATTGTTTTTCTTTTATCATTTGATAAAGAGATTATTAGCTTGAAGGAAAAAAAAGTGTAAAATTTCAAGAGAAGAAAATACTTAGTAGAAAACAATCCTTCAATAAATGTCAGCATTCTCCTACAGCAACCAAAAATAGAAATTACGTACAAGAACAATATACTTTCATGCACTTAAAAACTACACACGAAACATTACAACAATATTGGTTTTAGTATATCTTCTAATTTGAAATGGAGTGAAATGCTTCTGTGGTTAAATCAGCTTTTTTTTACTGTTTGCTATAAAAATTACAAGCATATATATTTCAGAATGTTTTTTTAATTCAAAACAAATGCAACAGAACTCAGCATACTTGAAACACATTTTCTGAATTTATTTGAAATCTTTTGACTCCAGAGAGTTCTGTGTGTGTGTAAGGGTTAGGCCTGACTGGTTATTTCACCATCTATCTCCATCCTGGCCTGATTGCACTGAACAGCCCGGAATGAGTTCCATATGCTCCCACTTTGTCTAAGTTTGTAGGACCTCTGGGTTGGAACTCCATTTGATCAGAGTAAAGCGAACCATCTCAGAAATTTGGCTCATGTCAAATGCTTAGAGCTCCACATGGATTCCAGTTCGAATGTATATGTTCCCGTTAGAAGTTGTGGTGATTTGCTATGCATTGGCTTGCTTGTTATTGTTCCTAAAATATGGGTGGCATTTCAAGAATTTAAAATCATTTGCCTACCTTTGATGACGATGATGATCTCCTGGAGAGAGTTATGTTGCAAATACGGACCAAGACACATCATCAAAACGTTTTCAAATAAAAATTATGATATATCAATTTTTTTCTAACACTGGACAGATGAATTCAGAATGACAAATATTCTCTAAAGTTTGGAAAGGAAACCCATGGTCATCTTTGTAGTTTATTTCTCTTTTTTTCTTATTAAAAAAATAAAAAATATGGGTTTAAGGTATGTTTTCAAGCGAAGGCATTGCTCAAGAATCAGGTCAAGTTAAGCAAGGTGGGGGGTGTGTCCTTAAGGCTTGGCTTTTAGCTCTGGAGGTAAACGAAGCTGTCCAGGGCACGTTGCTCCCTCTTTGGGCTCTTTCCTCCCTGTTTGGGGCTTCCCTCTCTTTCTTCTCCTTTCCTTTCACTACTTGACTTTTTCATTATTCCCGCTCCCCCACCCCCCTCCTCCTGCGCCTCCTTTCTCCGGCTGTGCTTCCCTTGTGTGTCTGGCCTGGCTTCTCTAACAGTTCAGCGTGAGTGTTAGCAGAATGAAAACCAGATGGACCAGCAGTTCCCACTGTTATCTCCCAGCTGACTCTGGCCGGCCCCCCTTATCCCCCCTTCCTGGGCATAACAGGAATAGTTGCCTTTATTTAGGGTGACTCGTATTTGCTGCTGCACCTTTTCCCTCAGCTGCAACATAAGCAGGAAGCTGTGTAGTCCCTGTTGCTGAGGTTGGTTGAGGTGAGTAGGCTGTGTAATGAATTTAACTAGTAAAGAAGTGGTTCTAAACCTGCCTAACTTCTGTATTGTTCTAGAATAATTGATTTACTGAGCCTTTTCTTGCTTGTTTGTGAATCCTCGTCTCAGGATGTTTTTTTCTATTGATTTTTAGAGAGTGAAAGGGAGGTAGAGGAAGAGCGAAGGGGGGAGGGGGAGAGAGAGGAGAGAGAGAGAGAGAGAGAGAGAGAGAGAGAGAGAGAAGAGAGAAGAGAGAAGAGAGAAACATCCATGTGAGAGGGATACATCAATTGGTTGCCTCCCGCATGTGCCCTGACTGGGGCTAGGTAGGAAACCTGTAACCTAGGTACATGCCCTTAACCTAACTGAGAATGGGACCTGCGACCATCGGGGGGGGGCGGGGGGGGGGTGCAGGTCATCACTCTAACCACTGAGCACCACCGGCTAGGGTTACTGATACTGGTTTTTAAATAATGTGGAAAAGCAACATGAAGGCTATTTTTAGCAGTAAGAGAAAGGTGGGAGTGCTCTCCACTGGTGTCTTTGCCATCACCTCACTCAGAGCACTCATTCACTACAGCAACATTCATCCTTACTCAACCAGAGGCCCTGATACTACTAACCAGATAGATCCTCTGTCAGAGGGCTCTTCTGAGAACGATGAAGAGGATGATGATGATGATGATGATGATGATGATGATGATGATGATGGTCTTTCTTTTATTACACCTCCCCCAGCATGGCATTATCATAATTTCAACATTTAAATATTGTGTCCTATGGCAACTCAAGTCTTAGGAATCTGCTGTGAATAAAGGGGAGGTAGTTTTAGAATGGTCAGAGTAGTAATTTGGGCTTTTCATTTTCTTTTAATAATTGACTTTTCAGGTATTTTGAGTCATTAAGTTTGTACCCATATGGTTATAATATTTTTAAAGACCAGTTCTTTACCAATAGTCTGTGTTATTTTACTTTTCAAAAACTCATAGAGTGCGAAATATCTGTATCTAAGGCTGAAAAAGGTGCCTTAAGCATTAAACATGTTTGTATGTATGTGTGTGTACGTGTGTGTGTGTGTGTACGTGTGTGTGTGTGTGTGAACATCTCTACACATGTTTGAGGAAAATTGGATCTAAAGAAACAAACAGAAACTTCTATATTTTTTTTTACTGGAGATTTGATAAAGAGATTAGACTGAGAAAGAAAAGTTTAACATTTCAAGAGAAGAGTATACTTAGTAGAAAACAGGCCTGAGCAAATGTTCATTATTGGGTAATCAGAAAACTTCTCCATGTCTGTCACCTGCTCATGAAAAACATATGGAAGGTCTTTAGTTCTTTTTAATTCTCAATGTGGGATTTTTTTATTCTTACTCTACCTGAGATAGTTAATTGAAATATTGGCCTCATGTTTTTGAAGCGGTGGGTCGTAAACTCACAAAGTCTAAGTAAATAACAGCGTAATTTCGTTGTGTGACATATGCCATTGAGGGAGCGGTGATTTTCCAAACAGGGCAGAAGACATTGACGTGAGATCTATGTCGTGGAGACATACTCTGCGTCATCCAATAGGCCGGAAAACCCAGTATGGAAAGGGGATGAGCGGTGTTATGAATATCACTGGCTCCTACCAGTATTTCATCTACATAACAGAACTTTATATGGGTGTTATTTCGAAGCGGTCGGAGGGGTTCATTGCTGTCTTCCCCATCTATTTTTTACCTCTTGCGAATGTTGGCTCCTGCCTTGAGTGAAGTTGCGCTCTTGTTTATAACACTAAAAGGGAGCATTTGCCCACCCTAGAAATAACGATAGGGCGTAAAGTCACCCAGTTACAAACGAGGCCCTGTCATCTGTGCTGCACCCACCCACGTCAGTGGGGTCTGGATGATAAAGTCCTGATTTCAGCGTCAGTAGATGAGCCTTGTTTGATGGCTAGAAGATGATGGGTCTCTTGTGTTTACTCGCTTGTAAAAACGGTGAATCCCCCACTTAGAACACTGAGGTGCTTGAGAAATAACATGTTCCCGGTGGCACCCTCCAGATCGGACTGAGAAACACTCCACGATGCCAGACTCACCTGTGGATGTGAAGACTCCGTCCAGGCTGACTCCTCCCACGATGCCACCTCCCCCGACAACTCAAGGAGCCCCGAGAACCAGTTCATTTACACCAACAACGTGTGAGTAGGCATTTTCGTTTTAAAGTTTGAAAGTTTTTCTGCAAGTAAAACTTAAAAGAAGATCCTGCATCAATGAATTATGCAGAAATGAAGCAAAAAAAATCATTTATTTTCCAGGGAGGTATTGAGTACAGATGTGTTGTATCATAGGTATAATTTGTAGGGATGGCAGTATTTGCCTGTCTTTTGTGCTTGCTTCAGAAATGTATTTTACTAACAGCTCCACGAGTGAAGAACACTCCGTTTGGTCTATAACTCGAGATGTTACCACTGTAACTTTTAATTTGACTTAATGTGGAGCTTCTTATTGTAGTCTGTTCATTTTGACTTGGAACATGTAATAATTCAGGTTACATCCGATCTTCCAATACTGTTTTCTTCTATTATTTACAAATCATCTTAAAATCTAACATTTTTAGGATTTATGTTTAAAATGTAATGTTTAGACACACACACAAAAGGACTTTATGCAACAGTTGTATACAGAAATCTTTCTGAAATAAGGAGCATCTTTCTTGTCCTGAAACTGTCAGGCTTTTTTTTTTTAAAACATATTTTTATTAATTTCAGAGAGGAAGGGAGAGGGAGAGAGCAAGAAACATCAATGATGAGAGAGAATCATTGATCAGCTGTCTCCTGCACGCCCCACATTGGGTATTGAACCCGCAACCCAGGCATGTGCCCTTCACTGGAATCGAACCCGGGACCCTTCAGTCCGCAGACTGATGCTCTAACCACTGTGCATGAAACTGTCAGACTATATTCCATCTTGGCTCCGGTCCCCTGTTCTGAATCAGTGGAGAGTACTGCTTTCTGTGTCATGCAGGAAAGGACGAAATATTCTGACAGAATCTCAACTTTCCTTTCTTTCCTATATATTGTAGTAGGGATAGCAGGTAGCTTTGTTTTCATCTGTCTCAAAGTCTTGGTTAAAATGGTTGTCAAGGATTTGTGGGGAAAAAAAGCAAAGCAAAAAAAAAGCTATCTACTGCAGATAATAGTACATATAGATGATGTGCCATTAAATCTACATGCATAAAAAATAACAGGCAAGAATAGGTTCATGGGATGGACAAGGATGGACAAAACACACAGCCCAGACTGTGTATGCAGAGTGGCAGTGCCATTGGAAAGGCCTTTCCAAACGTGTAAGGAGCAGGAGGCCGCAGCAGTGCCAAGTTGTAACCCTGTCATCTTGTATTTGTTTTGTTGTTATCCAAAACCATAGTGATAGGCATATGTCTCCCGTGAGAAGTCCTAGTGAGCTGTCATTTCTTGACAGGTTGCTTTGGTACTCATGTAGGACAAGAGACCTTTTTTTAAAAAGAATAATAGAGTACCTAAAATATCTTCAAACTATTGTTGGGAATAGTTTATCAAAATTATATTTAAAAATGTGTTTGGGAAAAATCAGTTTGTCAAATTAATTGACTTAACGTAAAATCAACATTTTCCTCAGGGAGAAATGTGCAAATCTTTCTAGTCTCCAAGTTATCGATTATCATCTTGATGTTCAAGTAAATATGATCAGAAATGAATTTACCGGATTACCGCCAACTATTATTAATGGGATAGATATGCACCTTTTGAATTTCTTGAAATAACTCCCTGATAGTTATCATATCTATTTTGGCTTTTCCCTAAAGAAGGGGTTAAGAAATATGAGGGGAAGAAAATAGCCTTCTAATTGGGTGGTTGTAAGGTTAAAGCTTGAAAGTCCAATTTTTATAAACATAGCTGTCAGCTTGTGTGTATAAAACATGATTAAAAATGTCCCGTGATAAATTTAGTCTCCACCAAATGTACACTTTCTCTAGGAGGGGAGCAGCTGAGAAAGAAATAGTCCTGCTACACTGATGGAAGCTGGTGACCAAAGGCTGACATCCAAGTGTTGTTTGCTCTGTGTTGGAAACATTTCAGGTGGTTGGCATATGTGCACATGGGCGGCAGGGCTGTCTCTGTGCTACAGCCGACTCCATTTATAATCAGCTTCTGTGCAGAAAACCCTCGTGCAGTGTGAGGAGTAGACCCATTTAATTATAGAATACCTGAACCGGTGTGAGCCTGTAAAGTCAAAGCATTTTACAGAAAAGCTCCAACAGTCTTTTTGTTTGTTTTTAACATTTTTATTGATTTCAGAGAGGAAGGGAGAGGGAGAGAGAGAAACATCAGTGATGAGAGAGAATCATTGATCAGCTGCCTCTTGCACGCCCCCTACTGGGGCTGGGCATGTGCCCTGACGGAGAATCAAACTGTGACCTTCTGGTTCATAGCTCAATGCTCAACCACTGAGCCATGCCGGTTGTATTTATTTTTAACTTTAAATAATTTCTTTTAAAAAATTTTTCAATTACAATGTAAGGGATGTAGTCAGTAATATTGCAGTAACTTTGTATGGTGTCAGATGGGCACTAGTTTTATTGGGGGTGATCATTTTGTAAGTTATATAATGTCTGATCACTGGGTTCTACACCTGAAATGAATATAATATTGTATCTAGCATTTTTTTAAAAAAATTCACTAGACTTAAAGGGAAGGAAACTTGGTTGTAATTTTCTTGTGCATTTCTCTATACATTTACCTTTTCTCTCTGATTTTGTGCTCTTGACAGTAACTAATGGCACAAGCCATTCACCCACAGCCTTGAATGGTGCCCCCTCGCCGCCCAATGGCTTTAGCAATGGGCCTTCCTCTTCTTCCTCTTCTTCTCTGGCTAATCAACAGCTGCCCCCAGCCTGTGGCGCCAGGCAACTCAGTAAACTGAAACGGTTCCTTACTACCCTGCAGCAGTTTGGCAATGACATTTCACCAGAGATAGGAGAGAGAGTCCGCACCCTCGTCCTAGGACTGGTGGTAAGCAAACAGAAACCGGCCCAATTTTCTGGGGTAAGGGAGAGTGCGTGGGGGGATGAAAAATACAGTCTCCTTTCTCACGGGTATTTTATTCTAGTCGTTTTTACTGCTAGAGATGGGTCCAAGTCTGATCATTCTATAACAAGGTTTTAAATTCTGCATTGCGTGTTGACCCCCCATCCCCACCATGGTTTCTATTACTACTTGACTAATGAAGATATGGCTATATGCATATTTATTGCTGTCTTGGCCATAAGTGTGTAGTGTGTCTAAAATTCCATAAGTATATCCTCCTCGCATGGCTAGTGCCTTTCAACAGTGACAAAATGTTTTGGGTACGTGAATGATTCACTTCACGTAATTCAGTGCTCTTTTTAACTTCATTGCTTTAGGGGACTTTTATTAGCCTAGATCCGTGGTTGGCAAACTGCGGCTCGCGAGCCACATGCGGCTCTTCGCGAGCCACATGCGGCTCTTTGGCCCCTTCAGTGCGGCTCTTCCACAAAATACCACGTGTGGGAGCACACGTACAGCGCAATTGAAACTTCATGGCCCATGCGCAGAAGTCGGTATTTTGTGGAAGAGCCACACTCCAGGGGCCAAAGAGCCGCATGTGGCTCGCGAGCTGCGTTTTGCTGAGCCGCAGTTTGCCGACCACTGGCCTAGATGATGAACTAGAATTTATAACAAATAACATTCTCCTTGTATGTGTTTTCATTTTTAGGGCTAATCACATTAAGAGTTGCTTATTGTGGTAAGATATATAAAACATAAAATTTACCATTTTAGGGATTTCTAAGTATACACATTTTGGTGGCATTAAGCACATTCACTGTTGTGTAACCACCAGCACCATTCATCTCCAGAACTTTTTCATCACCCCAGACTGAACCTATGTCCCCCCCATAAAACAAGAACACCCCAAATTTATCTCCCCTCAACCCCTACAACCATTAATTGGTTTTTGAATAAAAACAATTTTTTTTGGTATAGGTAAAATTACTTAAATGATTCGTTTGAGAATAGGAGTGTTGACTAAGGAACATTATAGTATATTCTATACATTGTCACTCTAGACATGAGAACAGACATCCTTTTTTTAGAGTCCTAGATCACTTTTGCATGTCCATGATTTCATATACACATGGAGGGTTTCCATTTAGGAAGGTGATTTTCCCATAGCAGACGGAATCACGGAGTAGTTATGAGTCACAACATCAGTTCTTTCAGTATCCGGGCTAATCGTGGAACTGAGATTCAGAAGATCGGCAGCAGTTTCCTTTTTCTTGAAATAGATCATTTATTTTTATTGCGTGGATTTACCAAGGGCAAAGACATACCAGTTGTGTTTTGTCAAAGAAGTTCCCAAATGAAAAGTCTGGCTGAGAGTCTAAGGCAGTAGACATGCTTCAAATCACGGCCTCTCACATTGCCAGAGATGTTGCAATTCAACTTTTTTTTCTTTTTTTTTTTAAAGTATGTGGAACTTTTCAGTGTCGTCTCCCTTTCCTCTGCACTCTAAGAACAACAGCTTGCACATTCCCCACAATCCATCAGCTTCACCTTGTCCTCCTCAGGACAGGAAGGTGAATTTGACAGAAGAATGTCAGCCTCCTGCAGTTACTTCTGTCACTCACTTATCTTTTCCTTTTCATTCATTCTCACGTTTTGCATAATAGGCTTTTCAACACCTAAATAAATTAGACGGAAGAACCACAAATTAAATTCAAAACAGTGATTGAATTAAGAAAACGGTAAATGTGTTGTTACTAGTAGACATTTCTTCTGGCAACTGCTTTATAAATTGGATATGTCTTTAACAGCGGTTTCCATAACTTTAAATGTATCAAAAATTTGGTAGCTGTCAGTAGATTTTTCCACATCTTAAGTGGCATACTTTGAAGATATGTTTTATTTATCTGAAAACCTTATGGAGATAAGTGAGGGGGAAGCATTAATTAATAGTGCTTTGTACATGAGAGGCAGGCAGTGAACATTTGTCAAATGAGCGAATGACTAGATGATGCATTTTGTTTTAGGCATTGAACACAAGCCGTTTTATGTAAATCTTGGGACCATCCTTTGAAGTAGTGATTTTTATACACATTTTATATGTGGGGAAACTGAGGTTTGCAGAAGTAAAATATACATTGTGATAGGCCTATGACTTGCACTCAGGTAGTAAATCATAATGAATCTCATTATGCTGTTATTTAGACAGTTAAGAAAAAAATATTAGTAACTGTTTTAATGTGTAAAACATAACCAAAATGGCTTTTGGGAAAATGAGCCATAGAAACAAAATGGGGGGGAGGGGTAGTAAAAGGTAAAGGGGGCCAAATATATAGTAACGGGAGATGATTTGACTTTGGCTATTGGGCACACAATGCAGTGTACAGATCTTGCATCATGAAAATGTATACTTGAACCTATATAATCTCATTAACTAATATCACCACAATATATTTAATTCATTAACAATGTTTAAAAAATTACTAACTGAAAATAAAGAGGCAAAATAAAAGATTTAAAAAAGGGCTTCTTAACCTCTATTATTACAGATAGAAAGCTAGTGTTTATTCATAGTTTCATGTTAGTATGTTTTGAATGTGGGGGTATAAAAAGCTTAGAACTTGGTACCCCATATTTTATCATAAAAGGAAAAGGAGCTGCACCAAAAAGTGGGGAACAATATTCTAAAGCTGTTAGGTCACAAATACCCCAATTTTGTCAGGGATGAAGATAATCGAAGGCTTGAAGTTCAGACTACAGTTTACAGTTGCGATTCTGCCTAGGACTAAGGAAAATGAACCAAATAATAGTTAATTTACTCAACACCTTTCCAATAGGTTGTTGTCTGTTAAATCACTCATTGCAGGATACAAACCCTGAGTATTGGGGGCTTGTTTACATGGCATAGGTTAGAGTGAATAGAGTCATTTTGTAGTCTCTTTTGGGTTGAGCCGTAAACCTTGCCTCTATGCTAAATGAAATGTCTTTGATAACTGGGGAATGTTTTCACCCTTTATAAGACTCAGTGAATCGGAGAAGGCCCAAACTTTTTCTTTGGCTTCCGTAGTGCAGCACACCACCCAACATAGCTGTTCATTCTAAGCAAGGATGCTTTGGTAGACAGGAAGAATGGAAGGATGGAAGGACGGGAGAAGAATATTTCCACCAGCAGAAATACAGACATGACCTGTGGGGTGAATTGAGATTCTGACACTTGCCTTTGGCCCACTATGTGATCAGTTGTGCTTTTAAATAAAGAGTTTTCCATAAAGGGTAATATTAAAAGGTTCTTCATGATTTTAGAGACAAAATTCTCTGACAAAAGTATGCACATTATTCTCAAAGTACCATATTTATGGTCTTTCATTTTCAGATGTTATTTTAAAAGTTTTTCAGAGTGAATCATAATATGCAGTATTTTTTTTTACAAAGTCAACGGTATTATATTGAAAATACTGCTTCCTGTATGTGTGTCTGCTGGTTATTACAGTGTTTTAACCGTATTGGTAATTTAGTAATCTCATTGTTTTTACTGTCTACCAAGAGCCAAATGTGTTTATAGGACATATTTTCTTCCACAGAACTCTACTTTGACAATTGAAGAATTTCATTCCAAACTGCAAGAAGCTACT